>NC_044320.2:3573783-3932767 GCF_007474595.2 Lynx canadensis
TTCACTTCCAGAGCCGGCTCTGGAGCTGGTACTGGGTTCCTGGTCCATCTGCGCAGGGGTTGTCTGGGGGTTCGGATGTCTGTCTGTCCGAGCTGTGGCGCAGAGTCCAGGCCCCCAGGCTCTGCAGGATTGCTGGGTTTCCCCACGTCGCTGCGGCTGTCAGACTTCGAGATGAGCTCTGGTAAAGTTAGAGCCACCTCTTGTCACTACTTACACTTGGGCTAAATACATTGTCCTAATTAAATGTTGCTTTTTCGTTTAAAATTCTACAGTGCTGCAATTCAGATGAGAAGGCTGCTATTTTGACAGCTGATGCCATTTAATTTCAGGATCATTGTGCGTCTTGTATTCAACTGCGGACTAAATTGGACCCTCTCTTGGAACTTTTGTACATTATAAAATACCACATTTTTACGAGTGTCTGATCAGCTTGGCTTGATGTGGTATTTGAATTCCCTTCTGCTGATAGTCTCTGACAGGACCCCTTAACGTGGGTAGGGGGGTGTTGATTACTAAATTTACCTGTTCGGAACCTGGGGCCTTGTGAGTGAGGTTCTGACACAGACCTGCACATACGTGTCCATTTGTGTGGTGGCCACAGACGGTGTCCCGTGTTCACAGTGCTCCAAACAGACCTGCTTTGCCTCTGTCTCTAAGCTGGTCCCCTGCCCCACGCCCCTCCCATGGATGGCTCCCCCTTCCTGCCACTTGGCCGTGTCCCCTCCACCCCGTCTTTGGAATCCACTTGAGCGAGTGTCACTTAGGCCCAGTGAAACACCACTGCTGTACTGGCTGAGTACAGAGCAGTACTTGGGACGAAGGTGTGTGCCCGTGAAACTGCCACCACAGCCCAGGGCCAGAGCACCTGCGTGGCCCCACGGGTTCCCCGCTCCTCTGCTGCGTCCTCCCCCTTGTTCCTGGGCACTTCCTGCAGTCGTAGGACGGATTTCTTTTCCGGAGCTCCATAGAAATGAATGACCTCATTCACATCTGTCTGGGAGTCATGGCGTCCGGTCTCTGCCCCCTAGGTGGGGTGTAGGTTCTGGTCGTTGTTGTCTGTGGAGTGGCTTTCCCACGCGCAGTCCCCTCACTCTGCTGTGCGTCCCCCACAGCACGGAGGGAAGGGACCTCCTGCAGAAACCAGCCGGCCCTGTGGTCCCTTGGAGGGCCTCTGCAGCCCCCGGGAGAGCCGCGTCCCGCCCTGGGCCCTGGCTGCTCTGTCACCTGCAGCTTCAGCCCCGGCCGGGCTCCTGCGGCCTCCGAGCCTCCCACACGGCCCCTTTGGGGGAGCGCCAAAGGGACTCGTGTCCTCTCTGCTTTAAAGGTGAGGAAACAGCATCTAGGGTTTATCCAAGGCCGCCTCCCTGGGGAGCAGTGAGCCTTTACTCCTCTTATCAAGAGCCCACCTTCAGAGGACGGGGGCTTTTGCTCTAAAAACGGAAGGGCTGGAGCCTGAGGGTTCGGAAGGTCTTCTCTTCCAGCTCTGCCAACCGAGTGTTCCCTCCGCCAAACGACACTGCTGTGCCCAAGAGGTCACCCCCACTCTGCTAGACGATACGACCGTTAGCAAATAGTCGCCGCCCCTCCCTGTGGAGGCGACGCCCTCACCCCACTGACAGGAGGCGTCCTGATGATGGCGGCCCCTGCCCCGTGCATGTCAGGCTTGCTCTCGTGACGTGCTTTGGCCCATGTGAACGGAAGGGGCACGTGGGAAATGGAATAGGGCCCCCCGAGGACGTCCATGTCCTAACCCTAGACCCTGTGATGATGTCGCCTTCTGCAGCAGACGGGACTGTGCACGTGTGACCCTGTTGAGGATGAGATGGGGAGGTTTTCCTGGGTTACCTGGGTGGGCCCGGCCTAACGGCCAGGGCCCTCGTGACAGGGAGGCAGGAGGTTCGGAAAGAGCGGCGGGACGTGTGACGATGCAGCCAGGGCGGAGTGGTGCCAGGGAGGGGCGGCGGGCCAGGGAGCGCAGGCGGACAGAAGCCAGGAAGTGGCTTCTTGCCTGGAGCTCCACGTGGAGCGCAGCCCTGTGAACACCTGGGTCAGAGTGAGGACTTCCGACCTTCCGATCAACTTGGAGAGCATGTCCTCGGTGGCCATCATGGCCGGGGTGCCTGCTGCTTCTGAGCACGTGGTTCGGGAGTCACCGCGGGGCGCCTTCACCTTGTGCTCCAGCGCGGGGCTGGCCGTGCTCTGGACAGGACCACTGCCCTGTCGAGGTCCAGAGCCCATCTGGGACAGGCCCCTGAGACCCCTGGGGGGGCAGAGACTCGACACCAGTGGGGGCCACTGCAGGACCCGGCCTCCTCTGACTGACCCCCTGTCCCAGGGTAAGTTACAGCCGTGCACGCCTCAGAGGGAAAGCCTTCCATTAAGTCAGCGGATACTTGTCAGTGTCCCTTGACGTCCGGGCACCGTCTCAGCCCCTGATATACCAGCCGCCAGACATTGTTCTCACCCCTCGGAGCTTCCAGCCTCTTGAGAAGGCAGGATGTAAGGAACAAGTGAGCATTAATTTTGATTTTTGATGAGCAATGGGGCAGAAATACCTGAGGTGCAAGGAAAGCAGTAGGGTGTGGGGGTGCCGGGAGGGCCCTGTGGGAGCCGACCCCGAGGCTGACCCAGTGGAAGGGGGGCAGACCAGCCATGCACAGGTGAGGGCCAGGGCTGTGCCTGCGTAACCGGAGGTGGGAGTGGCTGAGCTTTTGGAGAAGCAAGGGGTAGATCACACCTGCCTCGTGGACCAGGGGGTCAGGGGTCTGGACTTGACGAAAGGGCGGTGCATGCCAGGGAAGGACTTTGGGCAGGGAGGTAAAATTTGCAGTTTCACTTGTAAAGCAAGTAGCCACTTTGGCTGCATTATGGAGAATAAATAGAAGGAAGATGTGGCCGTGGGCAGGTCAGTAATGAGTCTGGGCGACAGCTGGGGTGTCCCGACTGACAGGGACAGTGGTGTGGGAGGGAGGGAGGCTTTGTATGTGTTCCAGTACCAATAACTAGACTTGTTTGTGCATGGAGTGTGGGGGAGTCGGGGCGGTGAGAGGCACCAGGGGGGATGCCGGGGCCTCCCCTGAGACGCGGAAGCCTGAGAGGGTCAGGAGTGAAAGGGAAATAAACCGTTCAGTTGCAGGGCATTCACTTGGAGATACATTAAGGACATGTCAGGGGAGGTCAGGTGGTGATTGTGTAGATGGGTCCTGCCCAGCACGTAGAGCAGGAGTAAGAACGTGTAGGGCTCAGTACAACTTGTGTGGACGCACGTTCGGCACATGCGTGTTGCGTACAAACTGTGTGTCAGACCGCACTCAGCTCAGCCGCACGCCTCAGCCTCACGAAATCACTTCCGTCCTTCCCTCCTTCACTGCTGCGCTGGCGTGGTGTGTATGTGAGCGTGTGCATGTGTGGTGCTGTGTGCTTTCCCGGGGGGCGTGTGTCCCTCCTCCGACACTCAAGCCTGGGTCTTGTCCGTCTCCCCCACCTGTTATAGGCCTTCGAGAAGAGGCCTGAACGGTCGGAGCTCCCGTATGTGGCAGATCTCCCCACACGCTCCATGAAAAATTCTCCTAGGAACCCCTGCGTGTTGGCGTTATTTCTCCCAGAGAGAGAAAGCTCCGGCCCAGAGAGCCCGTGTGTCCTGTCCCAGGTCATGAGCCTCACAAGTGGCAGCTCTGGGACTGAATCAGGTCTCTCTAAGGTGAGGATTTTGACTCAAACGATCTGTAGTAGGAACCGGTTGCTTTGTAACGACGTACCACGAACTTACCACCTCACACCAGCTCATGTTCATCCCATGGTTTTTGGGGCTCAGGGCCTGGGGCGCCACTCAGCTGGGTCCTCCCAAGTGAGGGTCACAGTGAGGACCAGAGCGGCCGTGTCGTCTGGGGCTCTACTGGGGAGGGATGTGTTTCTCAACTCCCAAAGGTTGTTGACAAACTTCAGTTCCTTCAACTTGCCTCTGGCTCCCAGGCGGAGACTGCCTGCAGCTTCTGGAGGCTGCCTGGCGGGGGGGGGGGGGGGGGGGGGGGGGGGGGAGGGTCTTCACCACGTGGGCTTTCCCAGGATGTCTTGGCTTTGCTGAGGACATCACGCAAGAGGAGAGCCTGTGGTCTCCCGTCACGTGATCACGTCTGTTGCGTCCCCTGCATCCCAGCACCTTGGCGTGTTCCCTCTACTGCAGGCAAGTCGTGGTCGCGAACCCACTCAGGTGGAGTGGATCCCACGGGAGTGTGAACAGCAGAAGGCCGGGATCCTGGGCGCCTTTGTGAGACCCTGTGTGTCACGGGGGCAGGAGACCATGTCTTAGTGGCCACTTGAGCCCCTCTTGGAAGGAGCACAGAGCTCTGCCGAGGAGGCCTTCCGTGAACGTTGGCGAAATTTCGGCCGTTGGTTTCCTATCAAAGAACTTACAGCTGTGTCTCCAGGAGGATAGGCACACCATTTCCCCTTTGGTGGTCACCTCATGGTGTGTCTGTGGTTCTAATGCTGGTGAGAAAATTGGGTCCTCTTGTGAACACGTTGTGTCACCTCTGGTGCTGCTGTTGGTGCTACTGGCCCGGTCCTGCCCCTTCTTCCTGGGCCACCGTGACACCTGGCACCCTGGCCTCGCCCCCTTGGGTCAGGCCCCGCCAGCCTATCATCCCCCTTACCCGCCAGGGGATCCTTCTTCAGTGGGGCCGGTGGCTTTCCCAGGGTGCCTGGAATGAAACCCAGGCTGCTGGGAGACCCGCTCCTCCATGGCCTTTGCCGTTCATGTTGGCACAGCTCTGTCTCTTGTGTCTGGATGCCCCACGGCCCCTGAACCCAGGGGTCCCCTCGTCCCTCAGTCCCGACTCCCGCCTGTGTCTCCGCACCTGCGTTCCCTCCCTGAGAGGCCCTTGCACTCCGTTCCTTATCCAGCTTCCCATCTGTACGTGGCTGGGCCGATTCCCTTTCTTCACGACGTGCTTCGGGGCTTCCTCCTCGCCGGAGGCCTGTGACGTCCTCGGGAACCGCGTGTCCTCTCCGCTTTGCACTGTGGTGCCAGGGACGTGCCCTCGTGGAGCTACACGTGTTACGTAGTCATTTGGTTTTGCTCTTGTACTTCTGAAAACGCACCTGTGCTCCCAGAACCTCGCACGTGTGTCGGTAGCATATGCTCCTTGAGTTCTGATGGAATCAGTGGGAAGGGCAGATGAATGAATGACTGAATAAAAGCATCTCAGTGAAGCTGGGTGGAACTGAAAATCCTAAAAGCAAAGCCTATTTAAAATGCCTTTCTGGAGGAAGCACGCTATATTGTATTAATTAACTCAGAAGCTTGCAAATCAGGGAAATGCTCGCAATCTCTTTTTTTCCAGTTACCGAGGAGAGAAGCTGGCAGAGTGTCCTCTCCATTCATCATTTTCAACCTAGGGCCGGCTGTGCTTCCGTTTCTGGTAAATAAGGAGAAGAAATCACACCCTATTTCGAGATGAAGGGAGTTTGTTCCAGAGTCCACGTTTGCCTTAATTTCTGCTTCGTGGGCACACACAGGTCTCCCCCAGTCCAAGCTCAGGCCGTGGCACCCTGTCCTGGGGAGTCTGCTGTAGCGCCTAGAGCAGGACCGGGCATGTGCACACGAAAACCTGCAGGTGATGTCCAAAAACCAATCCTGCACAAGTCTCGTGGGCAGATTGATCCCCACGTCCTGAACATTTGCCCAGCACGTCATGGGTGAAGTTGGACCTCCGGGAGTCTGAAGGAGATGTGGAGCCAGGGAGTTGGGTCTGTGGGGTCCCGGGATGGGTGTCGGAACAGGCTCACATAGAGCCGGCCGAGGAGAATACTTCAGGAAGCCCCCAAACAGGTCTGTGGGAGTGCAGTTGGGGTTTCCTTTCTGGTTAGATGAACTTGGAAGGTTTTAATGGAGGAAGTGATATTTGGGAGACCTCATGCCATGAGGTGAAAGGATTTGGAGTCAAAACTGGCTAAGTCCCCTGCCTTGTTCATGAGTCATCCCTAAGACGGCAGCATTAACGTCTCCTGGGAGGTGTTCTTGTGACCATTGGAAGTTGTAACGATGTAGGAGAGCCTTAAGGAATGAAATTCATGGAAATAATTTTATTGGAGCTGGACCTGAGAGGGTGGGTAGGAGCTGTGCGTGAAGAAGGAAGGGTATTTGGGCTGGGGGGCCGAGCGGAGGTGGGGCCCGCGGGAGCCAGGGGCAGGGCCTGGGCCTGAGAGAGCCCAGCTGCAGTGTTGGCCTCATGGTGGGGGCCCAGGGTGGACGGGTGCCCGAGAGGAGCTATTCCTTTCTGTTTTATCATGTATTGCGTTTCTGTTCAACCAGTTCATCATCCTGATCGGTTTTCTTAGGCTGTGGATAAAATTAGCCCAGTTTCCTGAATGCAGTCCAAATGTCAGCCCTCCTGCCATGTGCTTGCTGGCTGCAGGCTGACCCTGCCTGGCGTCGTTGGGCTGGCCGCCTTCGTGCCCTAGCTCCCCGCCTTGCGTTCTGGATCTCTGCTCCTCTGTGTCCTTGCCCAACACTTAAAAACTGGCTGTGCCGCTTGGTCTCCGAGAGACCCTCACCCTTCTTATGGCTTGGGTGTGATGTTAGGCTGTACTGGGGAGGGACGGGTCTGAATTAAGACTTGATGGAGTTAGCAAAATGGCTTTGAAGCTCTCTTAAGCAGAAGAGGGAGTGCACCGGGGAGCAGCTTGGCTCTGTCGTGGGATCCAGGGACAGGCCCCAGGCTGGAAAGCGCTCACACGTCAGCGTGCCCCGTCCCTCTCTCACTCTCCGTGGTTTCTTTTCCCTCTTTTGTCTCGTGCTGTTCCCTGGCTCCTCTGCTTCTTCAAACCCACGCCCCCGACAACAGCGTCTCGCCCTTGGGTTCACACTGTTGCCGGTGAAACCTGCGCCACCAGCTCCAGACTTCCTGGAGAATGCGTCTTCTTGGCTCAGCTTCTGTGTCCTCCGCTGGCCCTGTCCCTGTGGCCATGAGGCCCGAGCCCCTTAGTGACACACACTTGGCTACTGGCATCCTTGCCTGTGCATAAGAAGACAGGTGCCCAAGAGGGGCTGTTTGTGGGCTGGGCAGAGACTGTATGTAGGGTGCTCTCCCTGAACGTCAGAGAGGTGAGGAATCCTTTGCCTGGGACCCCTTGGGAGGCCACAACAGGTGTACCAAAGGCCATTCATTCATTGTTCACGAGTCGTCTTTCCTGACAGGTGCTGGCTGGACTCTGAGGGCAATGTGTGTGTGTTTCTTCGGTTACTTTCCAGAAATCGGGTAGGAATCTGACTTTACCTGTCCCGAAGCTTTGTTCTGGCTGGACTTGATGAGCTTCCTCTCGAGTGCTCCTTCCTGGCTGTCCTGTGGGCACCGTAGCCACCAGGGTCCTGCTGTTGGGGGCGGGGGTGGGCGGCCAGTGTGTTGAGCAGGGCTTCACCCCAAGCGCATCTTGGTTCCTAATTTGTAAAATGAGATGATGAGTAACCACCTCATGGAATTTCTGTGAGAAATCACCTTTTATGGACTTCATAAGCTGTCCCTCAGATGATGATGCAGATGTGGTTTCAAATGACCCGCCATCGCAGGAAGGGTCCTGTTGGTCTTGGCAGGTCTTAAATGTGGGAAGGGATCTATTCTTTTCTTTCTAGACAGTGTGCATTTGACGTCGTGTCTCTTCACACGAGTGCGGTGCTGAATCAGATTTTATTTTCCAGATTCCTTTTAAGAGGAAAGTATCGAGCTTCCCTTTGCTGCTCATGGAGCTGTGTGATGCACCTCGTTGGAGGCTGCTTCGCTTCCTGTCGGCGTATTTTTCTTGCGGCTTGGCATTGAGTAAAAACTGCCATCATATACCTGCTGTGTGCCAGGCACGTTATGTGCATCATTTCGTTTTTATCCTTGCACCAGTCTACGGAGAACACGGTACCATATCCACCTTACAGATGGGGAAACTGAGTGTCAGCAAGTAAAAATGACCTCAGTGAAGTTCGTAAGACTCTCAGACTCCAAAGACTGCCTTCTCCCTGAGATTCCACCCTGCCTTACGATGGAGCACAAGGACGTATTAGAGGTTCAGGCAGGAAGAGCTCTCCCCGTTTGGCTTTTATATTGGCTCTGGCAGCATCTGAGTGGCGGGGAGGGCCTGAACTCTGCCCGCTCAGCCCCTCTTGGCCTTTGTCCCACCCCCAAGGAGTCCGAGGGCACCCGTGAGCACGCTCGGGCGCCATGGAGCTCTTCTCCTCCCCACGCATCAACGCGCACGCTGCACGCGCTGGCGGACGGGGTCCACGGCAGCTGGTTTCTCCCCTGAGGGCTGTCACAGTTGGTGGGTGCTGCCAGGCGGTGGACCCCGCCTCTGAGCACAGCCTGGGGAGCTTCCACGTAGGGTCACAACAGGCGTTTATGGTCTTGAAGAAGCAATAGCAGTATGAAGCAAGTTTAGTGCGTGAGAGAGCTATGCAGCTCAGCGTAATGGCCCCTGAAAATTTGTAAATTACAGGCCTCAGCATCAGTGAAACAATGACCGTGCCGAACAAGCAACTCACTGTCTCCCTCACGTTTCGTACAATTCTTACCTTCTCTCAGGGGAGAGAAATGAGTGTTTTGTGGACTGCCTAAGTGGATTGTTCTGAAAGTGTCACAGGGAGAGAACATGTCATATGTAGAAATAGCCTGCCTCCAGGGGAGTGACGATCCTCACTTTTGGGTGTGAATTTCCTGCCTCCGAAAGTTGGCCAGGGTTTCTTCCAACAGGTGCAGAATAAACCCTCTCCATCTTTCACAGAGCTGCCAGCATGATCTCTCCAAAATTCAGATGGGATCGCACCGCACCCCTGCTTTAAACACTTTGAGTTTTCCTCCCGGCCTTCTGACTCCGAGTCCGTCCCCTTTGCCTGGTGGGCATGCGCTCTGCCTCTTCACCCCACCCTTCACCAACATCCAGAACGGCGTGTGGCCCCCAGACCCCTGTGTCTTGTCACACCTCTTCACGTGGTGCCTGCCGCCCACTCTGCTTGGCATGACCTTCCTCTCCTCGGGTACCCCGCGGGCTCCTTCAGACTCCCCCTCCACGCTGCCTTCTTGGCAGTCCGTCCTTCTTTCCCTCCGGTAATGTTGATAGTCTCCCAAGTTTCGCCAGCACCCACTCGGATAGAGGCGGGTTTGTAGGTGTGCAATCACTGCCCCATCCAGGTGGCTTCCCGACCATGAGCGCCCTGTCCCTTCTCTTAGCCGCTGTGCTGGTTCCCGCTACAGTGAGTGCACCGGTCGTGATTCCTCCTTTCAGATCCATGCTCTCCGCTGCAGTGGGAGCTTCCTGCAGACAGGGACAAGCCTTCCATCCTTCGTCCTTTCCATGGCCTGCCGTAGATCTGGCTCTGTGGGGCGGTCAGAAAGACCCGGCTGAATGGGACGGGGGGCGTTATGGCAGGTGTTGCATGGGCTTCCTTGAGTCCTGTGTGACTAGTCACACAGCCTGGGAAGCAGCCTTATTTCTGGACCACCGATCTTGACTTGGACTTCCCTTCTGTTCTAGAAGGTTTTTTGGTATCTGCTGTCATCGTGGGAACTGGTGGGGGACCGCGGCTCTCCAGCCTCCTCCTACGTGCTTCCCTGTCACGTGCCGCTCATTTGCCCTCCTAATCATGGCACTTCACCCCTCTCCTCCTTTGTCTTTAAGTCTTGAATGTAATGACCCAGCGCCTAAAAGCAGTTATGAAATGATTGCCTCAGTGATGGATGGTCCCATTATGATTACATCCTGTGCTGGGATTAAAGACCTTACCATGCAGTGCCGAGGAGACCACATTAGTGCCATCTTCTTGATCAGACTTAACCCAGATTTCTGTCACTGAACATAGTCAAATTAATGACATTATGATAACAGATTTTGACTTGAGGCTACGTGACCCCAAAGTGCCGCGTGTCTTTTGCAACGTCAGTTGCTGCTGTTAGGAAGATCTTCTTTTTTGGAGAGAGTTTTATTGGAAATTCTAAAAATAAACTTAACCCATATTAACCCGATGCTAGGTGCATCGTGGGCACAGCATGTCGACTGGCTTGCGAGATGTGTGGCCTGGGAGGGTGCTCGGTTTACTCCAGCCACAGTTAGGGCAGTGTGTCCTAGGTGAGGGGCCAGATGAGGGGTTATGAGCAGGACTGAAATGCAGCCCTTGGTGCAAAGGAGAAGACGTCTTATGGGGACACGGACAAGGTAATGGACACTGGATGACCACAGAGTGCTGTGGGAGAATTGGAGAGGCCTATCGGCCTCAGAGAGGGGACTTGCGCGAGGGTTTTAGAAGTGACAGTGGCTGATTAGAGACGCTGAGGGACGCTTGCAGAGGGTGGTCCACATGCCACAGTCAGCTCACTGACCAGTGAACCGGCTGTTGTGCACGGGGGAGGGCCTGACCTGCAGGTATGGTGGGAAACGCCAGCCGTGGCCTCTGAGACTCGGCTTGTGGCAGGCTCTGGCTTGGGGACCGGAAGGTGAACATAACCTCCGTGTTACCAGTAGCGTCCCAGTTCTGGCAGCCACGTGGCCTTGTGAAAACGCCCCCAAGTTGGACTTCTCCCTGTGAGGCCAGGCTTCCTCCGAGGACCCTCCCCTTTGGGGCATTAGGCATAGAGAATGAAAAATGTTTGCCTCCTGCAGGCAGGCGGCTCCCAGGATGAGCGGGGAGGGTCTGTGTTCAGCAGGCTGGGCTTTTCCTCCCTCCTCCCTGCTGCTCCCAGAATGCTCCTGGGCAAACGTGGGCCCTGCCTGTGACCGGGGTGTCTCTCGCGTGGTGCCCCCTGTGAAAGTCTGAAGCTGGGGAACAGGTGATGTGCTTTCTTCTCCTCAACATAAAAATAACTTCCCAACATTCTGAAGTTTTAAGACTGGTCGCCCTACCCTGTAAACGGTAATGAGCGCGTGTGTGGGTTTGAGCGCCGCGCAGCTGAGTGGGGCCCCACACCTGCGTCCCGCAGCCAGTTGGGACCACGGAGAATTCCCTAATGCAGGTCTCCGCCTTCGTGACGTTGTGCCTTTCCCACGTGGGCCTCCCCAACCCCCCCAAACGGGACTGCTGCAGCCCTGCTGGTTCCCGAATGCCCCCGTCCTCGCCTGTCTCTTGCTGTTTTCCTGATGTTCTCGCTGTGTGGTCCGAGAGCGGGTGGCAGCCTGCACCTGGTGTGGCAAACGCCACCTGGGATGGTGCTTGTGTGTCCTCTCTAAAGCAGAGGTCCTCCTGGGCAGGGGACCGTGTCCTCCATGCTCGGATCTCCACTGTCGATGACTCCCTTCTGGGCCTGTAGTGGTGTCTTCCCTTCCCCTTCTCTGCTCCCCAAAGTAGAGTGGGACTGACCTCCACGCCCTAAAACAGTCTCCTGAATAATGCGTACTGGATGCTCAGTAAATACCGAATAAATGACTCGTAAATAATAAATAAGTGAATGAAAAATGGTGTGGGAGAATCGTTTTTATTTATTAAAGGAAAACAAAAGAGGAACGTGAAAACGGAGCGTGTCCAGGAGACAGTGTGGCAGAGCAGGGGAGACGTGGGGTCGCACACGCCCCGGCTTGAACCGCACCGGCTGCCTCCCAACAGCAGGGCCCGGGAGGGGATCGTGTGGCCTGTGGACACAGCTTCCAGGGGACGGGGTGTTGTGGGGTCTGGGGATGACGACGGTGGTGTCCCCGCAGCTCCGACCCGCCTCGCGCGTACAGAGATGGATTGGAAGTGATGCGGTCGCCGGGTCCAGCCTGGTGCCTGACGCCGGGTGGAAGCTTCCTGTGCTGGCTGCTGCCGCCACCTGCCCTCCTGCCCCGGCGGCGGGACCGGCCAAAGCAGGCTGTGGGCGCATCGGTTTGATTGTCACCGTTCCGTTGATAAAAGTGGCCATCCGGATAAAGGCGAGAGCTACCCAAAAATGTCCTCTGCCAGAGAAAGCTGTGAACGTTTGACGAGGCACGCCACGGAGCCCCACCTCAACGCCTCCTGCAGGAGCCCCCTTGTTAAGGTGTCCCCTTTGATGGAGCGTGCCGGCCCGCGCCGGGAAGCTCGCTGCTTTTCCAGGCCGCTTCGCCGTCATGCATATTTTAAGGAGTTTTGCCGGCTGGCCGTTTCCGTATGTTCATCTATCAGATGGATCACTTTCAGGACGAAGGGCCTTGTCTGTGTTCCTGTCAGGGAGCCACACGCACCGTTGTTAGTTTCCTTCTTCCCTTTCCCGTTTCGAGGTGGGTCTCCATCCACGGTGTCCTCTCCGTGCATTTGGGACTCCTGAAGGGGTTACCGTCGGCCCGAGGGAACGTGACTGCACAGTTAGGTTTCTGTCTTGATTCCCGTGGGCGGCATTTGGTCCCCCGCCCCCAAGTCCCAGAGGCAGCCGCGGGGAGTGGGGTGCGTGGGGCCCGGCCCCGCCCGGCCAAGGCAGGTGGAGAGGAGTTGAGAGGGACCTTTGGAAGAGGTGACCTCTGAGCTTGCCTGGAGGAGGGGCTGACCTCTGAGGCTCACTCAGCGCCCTGCCCGTGCAGGGGAGCAGGGGCGGTCCCGTGGGTTAGCTTGCCTCCCTGGTGCCTGAGCACGTGCCAGTGATTGGGAAAGAAGGGGGCTCAGCCGTAGGCGGGGGGAGCCGAGGGAAGGGAGTCTTGAGCAGGTGTGGGGGCAAGTGGCGGGCGCTGGCACGACTTGAGAGCCCTGTGCCCTCCAGGCGGGAGCCGGCCCAGGGCGGTTCAGGAGCCTAGAGCGAGCTGAAGCACAGAGCTGACCTGTGAGGCAGTGTGGCCGGGAGCCTGGCCTCACGCTCTGCCCGGCCGTCCTCTGCCAGTGCCTCCTGTGGGGAGCTCGGCGGGAAGCCCGACCAGGGCAGGGGCCATCGCCGCTGTTGTCTTGTGGGTCGGCCCCGGGGAGCGCCCAGCAGGGTGGGAAGTGTGTCTACAGGACTGCAGGGGGCGCGTTAGGCACCAAGGACCCCAAGCGTGATACCGGACCTAAGGCTTCCACACCCAGCCCCGCCAGCCTCTGGTGACCCTCGGCATTCGTAAGACCAGGGGTGGGGTCCAGGGTAGGACAGTGGGCTGTGGCCGTCGTCTGTTTGGTTGTTGTCACGTGGGAGAGGTTACCGGCTGCCACATGAAGACAGTGGTTTTGAAAGAGTTTGGTAACGTGCCCTGCCCGCGTGGCGTCGTTTATGGAGGGTGTAGCTGACGCCCACCCAGGACTCGCAGAGGTTTCTGCCCGCACCCACTACCCCGTATGCGCACAGATGAGAGTGTGGGTTGAATCCTGCCCCCTTTTCTGGCTCCCTCCTCAGCCCCGTGCAGTAAATGGTACCTGCTCTGTGTCACAAGCTGGTAAACGGCAGATCTGAGATCCGGACCCGCTGCGTTGGTGTCGTGGTGCCACGCGGCCTTTCTTCTCTTCGGCCTTTCTTCCGTGGCCGCCACATTTCCTGAGCACCTGACTCTGTCCCTGACCAGACCGTCACCTTTCTGCATGTGGATGAGCGGTGGTCTTACACTTACTGGGCTCCCTCCGGCTGTTCTTTTTTTTTTTTTTTTTAAATTTTTTTTTTCAACGTTTATTTATTTTTGGGACAGAGAGAGACAGAGCATGAACGGGGGAGGGGCAGAGAGAGAGGGAGACACAGAATCGGAAACAGGCTCCAGGCTCCGAGCCGTCAGCCCAGAGCCTGACGCGGGGCTCAAACTCGCGGACCGCGACATCGTGACCTGGCTGAAGTCGGACGCTTAACCGACTGCGCCACCCAGGCGCCCCTCCCTCCGGCTGTTCTTAGAGTGGCCGGGGCCCTGCTGTGTCTGCTGGCACCTGTTGTCCGGGAGTGCCTCGTGCCTTTCTCCAAACTGCCCCAGAGCCCATCAGGTTGTCCCCTTCCCCCCTGGGCTCAGCAAGGAGGGGCCTCCGCCTTGCCGGTGTGTGTGCAGGCCCTCGGCCCTGGGGGAGACTCGTGCTGACACAACTTGCCCTCTGCTTGTGCCGTGCGACTTTGGGTGTAGAATTTTCATAAAGTTTGAACATGTACCTGGAGGCATTTTGGAATCACATTTGCTTCAGAATTGGAAAAGAAAGTCTTTGGGGTAAATTATAAATCACCTCTGCTTTGGTTTTAGGAAACTGCTTTTATATTCTTTTTCAGGAAGTAAAAGTTTTCTTGAAATGAGGAAAAGGGGGGCGCCCGGGTGGCTCAGTCGGTTGAGCGTCCAACTTCGGCTCAGGTCATGATCTCGCGGTCCGTGAGATCGAGCCCTGCGTCGATCTGTGCTGACGGCTTGGAGTCTGGAGCCTGCTTCGGATTCTGTGTCTCCTTCTCTCTCTGCCCCTCCCCCTCTCATGCTGTGTCTCCCTCTCTGTCAAAAATAAATAAACGTTAGGGGCGCATGGGTGGCTCAGTCGGTTAAGCGTCCGACTTCAGCTCAGGTCACGATCTCGCGGTCCATGAGTTCGAGCCCTGTGTCGGGCTCTGGGCTGACAGCTCAGAGCCTGGAGCCTGTTTCAGATTCTGTGTCCCCCTCTCTCTCTGCCCCTCCCCTGCTCGTGCTCTGTCTCTCTCTGTCAAAAATAGAATAAACACTAAAAAAATTTTTTTTAAAAAAGGAGAAGAAAACACCCTCTGGATAGTGGTTTTGAATTTATTCTTAGCTGTAGTATGTTGTGTCCAGTTGAAATCTTCACAGAACCCCCAAACACAGAGAAGATCGACGTGGGGCTACTGTGTCTGAAGCAACGTAGTGTATGTTTGGGGCTTTGGGAACATGGATGCGATTAATTGCGTGTGTGTTTGTTGAGCCTCTGCTATTCCCTGACACTGTTCCATGCACCGGGAGCACGACCAAGAACCAAACAGGTAACACCGCCAGGAGGATGGTGTTCTAAGGTGGGGAGGGTGGGGAAAAGCCCTGTCCAAACAGACTTCGTGCCTTCAACTCAGCAGTCCTGGTCACACGTGCTCAGAAAGTGTGACAGGGGAGAGGACGGGGAGGGGGTGTGATCCAGGCGGAGGGCAGGAGGGCTGGCGCTCACGGGCCTTGCCCTCTTCTGTCAGGAAGATGACTCACATGCTTGAGCACCGTCTCTGTGCCCGGCCCTGGGAGGTGGTGGTGACGGTGGCTTGCGAAGGGGACAGAAGACAGAACTGCCCATTAAATGGAGGGAGCACTGAGCATCTGCTATGAGAGAAGCTGGGAGCCGCCAAGATGAGAAACTCAGGGCTCACGGCTGGAGGTGGGCATTTTGGGTCCTAATCCTCGTTTTGCAAATGATTCTGTAATTTATTTGATGATTATGTAGGTATTATTTTCTCTAGGGTTCGAGTTCCTTATTTGGAAATAGAGGATTGGACTGGGGAAACTCTTGGCCCCACCCTCTGCCGCTTTATCCTCGCAGATTACGAGTCCGCGATTTTCACCGGGTGCCACACACACACACACACACACACACGTACACACTCTTCTTCGCCGTGGAGACCGGGAGCTGCACACGGGCCCTGGCTGGCGGGGGCTGTGGGCGAGGTGAAGACCTCGGGCTTTTCCACGTCTTGCTCCTCTTTGTGCCCCACGAGCTGGTGCGTGCTGCCTCGTGATCCCCAGCTGGTCACTTACACATGGCCCGTTTCCGACCTCCTGCCTCCTCGTCGCACGTAGAGTCCACACTCTTCGTCCGATCGCGTTTCTCACCCGGCCAGCCCTGGCCCTTCTCCGGGTCCTCGTGTGGCCTGGTGGGGATGAAATCCTTTCGTCTCCCTTGCCCGGGAGCTGTGGCATGTGTGTGCTCGCTGCTGGGGATGCTGCCCCCACCCCCACCCCCACCCCCCCCCGGCCCCCCTGCTCTTGGCTCCTCCTTCTGGGTTCTCCAGTGTCAGCTGTGTTGTCCTGTCTCCCGAGAAGCCCGTCCTGAACTGAGCGCTCCTCCCGCCGAAACGTCTGCTCGGAATCCTGCTCCCCTTGTTTCCGTGCCCCGTAGAAGGTGAGGTTCCCTTCTAAAGGTGTGTTACCACCCTCCATTTCTGTCCACACCGCACCTCCCGGGGCGTCCGGGGCTGGTTTGCTTTCCTTCTCTGGTCTCCGCAGGGAGGGCCACGTGTGCCGTGTCGAGGGTGTGAGGAGTGAGCGAGTGCACCTCTCTGTGGTTCCGCGACTCCATAGTTACCCACCACGTGCACGGACTGAAACTCCTCCGAGATGCGCGGGAGGTGATGGGCTTGAACTGGGACCTGAAGCCCGGAACGGAGCAGGGTGGATTTTCCTCACGGGAAAGCACACATGTGCCAAATCTCCCTCACGGTGTCAGGAGCACCTCAGACCCCGGGGCGGGGGGGGGGGGGCCTCAGGACGAGAGCTCCCGTTCCGGACACAGGCGCACGCCGACGCAGATCACCGCGGCCCGGACGCGCCAGGGTTGATGACGAGTGCGCTGCCTGCCAGGCAGATGAGCTGCTGGGGGTATAAAGATGATACTTGTGGAGAGAAAGATGAAACGGGTCTCCCGAGCATCCCCTAGGAGTGGGGTGCCATCCGGACCCTTGATGTGCACCCTTGTCTCATTCAATTCTTGGAGCTCTGAGGGAGGAGGCCTCGTGCCCTTTTCCTAAGTGGAGGTCCAGGTGCGGTGACTTTTCCCGGGTCACACAGCTAGTAAGTAGAAACTTTGAAGGCAAGGCTTCTCTTGCTCCGAAGCCTGGGCTCTTCTGTTCCACCACTATCTTTGGGGGCACAGTCTGTGTTTTCTCTCTGGCTCTCGGCACTGCCAGTCTCTTGGAGTGGACGTCTCAGCCCACCTAGCCACTCCAGCTTCCTCACCGTTTCACCCTGCGGGCCTCCCGGCGTGGATGGCCTTGACCTCCTCTTTGCAGGGTCAGACGCGTATGAGTGTGGCTGCCAACCCGGAGCCCCTTTCCAGCTCCTTGTCTACTCCAGGGGAGACTCTGACAGTTGGCACGTGTGTCTGATCTTGTGTCAAGATCAGCTTCCCGGGCACCTGTCTCTGTCAGCAACTTAGCCAGCTTTGTGCCCTGCTGCCTGGCCTCGGACGCTAAACCTGGCGTCCATCCTGTGGGGCCCGGGGTCTTGGTGCGTTGGCATGCGGGCCATGGTGTGGGAGCCGAGTGCGGGAGCCGAGAGGCTTTTCTGAGGTGGTGCTGACCTTGCCTCAGTTCTGAAGGTTGAGCTGAGCCCTGTGTGATTCATCATCTGGCACTTTGTCATTGGGTTTCTTTTTGATCTGAGCAGCAGACATTAAAAAAAAAAAAAAATCCATCATTATAAAATCTGCATTCCACCGGTGATTTAACTGGGCTTAGACCTTTCGTTGCTCTTTCCCTTGGTCCCTGCCTCCAAGGAGAGGTGAGGGCCATCCCCTGTGCTGCAGCAGGTCTGGTGTGACGAGATGCTGCCTGCCGGCTCCTGTCAGGAGGAGACCCTCAAGGGGCTCTCTGACTCAGGTCGTGCGTGGTCCGGCCCCTCTGTGGAGCCTCTCCCACTCGGGAAGATGGATTGAGGGACAGAGGAGCTTGAGAAGAGGAAGGGCTTCACCGAGGGGGTACCGTCCCCGCTGAGTCTGGAAGGAAGATGACATACTCACCAGGGGGACAGGGGAGAGGTGGAGGGAGCGTGTGTGAGGGGGGAAACAAGGAGTTCGTGGGGAGTGAGGACACGGTAGGAGTGTTCCTACACGAGCTCCGTTCGCTCTGCAGAGCACAGAGCTCTATGGAGTCTAGCTGTGTCTGTCTTTCCGAAAGATGGAGAGGCTAGAGGTCCCAAGGAAGGAAGAAACGAAATCGAGAACAGGAAGGGTTGGTCTGGTCAGCAGGGGAGTCCTACCCAGTGGCCAGGCAGGAGACGGATTCAGCGAATGTTAGGCGATGTCTCGGGAGAAGGGATGACTGTTGAGGATAAAAGAGCGCGGTTCATTTGTCAATTTGCCACATATTTATAGAGCACTTACTACATCAGGCCCTGATTTAGCATGGCTACGCTCCCCTGAGATGAAACCTCTGGATGACCCTCCTGTCGGTAATGGGCTGTGCTAAAGCCCAGTAAGGGGAACAGGAACCAAAGTCTTTGTGGTCTTGCCCTGGGAAAGGGGAGGTGCTGGGGACCGTGGTAGACCTGGGGGAGGGGGAGGAAGAGGGAGACCCTGTCTCGATTCCATAAGGACTGTCCTCCCGAGGGTGGCCGTGGAGCCCCTGCCGGGCTGATAGCAGGCTGAGAAGTGCGCACGCACAGCATGGCCCATGGGGCTGGAGGCCATTGTTGGCTCCCTGGGGTGCAGTGCAGGTTCCTGGTCAGGGGGCGGGTTGGGGTGGCATCTTGTTAACTTTGAAAGTTTAACACCATCCCTAGGAGGGTTGGAAGAGGGAGAGTGGCTTCATTTCTTCAGAGCGGCTCTGGGAAATGTTCTAACATAAGAGCGATGTTTAAGAAGGATCCATGCTGCTGCCAATCCTCCTGTGAGCTCAGAAAGTCGCGGTGGTGGGTAGGTGTATGGAGCCCCGACTCTGCAGTCAGGCTGCCCAGGTGGAGACCTGGTCGTGTCACGTACTCGCTGGGTGACCTTTGGTGTGTTGTGTTGTCTTGTGGAACCTCCGCACCTTCACCTGTACATGAGCAGCAGTGTCTCTCAAAGGGCTGTTGGGATTGGCAGCTGAGCCAACAGCTATGAGTGCTTTGTGGTCACGGTGGCATCGCTGACTACAGTCCACCAACGATTTGTTGCTGCTCGTTAGATTCAAGGTACTGGTCCTTAACAGCAGCACTCCTGACGCTCCTTCTAGATAGTCCCCTGTCGGGGGCACTGGTACCAGCACCCTTGACTTGCACGCACAAGTTGCCAACAGTAAACTCCCCCACTCAGTTGTGACCAGCCCGAATGTCTACAAATCCTGCCAGATGTCTCTGGGGGAGTGCAGCACCTCCCACGTGTTCTGTCCTTCCTCCTCACAGCTCTCTTGGCTGAGACCGCTACTGGGCCTGGTCCACAAGTGAGGAAACTGAGGCACAGGGAGGTGACGTGATTGCCCCAATATGCTGTGTTCACGATGCTTCTGCAGAAAGGGAGGTTCCTGACAGTTTTTCTCAAGGTTCCGGGAGAGTGGAGGGAGTCGTGGGGCTGAGGGTGAGGGGACCTCGTGCTTCCCCCTCTCCGCTGCTGCTCTGCCAGCCTCTGCATGGGCGGGAGAGGTGGAGCTGGTGTCCTTTCTGATTTCTGCTCCCCATGCACTCTTCCGGTTTTTGTTTTGTTTTTTTTATTAGAGAGGGGGGTGGAGAGAATCTCAAGCAGGCTCCATCCATGCTCGGCACAGAGCCCAACATGGGACTCAATCCCATGACCCTGGGATCGTGACCCAAGCTGAAATCAAGGGTGGGGCACTTAACCGAACTCCCCGCAGGTGCCCCGCCATGCCCTCTCGACATCCAGGTTTACAGTTGTCCCCCTCATCCAAGGGCTCTGTCATCTGCAGCCCGGAAGCCTATGGTTCTCCTTGTGACATGTGGCCGGAATTCCAGTGGTGGCCTCATATGGTCTCATCCTGTAGGCCTGTAAGCATCCACATCATCACGGGAAGAAGGGGGAGTACGGCCCGGTATTTTGACCATATTTGCATAGTTTTAATTACTATAGTTCTATTTTACTTTTTGTTAATCTTTTACTGTGCCCAGTTTATAAAGTGAATTTTACCACAGATATGTGTATGTAGGAAAAAAAAACCCATGGTCTAAATAGGCTTTGGTACCATGGATGACTTGAGGCATCCACTGTGGGGTCTCAGAATGGCTCCCCTGTGGATAAGGGGGCTACTGTATCTCATTTCTTTATTGGCTGTCTGCGTTGTGTCAGATGGTTGCATCATCCTGGTGAGTCAGATACAGTCCTGGCTCTTCAGAAACATGAGCTCGGGAGCTGTCGGGATGTGGGGACTGAACGGTGTCCAGCACCAGCACCATGACTCTGCAGGCAGGCAGGATGTAGCGCTGGGGAGTGTGTGTGGGGGGGGTCGAGGGTGGTATCGGAGGCGCCCGTCGCCCCGCGCCCCCGGCAGCCAGAGGTGTCTGCTCACTGTCTCCGCCCACTCCAATTGGAAGAGGGAAACAGGAACGAACAGTGAAGGAGGTGGAGGAAAGCCCAACCCAGACCAAGAGCCTGTGCAGCTGGAAGACCGTGCGGGAGCTGTGCCATGAGGAGCTGCGTCCCCTCCTCCTTGACTTCTTCATGTGGGAATGTTCCAGGCCCAGCCCTGTGCTTGGCTCCACACTCACTCGCGTGGTGACCTCCCCACGCTCCACATGCTTGTGTTGGCTGGCCTTCCGGGGCCCTCGGCTGGATATCTGCTGTGCAGCTTGGACGCCCTGTGCTTTCCCTCCAAGCCTGCTCCGTGCACTCCTAGCGGATGGAAGCACTCTCCTTCTGCTCTTGTTTTTGGAATCATTCCTTACTTTTTCTCAAAAACCTCATTCGTGAGCAAATTTTGTTGTCCCTACCCTAAGATGTGTCCAGAATTGCATTGCTCGTCACCCATCCCACTGGCCCGCATCACCGTTGGCTCTCCCTGGGTTGATGGCAGTGGTTTCCAGACCGGCGTCTGTGTTCGCCGCTTTCCTCCCTGTGATCTCTTGTGCTTCATGCAGCGCAGCAGCCGGAGCGATCCCCTTGCCACCTAAGTGAGATCCATCGCTTCTCTGTGGTGGCTTCCCTGCATCACAGAAAAATCCAGAGTCCTAACAGTGGTCCAAAGGTTATGTGCGTGAACCTCTTCCACTCCCATGTGACTCCCTTTGTCTTTGCTCTCCACAGCCCTGCCCTGCCCCTGGCCCGCTGTAGCCCATACAGGACCATGATGCCTACCCTTTTGCCTCCCTGCTTTACCGGAGGCCCTTCACTCTTCCTGAGATGCTCTTCCCCTGGGATCTCCATGGCTCCTCTCACCACCTCCAAGTCTTGGCTGAATGTAAGCTTCCCAGCAAGCAAGGCACCTGCCAAGTGTCAGGTGGCAGCCCCCTCTCCTCCTGCAGCCTTCTTCTCCAGCTCTCAGCTTCCAGGCTCAGACGTGTGCTGCGGGAGATGCCTGCTTACGTTTGCTGCCCTTGCTTGAAAGGCACTGTCTTGTGGTTGGCGGTCTTTGTGTGCATATCAGACCTTTCAGTAAGGATTCCTCTTGATGAGTGTCAGGATGTGTTTGTGTTGATTTTTCCATGGCACACAGGGGTCGGTAAGGTTTCTTTAGGTCTGTTGGAGGCATTAAGGGAGTGCTGGGCTCCCTTCCTCTGCCTCTCTGCCTCCCTCTCGTCTCTCTTCTCTCTCTTTGGAAACTGTTTCTTGATAAGAATGCAGCTTTTAATGAACGCAAGTCTTTCAGGATTAGAACCAGTCCTCAGATCTCCAGCCTGTGTCCCGTGGAGCTATTGGAAGGGCCTTGCCCTCCCAATGGCTGACTTGCTGCTCTCTCCCAGCCCAGGGAAGGGCCTGGCTGTTGACTGACCATCTGTCAGGTGCCTGCTGGGAAAGTATCATGGTGAGCTGCTCCTTCACTCCCTTGCCTTGGCTAGCAGAAGCTGCTGGCCATGGTGCTGAAGACGTGCTCAGGGGTCCAGCCAGACAGCCCCTGGGTAAATTGTGTCCCTGTTCACATCTTGGGGTGGCTTCGTACTTGTGTAGCATGACACTGGTGGCTATGACCTCTCAGTCCACTGTGGTTTGGCATTTGAGGGAAGAGACCCCTTTTGTGGCATGACCCATGGATCGAGCTTTGGAACTCCAGTTCCAACGGACGTGGTTTACATATTCACTGTTGGGACAAAACATGTATGGTGGTCATCAACCACGAAAGCTCTGAGTACCTACTACCAGCTTAGAAGAGCACCAGGCACTGCATCAGTCTCTTCGTAAAATACCATCTCGATTAAGAGCTGACTAGGTACATGCCATTAACCCTGCTATGTAGGTGAGGAAACAGCTCTGAAAATGAAGTAAGTTGCCTGAAATCACATGCTGCAGTGTGTTGGAACTGGGATTCAAACTCAGGGAGCAGCTCTGTCCATTTTGCTGTGTTGCTGTTAGGTCTGCCGGTGCCATGCTCAGCGCTAAAACAGACGGATGCATTTGAGGTCCTTCTCCTTCCAGCGTTGCTGGTGTCAGGTCAGCAGGTGTGTGGGCACTGTGGATGCGGATCTGAGGGCGAGCAGCCCGTCTCCAGGTGTCCCTGTGTCCTGCTAGCTGGGGGGCTGCACATAGGGCATCCAGCCCTTTCTTGGCTGCCTGTGCTCCGGGTAGGGTGGGATGGTGGGAGCGTTGAAGGGGACTTGGGTTCTGGGGCTGGAGTGGAAGCAGGCAGCCTCTGGAGCCAGCCTGGCCTGCCTGGGGCTGCACCACCACTGATGCTGATGGAAACTGAGCCTGGAGTCTCCTGGGCAAAGAGGAAGATAGCCACCCCCTTCCCCTGGGCCGAGGCATGACAGGACGGGGTCCCAGCTCCCTGCACGCAGGTGCCCCTCAACAGACACTGCCTATTGCTGCCTCGGGCAGTCAGGTTCCAAGTTCAGAGTGGTGGGGCAGCAAGCGGGCCAGGGCACAGGTCACCTGCAGATGAGCTGGCCCCAAGGTGTCTGGGAAGGTGTGCCCAGCAGTGAGAGTGGGGACGTACCTGGTGCTGCTGTCCCCATGGAGGCCATGCTGCTGAGAGGGTCGGTGTGGAGTCTGTGTGGGGCAGCTGCCCTTGACTTGACTGTGTGACGTGGAGTCCAGGGCCAGTGGTGGAAGGGAAGCAAGAATGAGGAGGACCAAGGGGAGGGAAATTAGATCCGTGGTCACAGGGGGATTCTCATTCCAGCCCTGGGGTCACGTCCAGGCAATATCAGGCAGGCACCTTGGCTCTATGGGCTCAGCGTCCACCTGTGCCCACTAAGGGGTTGTTGGTCTGTAAGGGCTGGTTCTTCAGGTAACAATCATGCACTGGGGGTTCTTCACCCTCTCAAGGTTGGGTGCGGACAATGGGCTGTGTTTCCACCTGACCGGGACCCGGGGTCACCTCCTGCCATAATCTGCCTTGGGACTCTGAGAGACACAGAGTGCCTGCCAGGAGGGCTTGATGGGTGCTGCCTTGGAAACGGGGCAGAATGTCCTCCTCCCAGACCCTGGAGGTTCTCAGGTAGCTAAGACTCGAAGGGCTCTGGGGTGGTTTACATTTGGGCTGATGAAAGAGAAAGATGAACAGAGGACATTTTAAAAAGCTATTTTGCCTGTTGTAGAAGTGGTAATAACTCTCCAACCTTGTTGACACCAGACAGCGTGCTGGGCGACATGCTTACTTCTTAATTTGATTTCAGAGTAATGTGGAGGTGGATGGTTCCTCCCATTGACAGAGCAGGACCATGAGATGTAGGGTGAACTTTGCCCAAGTTCTCGTAACTAAGAGGCAGGGCCAGCAGTGTCGATTTTTCTGACTCTGAGTCCCATTTTCTTAACCTGTATGCTCGTTACGAAAAGGAGAGCAAAACTATGGAAAGTGTACACCATCATTTCTAGCACCCAGAGGTGACTGACATTTGAGCACATTCTTCTTCACCCCCTTGGTCAGAGGGAGGACAGGATTTGGGCAAAGGGACATGCTTGGGGGTCAGACCGTCCTGGCCAATTCCTGGAGTCAGTAGCTGTGTGATATTGGAGAGGTTACTCAGTCCCTCTGATAGCACTTTCCACACCTGTGAAAGAAGGATAAGGATGTGTGCGGTGTATAAAGTGTCAAAGGGTGGATGAAGTAATGTGGTGACAGTAGCAGGGGGTCCTGATACGGACGAGGCACTCCTTGAAGGGTGGCTTTGGCTTCGACGATTCTGGTAAAGAATGCATTTGGTGAGGCCTGGAGACTGGCCGAGGGAGCCGGCGGCTGGAGAGCGGAGGGCAGGGAGCCGCGTGGAGGGCCGCGTGCAGGGGCAGGATGGGCCAGGCTGTGGAAGACCTTGAAGGCCGTGCTGGGGGGTCGGCTTCTGTCCCAAGGCTGTGGGGGGCCGCTGACAGTTAAGGAGAGAGTGCTGGGGAGAGCAGTCCTGGGCTGAGAACAGTTTTTAATTCTGTTATTTTTTGCAACTTAGCCACAGCGGGTGGGACAGCAGATCAGAACCCTTTGAAGCCGACTTGAGAGGCCCCTGGTGCCCCTGCTTCACTGCTGACTTTCTAGCGTTTTTCATCTCTGCTCTTATCTAGATCATGGGAGTTAATTATCTCTCCAAATATTAACTCTGTCCGTGACTTTATAATGAGATTTTCCATCATCTTCCAAAGACTACCTGCTGCTTTCTGCAGGAAACACCGTTGGTAGTGATACTTTGGTGCCCAAAATAGAGGCAGCAGGGTGGCTACCCATATGCAAATTGGTACTAAGGGATCCTTCCTTTGGGCGAACTCCTGTCAATGTGGGGGGCCCATCTGGGGCTCTGAAAGTCTCCACCTCTGTGCAGAGCATGAGCTTGGAGAGCCCCTCTGTGGACTCGGCCTTGCCTGCCCCTCTCTCTGCCCATGCTTCTTCCACAGCACTGGGCTTTGGTGTCGCTGAGAGTCCACAGCCATCGACGCCGTCACCGCACGCGAGGGACACTGGCGGCTGGACCTCCCAGGCAGCTACGGCAGGTGGTCGGACAGAGCGCCTGTAGTGAGCGCTGCGTGCTCGGTGGCGTGAGCCTGGCCGAGGGTTCCTCCTCACTGTGCCTCTGCCTTCCTTGAGACGGGACGACCTCTCTTGGCTGCTCTTATCATTGCTGGGGACTTGTTTCTGTGTATTCATGGTTTATTCCCTGTCTCTGGGCTGTGTCTCCTGTCCATCCTCAAAGGCTGACCTGCAGCTTTTCAGACTCGATCCCGTCAGCACTGAGCTTCTGTACGTTCTGGAGAGTCATGCCAGTCCAGCTTCTCCGGAGCAGACATGTGCTCCAGAGTGGGGCTCCGCGTGCACCTGCTCCTCCCATCGGCCCGCTGGGCCCCTCTCGGCCTTGGGTGTCAGTGCAGGGAGCCAGGATGGGCCGGGAGTTGTGGCTGTTAGAATTCCGGGCTGGGCGGGTGGGCCAGGCGCCTCACCTGGGGCAGCGCTGGGTGGGACGCTGGGTGGCCGGTCCTCGCTTCAGCGGATGGCCAATCCCACCGTGATCGCTGTGTGAATCTAAAGAAACACATATGTTGACCTGGGCTCAGGGCACTCCTGGGGGCTTAGGAGCCCTCCCTCAGAGCCGCCGTCACGTGCCTCACTCCTGGTTCATCTCATGTTGACCAGACTGCTTGTCTCTGGAGTTGGTCTTAATTCCCACTTGTCTGAGATGTTGTCAGTTTTGTCCTCACCTAGTTCACCACGGAGGCTTTAGGAAATGAGGCGAAATCAGTCTGGTCTTGGCCTCAGCGATCCTGCAGAGGGACATTGCAGGAAGTGAGGGCTAAATCTGTGTGCGAAGGTGGCTGTCCATGTGTCTGGGGTGTGGTCTCGCCAGCTTGGGGAGGTCCCTCCCTCTGTGCACGAGGAGGTGGTTTATCCCACGTGAGCATACTGAGCTCTACCTGTGCTGGTACCAGCCGAGCATGGCCCCGTGAGGGAGGGGCGGGGTGTGGCAACCGGGCCCCTTTCTCTGGTGAAGCAGCAACCATGTCCTTGCCACCAAGTCCTCTGCTGCTCTCTCTCTCTCTGTGGGCGCTCACCACCCCTCCCCTTGGCCGCCTCTCTGCAGGGGCGACAGTTTCCAGGATTAGCGACAAAGCGTGTAAAGGGTGCAGTGCAGAACTTGGCCTGAGCTGACCTGAGTGTCCGATAAATACAAAATTACCTGGATTAGCTCCAATCCCCCAGGCCTCCCAGGCAACTGGGAATGAATCACCTGGTGCCTGGTAACACAGCCGGAGGAGATCAACACGATGAGAGTTTTTTTTTTTTTTTTTTTTTTAAGTATCAGCTGTTTAATGTCAGGTGAAAACACAAAACTTGCCCTCAGATTAGGGCTTGCTATGAGCAACAGGGCACAGGAGGAGCTGAGTTTCTCAGCCTTGGCTCTGAGCAGCCGCCGCGGCGGCCGGAGGTCTGATGGATGAAGGGGGGGTGTGCTCGGAGCGAGGGGATCGGTGTGATCCGTGTTTCAGGTGGAACCTGGATTCGTATGGAAATACTCGCTAGGCTTCAGCCCTAGGTCAACCGATGTAAGCTCTAATAGCTAGCAGAAACAATAGAATCCCTGGTGTGTGTGGCTGTGTGTAATTAAACATCTGCCTGCTCTTGGGTTTGTAGGCATAGGCTCCAAAGGCCTCTCACCCACTCATCCATCAGTAACGGAACATCTGCTTGTTGGGCACTCTGCGCAGCTCGGAGTATTGGCGCGGGGAAGATTTGTGCAGATGTGTGGCCCTTCACCTCCTAGTCCCAAATCCAAAAAGCTCCCCGAAGAACGCTTTCCTTTTTGTGAAGATGGGTCCAACCTATTGGGCGTTGAAACCAGACCTGATTTTGTGTGATGCTGTCTAAAGTCTTTGTTTCACTTAGTAGGACTCCTTCTCTGTTACAGCAGACGCCTAATGTGACAGGTGTGGCGTGTGATGGCGCGCCTACCTCATCACCCTTCTCAAATCTGAAGACGTCCCCGCTACGGAAGGCTCCGGACCAGTGCCCTTGTGACTTGTGCAGCGGGGAAGTTGGGAGGGTGTGGAGTGGCAGCTCTCCAGGGGGATGTGGAGGAAGGCACTGGGGGCGGGGGTCCCTTTGGAGGGCGCCCTGCGGAGGAGGGTTGTCTGGGCACACAGGGGAGAAGAGAAGGCTCTGCCGGGACAGCAGCGAAGCAAGGACCCTGAGGAGACGCTGCGGAGGCACCGCATGAGCCTGGTGCGGGAAGAGCCTCTGCGTCGGCTTTTCCTGCAACTTGCTTTCCTGCAAAGAATTTCAGTTTTAAAAACGGAAGCACAACAGAAAGGTATGGAGAAGAGAACGTCCCCCCTCCTGCTCCCAGGAGAGCTGCTGCTGTGAAGTGAGCCCCCAGACAGATGCGGCCTCTGCGTTTCTGCGCGGGGGGAAGACTGGCCAGAAGGAGAGATGGTTGTCCCCCGAAGTAGTGTCACTCTTTGCAATAGAATTATTAACTGTTGTTAGTTGACTTCGCTGGAACAGGGGGATGAAATGGAATGAGCACCGAAGGAATTGCTGCACTTGGGGTATCTTCAGGCATGACAAGAGAAACGGTGGCCTAGGAGCTTTAAGCTGGAGAGAAACGTGAGAATCCTGGAATCGCGTGCTTAACCTTGTGTTGCTAAACTGTGCGCTTCCGTTCTCCAAATTGGCGGTTGATTTCTCGTTGTGAAAAATGAGGAGATTTATACTTGTGTACTTCCTGCCTCTCGTCGTCCTCCCCACACACAGCCGTTTCAGGACGTGCAGCACTTACGGTCTCTTGTCTGTCCTCTCAGACGGTGCTCGGCGCTCCCTGTGCATCTCACCGGAGGCCACGCTCCCCGCCGCCCTTCGCCACAGCTGCCCGTTCCTGAGCGTGTCCTCCTTTCTCTCTCAGCTGGTGGACCTTACCAGAAATATTTTTGAGGATGGCTGCCCCTTAGGTGATTTTCTCGTTCTCCCGCTGCTCATAGGTGCTGAATCCCTACCGTCAGGCAGGTGCGGAGGCCCTGGGGGTGTGGCCGTGAGCGCCACAGACAGAATCTTGCCTTCAGAGGGCTTCTGTCCTGGCGGGGAGAAGGCAGAATGAATAAAACAATTTCTGAGAGTGATGGTTCTGGGAAGGAATGTGACACGCGACGGGGGAGCATCTCTGAGGAGGGGGCGTTTGTTCTGAAGTCTCAACAGTGAGAGCAAGATGGCCATGTGCACACCCAGGGGTGCGCAGTAGTTGTCCAAACAGAAAGGACAGCCCGTGCAAAGGAGCAGGGTGAGTCCAACGTGGTGCTTTGGAGGAGTCCGAGGCCTCGTGAGTGCGTGTTCTCGGAGCTTTTGTTGGCGACCCCAAGATTTTGTGGGGCGGGGCAAGGCCCAGGGAAGGGTAGGCTTGCTCCCTGTGCTGCAGACAGGTCACTGTGTTGGTTGGACACGGGCTGTGGGGGAGGGGTGGGGTGGGGAGGGGCTCCTGGTGACAGGCACTTGGACTCAGGACCTGTTCAGGAGGAGTAAGGGTGTCCCGTCAGCTGGTGGCCTGAGCACCAGAGTTGCGGGGTGTGATGTCCTTACTGAGGTCAGGAAAGCTGGGCGGGATTGGATTGTGGGGAGAACTCAGGGTTCTTGTTGGGCAGGTTCCCTCTGAGCGCCACTTAGGGTCCAGCAGAGGTGCGGAGAGCCGGGGCGCGTCTGCTGCCCCGGGGCTGGATGAAATTGTGGAGGTGGTGGCAGGGCCCACAGTGCCCCAGGGGCACTTGAACATCTGTGATGGAGCTGGGAGTGCACAAGGGAGAAGGGGGAGCCAGTGCGAGGCAGCAAGGGCAGGTCCCTCGGAGCCTGGGGAAGAGGCTCTTCAGAACCAGTGAGTGAGCGGGAAACCGAGTCAGAGCTGCTGAGGGCATCAGGGGAGACCAGGCCAGAAAGCCGCATTGGCTTTGGGACTGGAGAGAGTCCTTCGGGGAGGGGAAGGCTGGGGAGAGGAGGCTCCTCCCTCCTTTACCCTCCAAACCCTGAGCCCCCCCCCCTCCCCCCCCCCCCCCCCCGGTGGCTTGTCTTGATGACAGCACTCTGGTGCCACGCCCCCTCTCCAACACCTGGCGGGGGTGGGGACAGCAGCGCGTAGGGGTCCTTGGTAGTTGGGCCCCATTCAAGTCTCAAAGAGGGGGCAAGATCAGGCAACTGGCTACCCTGCCTGTGCCTGGCAGGGTCGCAGCTGTGGTATGGACACTTGGGGAGATACGTGTGCAAGCCTGTACTCCTCACTTCTGTGTCCTCCTGCCTGCTTGCCCTTGTAGAGAGCCCGGCCCGTCCAGAGTGCAGGCCTGGGAGACAGTTTCGGCAGCACTTTGGAGAAGAGATGTTTAGTTTTGAACAATGAATCAGAAATGGAAGGTTTGTTGACAGAGGCAGGCCGCGGCTCCCCGCACAGAGAGCGCCAAATCAGGGCATTATCGACCAACGCGTCGGCTCTTGTCCACTTCCACAGGGGTGTGCGTGGGGCTGTTCTCCGGCAGGCCTCGCAGGAGACTACGTGTCCCTGTGCCCTCTGAGTGGACGGGCAGGGCAGAGGAGAGCCGGTTGCTTTGAAACAGCAGAGTGGGCACCTGGTGACACCAGAAGCTCTGCTTCCATTCGGCGCGTCTCCTTCGGGAGGCAGGTGCTCGGCTGGTGAGCTGGCCGCGCCTTCCTGGTGCTTTCGGTCGATACGGTTCCCAGGGGTTCTCATGGCACAACGTGAAGACCTACACAGAAGAGAAAGGATGGTTTTATACTTAGAGACATTTTATCAGGATGCTACAGAGAGAAGTGGAAATGTGGATTTCCAGTATGGGCTACAGTTTTAACGCCCTGACCCCCCCACTTTTAACAGCATCCTTTCTGCAACGAAGCAGAGGGAACCTAAGGTATAAACCTGACTGAGGTGGCCCCCTCTCCGGAGCAGGCACGTGGGCTCCTACAGGAGCCTTAATCACGAGGTCCCTATCGGTCCCAGAGGGCGTCAACAAACCTTGGGGCACAGGGGGAGCCCTCCTCTTCAAGGAGGCGTGCGCTGGCCTCGAGGCTTACCCAGGCATGGGGGGGACCACGCTGGCTCTGTGTGTCTGTCTCCATTACCTGCATTCTGGCGGTGAGTGGGCAAACAATCACGTCACGTACACCAGAGCTATCTGATGAGGAGTTTGAGAGCTCAGCATTTCGAGTCCCGCCGAGTCCTGCTCCCTGCCTGTCCACCTTGGGCGAGTTACTGAATGTCCCCAGGTATGGGTTTCCTGTCTGTGAAGCAGGAACAACGGTGTGCCTGCTGCAGGGATTTATTGTGAGAAGTGAAAAAGAAGGTAGGAGCCCGTGCTATGCTCTGTGCCTGGCACCGAGTCACATTTGGTCAGTGTCAGGTGTCTGTTAAGGTGGCAAAGTGTCAGCTCCAGGCTCAGGGCTGTCATGTGGACCCACCCTCTGGCTAAGAACCAGGTAGGGCTTCCCTGGACGCCGGCCACCACCGTGAGCCATGTGTGGTCCCAGCCCCGCCCGCCAGTCACGGCAGCCCCATCCCTGGGCAGCTCCCAGCAGAACTAAGAATGCACATTAGCGCCGGTGATGTGATGCATTTTGATTTTCATGTTGACTTTTGGAAAGGCGGGTTGGGCCAGATGTGAAGGACCTTGGGTGTCATGCAGTGAGCGTCGATGTTGTCCTGTAGGCCATTGATGTAGGCTTTTAAACAGAACAGGAATATGCTCATGTTCACCACGGAGTCAACCATTATATCTAGATTAAAACCGGCTGGGATCCCAGCTAAATTAAAGATGAATCAAAAGCAACGATACTTAGGATAATTTTAGTGCTCTGTCCGTTTAGGATTTTTCTAGTGGACGATTTTACATTTATAGAGATGTATCTTCATTATAATAGCATAACGTGTTCACTACAGAAGATGTTACCAATACAAAAATGTGGGAGGAAAAAAAAAATCAACTGTGTTCTATGGCCCGGACTCAATCTCTGTCTTTAATTCTCTTCTCTTTGCACAACTGTGATCACAGCCACCATTTATCGAGTGACTCCTATATAACAGATGTTATCCTAAGCCTTTTATTAGAATAATGCCCTCTGTGGGTTTTTTTCCTTTTTACCTTGACACCTGTAGAACCTGAAGATGAGGCAAGTCAGATGCCTCGACCAGGACCACAAAGCTGCTAGATGCCTACACAGCTCCTGCCTTTCCGACTCTTTGTGTTGTAACAAGTTGCACACACATCTTTGTGTCCTGCCTTCTTCACTCAGTGTTAGTACGGAGCCTTTCCCCATTTCAGTCAACGTCACTGTCAGTGTAATCCGAATGCTGTATGATGTACGACCATATGATGTGACAAGAATATTCTAAATATTTTTCTTAAACGTTGGGCATTCTGGTACTGATCCTTTTACTACTAACTTCATAAACACTGCTGTGATAAACATTGTTTTTCTCTGTGGAAAGATGCTGTCTGAATTCCAGATCGTATTCTTAGGTTAGATTCGCAGAAGTGTCATTACTTAGTTAAAAGGTGTGAACGTTTTAAAGTCACTTGTTGGTTGCTGTAAAATTGCTTTCCAGAGAAGCCCTCCTGCTTCAACATCACCAGCTGTGTGTGAGGATGTTGATCTTGCCCCAGACTCTCCAGCAACGGACACTCTTGTTATAACCGCGAACAAATGTGAGCTTAACTGAGACGTAAATAATTTTGGCCTGCGGGCACTTGATCTCAAACTAAGACCATTTGGTTTTTTTGTGTTTAACAAAAGGAGAAAAGAATGAGTCTAACAGTCTTTTGCAGAAACTTAGTTTCTAGCAGAAAAATTAACTTCAACATCAGGCTGGAAAAATAGGAAGTTTGTAACAGTTTGTCAAGCGCTGGGCTCTTCAAAGCAGTATTTTCAAGTTTCGTAGTTGAGAAGACTTACCTTCTCACCCCCTTTGTTCTGTGGACCTGTCACCACGTTAATGTTAATTAGGCTGTTAAAATGCATTAGAATATCAAGATGCAGGGGCTTGTCCTCTTTCACCTACCTTTATTTGGCAAATCAGAATGTGTTCTCTGCCAGTGCTTTGGGGGTCCCCTTGCTGCTCTCCAGCCCCAGAGCGGCTGTCGCCTGGGTTCTCTCTGGGCAGGGAATTGGTGGTGCACCGTGCGTTGACATTTTCATCCCTAGAAGACACGCTGCTGTCTGATGTGGTTTCAGATTCTGTTTTTCCTTTAAATTCGTTGAAGAAGGTTGCTGCTGGCCCGGGTCAGAAAAGCACTGGCTTTCTTGTGGCTGCTGGGTCCGATAACAAAACATGTGGCTTTCATCTGGGGCTGATAACTCAAATTTCAGATAAGGAGGAGGTGGGGTCAGAGGATTCTAAAGCTTTTCTTTTTCACTGACAACATCCTTCGCTTGTTAAACATTCTTCAGTTTCATTTGGTTCACCAGTCTTATTTTGAGAGGGCTGGGTGCCGGGTGGTCACAAGTGCCCGTGGTGCCCGGGGTCCCCGGGAGAGGGAGAGCTGTTTTCAGAGACTTGCTACATGCGAGGCAGGAAAATACCGAATGAGTTCTCCTGTGGGCGAGGCCTCTGATTCGATGTGCAGGACAGAGCGGTGCCCAGACGTGTGCAGGCTGGTGGGGAGGCAGGTGTGTCCAGCCCACTTTGAGTACCCTATCCATTTAGGGTTGCTTTAGGGGACAGTTGTACATTTGTAGACTTGCACTGTAATAGAACTGTGAACTCGACACACGAGTATGACCATCTTGCCCGGCACCCCTCCCCTGCCAGGACTCCACAGAGGATTTCCTTGATTGGTAGTGTCTTTCTGTGAGCTCTCTTCTAGAGGAATCAGACACGCATCAGTTTTACTCTTCACCTTGACTTTGATGGAGTAAACACAGAGTGAAGGGGAACAGGTTGGGGGGCAGTCTGGTCAGAGGAGGGCATTGAACTGGGATCTGAGGGATGAGGAGGTTCATAGCTGGAGATGTGGGTGTGCGGTGAGGGGAGAGGGCCAGTTGAAGTGTGTCCTGGGGGAGGGCCCTTGGGTTTGTCACCTGGAGAGGTATTTGGGAACAGGTGGCAGTTCAGTCTTGATTATGCCCTTGCAGGTTGGTAGGTTGGTGCCTTCTCTGAGAAAGTCCAGTCACACCTGCAGAGGCAACGTGGTGCTTTCCTGGAAGAAGTGTCTTTCCCGACTACTGGCCCATGAGGGGTCTAGGGCTTGTGATCGTGGACACAGTGGGCCCATCCCAGCACCTTCCCACAGTGCCAGTAGGAGGACCTCAGGAGATAGTGGTTGTACAGCACCTTGAACTCTAAAGCGTTGGATAGAAACTCTCTACCTTTTTTTTGGCACTTGGGTCAGTGTCCACACACACACGGCTTGTGTGGCTCTGGCCCCAGCACTGGGAGTCACGTGGGCAGGCTGTGGGCGGATTTGTGTGCCCAGCCACCCCGAATCGTAGGTGCAACGCTTAAATCTCCGCAATGCCGAGTGCCAAGTTACAAGGAAAGCTGTTGAGAGACCTTTGCACGACCTCACCAGATGTTCACGGTCAAAGGCCTTGTTTCTGACCTTTAACGTACTTCATTCTCATGAGTCTTCCAGCATCTCTTCTGGGAACCTTGGCCTTTTCGTGAAATAGAATTGATTCGTATAAGGTGAGATTTCTTAAAGTAGAAGTTAGAGGGGGCACCGTCCGACCAGGTGAAAGGGATACCTTTTGGGAATGCTTGCTTGGGCTTTTGGGTTGACTGTCATTATCAAGTGTGTGTCCCTGTCATTATAAAAGGGAGAAATAGAGGGGCACCTGGGTGGCCCAGTCGGTTGAGTGTCCGACTCTTGAGTTGGGCTCAGCTCCTGATCTTGTGGTGACGAGATCAAGCCCTGAGTCAGGTAGAACCTGCTTGAAGTTCTCTCCGCCCCTCCCCTCCCCTCCCTCAAAAACAAACACTTAAATATAATAAAGGGGAGAAAGAGAGCAGTCTCTGGTGCTTGACTTCGGGGGAATACTTGTGATTGAGGCCAGCAAGCAGGACTGCCAAACTTTGGGCTCCTTCTTGATTCTGCACCTGCACCGCCCCGGTCCTCACAGCCCTTCACAGGTGGGCGTCACATCACTTCTCTGGGGCTTCTTGAGGTTGAGGAACTTGCCACATTCCCATGCCCTGTGCTTAGACACGTTAGGCAGATTTCGTTCTCCACCTGAGACTTTCTGGACTCTTGCTTCTTCCTATGGCTTTTCTGCCTCTCCTCCCCCCCCCCCCCGATTCCTCGGCTTTATTTGCTTTTGCCCCGTGTCTCAACCCCTCTGGTCTTTCCACCCTACGGTCTGGCCCAGCTGCTGCCTCCTTCAGGATGCGCCTCCCATGTCCTGGACTCCCTGTCCCAGAGGGAGCAGCACAGGCCCTGCTCAGAGGCAGTTAAAAGGAAGACCCTTAAAACCACCTCCCGGGGCCCGTTTTGGCCCAGGGGGCTGTCAACCTCTGACTCTGGGGTCCGTACTTGCCCAGTAGGGGTCCTGTCGCACCTACCCTTGCACAATTTTGTGTGAGGTGAAGGAAAAGAAAGTCATTGGATTATCTTACTTTTTAGCCTCTCTCATGAAGCCACATATTCCCTAAAGCAGGGATTATGTCCATTCACTTACCCATTTGTTGATTCATTAATCCATTCAGTCACTCAGCTATTTATGGAATACCTATTGTCGAACAAGTGAGTCAGTCTTCATAGAGCGTCAGTCTAATGGGGAGGTACTTGTTCAAAACACAAACAAGTATGTATTAGATTAGAATTCCTTCTATGACTATATTTTGTTACTTGTATTTTAATATAGGGTCGCGCGTGCATGCGCGCGTGCGCGCACGCACACACACACACACACACACACAATGTGACCGTTGGAATTGAGACTGGTGTCCTGGTAAGTTGGTGATGCACCAGGAACTGGGTGGTGCTGTCCCTGATGGGCACTGGGCTCCCAGAAGGAGGCCTGGTATGGAGTGAGGGGGAAGTGCTCCTGGCCCCGGGCGGCCTGACATCTCTCCTGTGCTCTTCCTGTGTCCTCACATTTTGATGAGCCATCTTGGTTAAATCCTGGCTTTCTCAGAGACCGTGATTTTTGAGGGAGTTTTTACTTTGTAAACTTACAAGGATAAGGACAAGACCCGTGAATTAGTGTGATTGGAGAGAGCCCATTATCTGAGCCCACTGATTAGCTGGATCCACTCACCGAGCAGCAGGGGGGAAAGTGCTAGATCTTTTGAGAGGCTCTTGGGAAGCATCCTCCTCATGATGTTATCAAGGGAGCCATTGCGGACCGTGGATTCTGTGTTAGTGTTGCAAGTTAGTGTCTTCAGGATTTCGAATGTTCAGGGAGACGTGGTGTATGCATATAGTGCTTAAAAGTGGTCAGGCAGCTCGCTGCCTCCCTGCTTAATACAAAATGGGGATCATGACCATACCTCCTTTTAGGACTGCAAGGGGCTTCCAGTAGGAAGGGCTTCCAGCCTGTAGAGGAGCAAGCAAGTCACATTAGCTCTTGGTAGTGGTGAGGGCTCTAGTCCTCACCATTGTTACCGGTGGGTGAGCATAAGAGCTTTTACTTCCCTGTTTGACTCCTCTGTTCAGAATCTGCACGGCAAAAGGGCTGCTAAGGAGAAGTGACTCACAATGCCCCTGTCTCGCTGCAGAAGGCTCGTTCCCTGGCTGTTACACAGGTGAAACTGTGCTACCGTGGGAAGGTCCTAGGTGCCCGGCGACCCTGGGTGGGGGCTTCCCCTACTTGGCAGCCTCCTCTTCTCTGCTCCAAAAAACCTGGGTTGCAGAAATAGGAGGCGAAGGAGACGGGCCGGGTCATCTCACCGGCTTGAGGTACTCACTGTTAGGTGCAAACTCACGGTGCAGTAGGTGGGGACGATGGTGGTGAGGACGCCGACTTCTCACACGGTTGCGCTGGAGGTGCCTCTGCAGAGCTCAGCCGTCGACTGTCTTTGGCTCCCCGGTCTGTTCATCTGTGCCATCAGCTGGCCCCCCAGGATTGCTGCTAGGATTTATGAGCCAGCAGATGCGAGGCATATATCTGGGGCATGGTAGGTGATTAAGTTACAAATGTTGATTGTGGGAAATTTCAAACACATAGAAAGTGAATGGGAGCATACTGAATCCCCACCCGTCCACTCACTGGCTTCAGTAATTTCAGGCACTCCTTCTGCAAGCCTTGGTCATCTCGGCTACACCACTTCCTCCGTCCCTGGGTGGTGATGAGGAGGATGGCGGTGGCGGTTGTCGTTTACTTGTCCTCAACCGTGAATCGATGCACATTTAAATGCACAGATCTTAACTCAGATGGCTACACCCTGTTGCTCTGGATCCTTCTCATGACTGAGGACGTTTCAGCCTCTCCAGCATGCTCCCTCCTACTCCTTCTCAATCAGTCTGTGCACCCGAATTAGAGGCCACTTCTGTTCTCCACCCCCCACCCCCCCCTTGTCTATTTTGGAACGGCCTAGAAGAGGAATCACATTGCAAATAGTCTTCGGCGCAGTTTCTTTTGCTTAGGTTAATGTTCAAGAGACTCACCCGTGTTGTCGATCAGAAGTCCTGTTTATTCCTGAACTTCATCTCCATTGTATGTGTTTATCCACGTTCCTGTTGATAAGTGCTGGAGTGTTCCATTTTTTGCTATTAGGAATAAAGGTGTTATGAATGTTCCTGCAGAATTGATTTTATGGTCGTAGGACTTTATTTCTCTTGGAAATATTGGTAGTATGGAAACACTGGTATTATGTAGGAGTGGAATTGTTAGATCATATGTTAAGTGGACGTTTACCTTTATAAGAGACTATAAAAGTTATTTTATAACATGATGGCACCACTTTACATTCCCATCGAAAACGTGTAAGAGCTCTAGTTGGTCTACCGAAATAGTGTTCCCAAACCTGAAAATTTTAGTCCTCGTAGTGGTTAACTTACCATGTATTAGAAGTTGTATTTCCCTAATTCTAATGACATTGAGCACCTTTTCGCCTACTTAATGGCCTCTTGTAGGTCTTCCTCTCTGAAGTGTCTCTTCAAACCTTTTGTTCATTTTATGGATTGTCTATCTTTTTATTGAGTTGTAGGAGTCCTTTATATATATTGGATCTACGTCATTTGTCAGATACATATATTGTAAATGCTTTCTCGTGGCTTGCCTCTTCGCTTTTTAAAAATTTAGATTTATTGAAGTATAATTTACATGCAATAAAATTCACCTTTTTTGTGTAGAGATTTGTGAATTTTGCCAAAGTCATACATATAACCATTACCACCAAAATCAAGATAGAGTAGTTCTTTCACCATCAAAAATTTCCTCATGCTCCTTTGCGGGCAACCCTGCTTCCTCTGCCAAGCTCTTGGCAACCACTGATACACTTTCTGGTTTATGGTTTTGTTTTTCCTGAATCTTTTCCGAACATACGGAATCAAAGTACGTAGCCCTTTGTGTCAGGTTTCTTTCACGTAGCGTAATGCACTTAAGATGTATTGTCTGTCGTAGCTTACCCCTTTTGGTTGATGAATAAGCTTCCACTGTGTTGAGGTAGTATGATTTGCTTAACCGTCCACCAGTTGAAGAATATTGGGTTTATGTCCACTTTTGGGTGTTTATGCATGAAGCTGCTATCAACTTTTGCCTGTAGTTGACTGTTGGGGAAACCCCTAGGGACGTGATTGCTGGGTCACACGGTGAGTGCATGTTTATACTTTATGAGGAACTGCCAACCTGTTTTGCATGGTTGCTGTGCCATTTTGCATTCCCACCAGCAGGGCGTGAGAGTTCCAGCTGTTCTGCATCCTTGCCCACACTCAGTCTGACTAGCTTGGTTTTTCAGTGACTGTAGTAGGTGTGTGCTTTTAATCTGTATTCCCCTGATGACTGAGAAGGTTAAACATCTTTTCATCTGCTCATCTTTGGTAAATGGTAGATTGTTGGTTTTATTACTGAGTTTTGAGAGTTGTTGATATACTTTGGACATGAAACTTTCACCAGATAGGTGCTTTAAAAAGCTATCTTCCCCTCTGTTACTTGTCTCTTATTTTAACAATGCCTTTTAAAGAATAGAAGTTTTAAATTTAGGAGCTCCTGGGTTGAGCATCCAACTTTGGCTCAGGTCATGATCTCGTGGTTCGTGGGTTCGAGCCCTGCTTCGGGCTCTGTGCTGACAGCTCAGAGCCTGGAGCCTGCTTCGGATTCCGTGTCTCCCTCTTTCTCTGCCCCTAACCCACTCGCATTCTGTCCCTGTCGCTCTCAAAAATAAACAAACATTGAAAAAATTATAAAAAAGAAGTTTTAAATTTGGATGATGTACAATCAATCAGTATTTTTCTTTTATGCGTTATGACTTTGAGGTTACATCTAACACATCTTTGCTGACCCAAGGAAGTAAAGAATTTCTCCTTGGGTTTCTTCTGAAACTTTTACACTTCTACGTTTTGCATTAGGAATACAGTTCATTTGATTTTACTTTATTTTCATGTTGCGAGCTCTGAGTTGAGAACTTATTTTGTTGTGTAGATGTCCAGTTGTGCCAGAAATAGTTGTTTAAAATGATTGGGATTTCACCATGGAGTTACCGTTTCCACCTCTGTTGGAAAGCACCTGGCCATATGTCCCTGATTCTATTTCTGGATTCTCTGTTCTGTTCTATTGATTGATGTGTCTCTTTCACCAGTACCCCACTGTCTTGGTTGTAGGAGCTTCATAGGAAGTTTGGAAGCATTGTTCTCCAGCTTTCTTCTTTTTTTTTTCAAAACGTTTTGCCATTCTCATTCTTTTGCCTTTCTTTATTAATTTTGGAATCAGCTCATTGATCCCTACCAAATATCCTGCTGGAATTGATTGGGATTACATGAGTCTGTAGATGAATTTGGAGAAAATTGACGTCTTAAGTATATGGAGTCTTTCAATGAACACAGAGCACATCTCTCTATTTATTCAGGTCTTTCTTGTATCTATTAGTGCTCTGCAGATTTGAGCACCCATACCTGGTTGTGTGTGTGTGTGTGTGTGTGTGTGTGTGTGTGTGTGTGTGTGTATGTATCTGTGTGTATCTGGGTGTGTATCTAAGTGTGTATGTGTGTGTGTATGTGTATCTGTGTGTACCTCTGTGTGTGTGTGTGCATTTCATGGTTTTGGTGCTGTTGTCATCTGTGAATGGAGATAATTTAGTTTCTCTCTAATTTATGTCTTTTACTTTGTTTTCTTGCCTTACTGAACTTGGCAGATCTTCAGTGTGATGTTCAGTGAGAATGGTTGAAGGGTGTATCCTTGCCTTACTCTTGATCTTAGGGGAGACATTTAGTTCTTCACCACTAAGTAGGGTGCTAAGTGTTGGCTTTTCACAGATGTCCTTTTTCAGGTTGAGAAAGTTCCCTTGTGCTTCTGGATTGCTGAGAGGTGTTTTGTTTGTTTTTTTTTAAGGATTTTTGTCAGTCATCTTATTTTGTTTTGCATCTGAGTACATGAGTAACATGGGCCTGTGATTTTCTTTTCCTATAGTGCCTTTCTTCATTGTGGCCTAAGGTAATCCTAGCCTCATAAAAATCCTGGCCTCATAAAGTGGATGGTTTGTTACCCTGAAGCCTCAGCTATCTGATAGAAGGGTATGTTTTGTAGATTACGTGTGTTTTTCTGGCTGTTAGAAGGGAGTGAGGATCTTGCCAGCTTTTTATACTCTGGGTAGAAGATGGAATTCAGTTTTTAGTGGTCTTTTTTGATGGGAAGTTTCAACTTTGATGTATCTACTTTTTCAACGGTTCTGTTCATGCATGGTCCTTTCTTGTTTCTGTTTGCCTGTGCTTTCTCCTGAAACCTCTTATAGTTCTCCCATTACATTGAGATCTAGGACCCGTCTTGAATCACTTTGCTCATATGGAACGTCCAGTTTTTCCACCCCATTGGTATAAAGGGTTTTCCTTTTGCCATTAAATTGCTTTGCCGCCTTGTTCAAAACTCTCGAGTTAGCATGTGGCTCCATCACCTGACAGCTGTATCGGGTCAGAAAAGTGGAACCACCCACCCAGGCCGCAGTTTCTTCACCCATCACCTGGAGAAAAAGTGTTACTCGCCATTTAGGGTGCTTGTGAGGGTATGTGTGAGACAATGTGGGTAAAGTGGCTGGTGTGGGAGCCGCGTGTGCTTGGGTGACGAGGTGCGGACGCTTGCTGAGGACCTCCCGTGGGTCAGAGACCCAGCGCGTCTGCCACCAAGGCAGACCTGTGCCCTCCTGCTCCTTCTGCCTCATGACACAGCCTGGAGGGTGAGCGACGGACGCAGACTGGCTGGCACGTCCCAAGGCCCCTCTGGAAGTGTGTGCTAGCCCCACGATGGCCTTCGTCACTGTGGCTCAGCTGGGAGCCCGTGCGTCTGTCTGGCTTCAGGGGACAGCCCTGCCGCTGTGAAAGAGAGGTTGGTGGCCGAGTGGCTCCAACCACCGCGACAGGTGTCAAAAGAAGACGCCGTTGTTCCTCCCTTCACGGAGCAAGGGCCACCTGGTATCTAATCATTTTTGTTCTCGTTGCAGTTACTGTTGATTATTCAACAACACTCAAATGCACGTGTCTGTGAGTCACCAGTACGTGTGTGTATGTGTGTGTTTAGGTATGCTTTTCTTTTTAACGTTAAGTCCATTGCTGGCAAACGTGCGTGGAGACCGGAGTACCACTGCTTCCGTGGCCAATGTGAGTGGCTGCACTCTCTTTAGAGGGCGAGGGCGAGGGCAACGGTCAATACACGTAATCTGTGCTACGATGACATTTCTATCTTTTGCTTCTGTCTTGGAGTCAAATTTAGTAAAGAGCCGACATGCAGGTGTCCTTCCAAGCTTTGTTCATATGAGCAAGTAGGAGAAACAGTCCCATGCCTGTCAGCAGGGGGCGTTTTGGTGGCTGACAGCTCACGTATGTAATGATACGTGACGGGGTCACTGGAAGAAGGTCTGTTCTCTGTATTGGTTATTTCTAAATTGTGTGCACGTGGACACAGCCCAGAGGGGAATCCCCACGGGAGAGCGATAGTGAAGTTATTTCAGGCCTCTCTGCCCAGTCAGGTGCTTTACCTATTTCCACCAAAACCCTTGCGGTGAGTAACATTAACTTTGTAAAGGAAGACACTGAGGCCTTAAGTTGTCAATTGGCCCAGGTTATGTGGGCACTGAACCTTGACCCTGGGGGTCGGATTTAGAATCACGAACTTTTGGCATCAGTGCTATGCTGGGTGGTGGTGGTAAGATGGCAACACTGGGCTGCTTCTTTGCCTTTACAATTAAATTCTGTTTGCACACTTATGTTGTTGACAAGTTTCCTGAGCACGGTGACTTCAGGAGGGGGGATGGGAGTGCTTGTTCTCTATAGGCATAACTGTGTTCAAAGCCCTGGGCTGGTGGGCACGTGTGTTTGTGCTAGGACATGAATCTGCCGTGGCCAGTTGGCTTGTGCATTTCAGAAAGTAATTTTTTCAACACTTTTTTTTTTTTTAATTTTTAATTTAAATTCTAGTTAGTTAACCAGCAACGTAACATTGATTTCAGGAATAGAATTCAGTGAGGCATCACATACAACACCTAACACTCATCACAAGTGCTCCCCTTTTTTTATGTTTATTTATTTTGAGAGAGTGAGAGAGCATGTGTGAAGGGGGGAGAAGAGAGAGAGAGTGCACGCGGGCGTGCGAGAGAAAGAAAGAAAGGGAGAGAGAATCACAAGCAGGCTCTGCGCTATCAGCACAGAGCTGGATACAGGGCTGCAACTTACAAAACCATGAGATCATGATCTGAGCCGAAATTAAGAGTTGGGTGCTTAACTGACTGAGCCACCCAGGCACCCTCGCAACAAGTGTCCTCCTTAATGCCTAGCCCCCATCTAGCCCCGACTCCTGCCCTTCTCCCTCCATCAACTTTCACTTAGTTTTCTATCTCAACATTATTTTAAGTTTATTTATTTTGAGAGAGAGAATGAGCACAAGTGGGGGAGGAGCAGAGAGAAAGAGGGAGAGAGAAAATCCCAAGTAGGCTCCATGCTGTCAGCGCAGAGCCCAACTGGGACCTGATCCCACAAACTGTGAAATCATGACCTGAGCTGAAGTCCAGAGTCAGACACTTAACCCACTGAGCCACCCAGGCGCCCCCCAACATTATTTTAAGATCCTGTTTTCCTTCTAGGTGTGTTTTATCCTTTATATATTGTGGATACGAGGGAGATTCAAGGGTGAATTCCTTAATATAGTAACACAGATTAAATAATCCTATTCGCATTGACAGTGGAAAGGCTCATGCATTATTCAGGTAGTTAATACTGATTTGATTTATTAGGCAAAGCGCTATTGCTGTGCCAAGTGAAGCGTTGTTACCAACGAGGACTGAACAAGGGCCAGAGTGCTGGTGTTTCTGGTAAACTAATTAGGCTTTGATTGCTGCCTGCAAAACACACACGGACAAATGAAGCGTCTTTGAGCTAAGAATTTCCCAACACAGGTGATCACCCGTTCTTGTTGTATCCACTGGCCTGGTTTCATCACGAGGTTGGCTGAGTTTGAATTGCGTTTTTGGGTGACAAGCCTTGATGATGGAAAGGTCTTTGGAGGTGGAAATTGTGTAATTCATAATTTGAGATAACTCCTTGAATGTCTCCTGCGAATATAAAACTTGTATCACTTGGGTGCCTGCTTAAGCATCTCGGCCACGATGTGAGGTGGCCATCGAGTCCCTTAAGCCCCACTGGGTGTTTGGTCCTCTGGTCGCCTTTGGCGTTTGTGACTGGAGGGTTGCCAACAGCCTGCTGAAAACCGAATGCAGGACACGCACCTTCACGTGTTGTTTGTTTCGTCTGCTGGGAAAGGTGCCCGTCCTCTCTCCAGCTCCCGTGCAGCCACCATTGGTTTCATAAATGTCTCACGTGTCATGTGTCCATGAAGGCTTGCCTATCGCCAGGCGGCCCCATTGTATTACTGAGTGCCAAGCACAGCATTGGAGATTTAAAGATGAATGTGTCCTAATCCTTGCTGCACGGAGCTCTGACACAGGAGGAGGCTGACAATCCCCATTCGAGGTGATGCGCGCGTCCGTGCGCACGCACACGTGGCGTAGGTAAGTGCCCACCACGTGCAGCCCCCAAAATAAAGGAAGGCCTGTGTAAAAGCACATTGCATCTGCCCAGTGAGGCGCTCTTACACATGCACGCCGCCTTGGACGCTGTGGGACCTGGCTCTTCCTCCTGGTGGATACGACGCACGGCTCACTCCTCCTCCTGTGGTCCTTGAAAGCTTTGGTGCTGGCATCCAAGCTTTCCGGAATTCCTTCCTTGCTTTGCTCAGCATTTTCTGTTATCGCGTGGGCTCAGGCCTCTCTCTAATCTTGTCCTTTCTCTGCATGGGCTCTGACTGGTCTGTGTGAACAGCACCTTAAAAAAAAACAAAAACAGAAGTTTGGCATTTTATACTCTCCTCCTTTAATGTACTCACGTTGTCCACTTACTTGTCCTGTGACTTGGTGAAGACTTTTACTTCTACGGATTTGCATGTTCAAAATGAAGACATTGGGAAAGATGCCTTCCATGTTTTCTTTCAGTTCATCCCTTTGCTTAAGTCGAACCAAAGGCCTAACTCTGTCCCCACATCACTTAACTGTGGACAGTAGTTTTCTCATCGAATTTGAGTGAAATCAGAGTGGCTTATTGCCAAGGCCCAAACCTGACCATTTAAACGCCTAGAAGGTTGAATTAGGAGGAGAGGGTCTTGCATAAGCCGCTGCTGTTGCTGTGAAAGGTTCCTGCCTTCTGTGGTGTGTGACTGAGGTGTTTGAAGGACAGGTATTTCTTACATGTACTCAGGACTCCCCTCTCCTGTCACCCCTGGCGCTGTGACGGGTGCCTGTCACCAGGTGGCTTGCACTTCAAGTACAGACGCCTTTCTTTTCCTGAGAACGTACCTACAAGCGCTGCACAGAGAAGCTGGACTCCTGCCACCCAGCGAGCCTGTGCCTGGTGCTGTCGGACGTCAGCCGTGACCCCCGTCACCGTCCCTTACGTTCCGTGTTGGCTCACGTTGGTGCCAGGTAGTTTTGATGCCTGTCTTTTTTTTTAAGACTTAAAAAAAATAACACAACAGTTGTTCCTTAGATGGTGGTTTGCTGTGGGCCGTGCACATAGTAGGGGACTGCAGTCTGGGGCCAACCCAGTAACGTCCTGGTGGTAATTTTCTCCAGGAGACATCCCCGTGTACCTGCTGCCTGCAACTCCCGCGTCTCGCCCCAGCACGTGGCTCAGTTTCACCCACTGCCCTTCAGCAGACACACCTGTGCCAAGCACGGGGAGCCCGCCGAACACCGCCTAATCATTTCCAAGGAGCTCACAGCTACCTGAGGACCATTCCCCCGTCTTCAGTCCATCTTTACCTAGGCCCCGACCTCTCATGACTGAAGAAGGGATTCTGTGAACCGTCCCCCCAGTCACTGCTCCCATCCCCCCCACTTGTCCAAATATTGGACTGTTGACCTGGAGCAGGTGTTTGGAATAGGAAGAGTCCCGGGTGCCCAGAGGACGAGACCCAAGTCCGTGATGGCTTTGGCTGGTGGCGGGCACGACACCCCTGGTCGCACACCATGCTCTGGGCGCAGCCGTAGCGGCGGCCAGGGAAAGCTGACCTTTCAGGGGTTGGACGTGTGAGCGGGAGGTTTCTGTAGTCCCCCTCTGCCGTCACGTTAGAGAACAGGAAACTAAGGGAAGGACACGATGTGCCTCACCCTCCCCAACCCCAAAAGGCAGAACTCCGAAAGGGTTCTGCCCTCCCACTATACCCGGTGTACCTGTTGTGAGTGGCTCCCTGTGTCAGCAGGTCCCCTGACGGATGCTTTACACAGGCTGTTCCGATGTGAAACGGAACCCCCAGTTCAGTAATAACAATCACGGCAAGTAAGCAGGTGACGAGGAATGTTAACACCAGGTGTAGGGACATTCATACGTAGCTTCTTCCTTTTCGTTACGGGGAGGTGGCTACTGCCGAAGTCACCAACCGTTTCTGTCGCACCAAGTCTGTGCTCGTTAGAGGGAGAGTGGCGCTTGTGTAAAATCTACGGGATCCTGCCTTCCGTTGTGGACAGGACGCGCTGTCCCTCTCAGTTCCCAGGCAAACGTCCTGCCAGAGGGCGCTCGTGCATGGGGGCCTGGACAGCCCTGCAGGGGTGCAGTGAAGGGGGCGTCCCTGTGTACCAGATCCTACTGCTCTGTCCCTTTTCCGGAGTCTGACGTCCAAACCGGTCCCAGAGAAACCCCAGAACGTGGCCCCTACTGTGAGGAGGTCAGCTTGTTGCCAAAATACACCGGCCGAGGTTTGCAAGAGGCTTCCCGACTCACACGGCCTCCTGCCCCTGCTCCTTGCCCTCTGTCACTTAGACCCCTGGAACATGCACGCCGGCCTCTCTCTCGTCTGTCCGCTCGCCCATTCTGCTAGGACCCTGTGCTGAGCACAGGGCGCGTCCACAAGCGCCATGTGTTTCTCCGTGCTCCAGGGATCCTGCTGCCTGGTGGGCTGTGGTCAGAGCTCCATCATTTCCACCTCATTCTCCAGGAGCCTTCACGGTCCGTCGATCTAAAAATGCTTTCTTGCCCCTCCTGTGTTGTTGTGTCCTTTCTTTTACCATTAGAATTGAAATCTCCAATGCATGTTACACGCAATTCTGGGTGTATATCAGAAAATGTCACTTTGTAAAACAAGAAAAGGTAAAAAGAAAAGCCGACCGTTTCACATAATCCATTATTGTGTGAACACAATGACGTTCTTTATATTTTTTAGGAAAGGGTCATGTGGGTTAGTGTATAATTGGCATAGGAATTTGTTACTCCTGCCAAATACATCCGTTGAGTTGGGAAAATTAATTATTTGAATATGTCATTGTGGAGAGGTACGCTGTTTTGATGCAGAGCCGCAAAAACCACACTAGATAAATGGCTAACTAGAATATAATGACTGCACGGAGAAAAATGGATTAATTTCCCCAGGAAAGTCTTCACTGAATGACTGCCGTTCCACTGCCATTCCTCTTCCAGGTAGTGGGAGTTGGGCTGGTGGAGAAGAGGGACACAGTATCCCCAGGGGTGCGGGAGTGTGGACGTGTTCAGGTTGCAGGCTGTGCCTGGTGCTTAGGCTTTGTGTGACAGTGACAGCGCGAGCCCAGAGGGGTGCCAGGCACGTGGGCCCTTTGGGAGAGGGGAAGAAGAGCCCTGCGTACACCCCACCCTCCAGTTGGGGAGTGTCTTACTCTTACGATGTAAAATTCTTCTTCCAGGGCGGAATCGTTTTCAGGAACCGTTGGCTTAACACCGGCTGTGTTAACTGTCCCATAACGAAAAGTACGCGCTGAGGAGTCTGAGCGTGACTCCGGCATCGTTGTCCTTCAGTATCAAAATCCAAGCTTTCTTTACTGTCCCCCTTTCTGGTTCTGGCCAGCCAGCCGCCCAGCACACGTTTCTCGTGGGCCTCTGTGGCCGACAGGTGCCAATCTTTGACAGGATCGAATGGTCCAGTGCTGAAGGGAAGTACAGCAGATGGACGGAGAAGCGCTGAACGGAGCTGCCGCGGGGTGACGTCCCAGGCGAGAGCTGCCTCGTGGGAGTCTGTGAGCGCTTACTAGATGGGCGCAGGAGGGGGAGGGGTCTCGTGTGCGGGTGCAGAGTCGAATCTGGGACCCGACTGGAAAGAGCCTGAAGACCCTCCGTCACTCCTCAGGTGTTCATTGAGCACCACCGTGTGCCGGGCCCCGTCGGGTGTATGCCCACCGAGCGTCGCCGTGTGCCCCGGGCCCCATTGGGCATATGCCTACTGAGCACCACTGTGTGCTGGGCTCCATTGTACGTATGTTGGGGGCAAGGCAGTGAATGGGTGAGGTCCATGTCCCCGAGAGGCGAATCTTCTAGCGAGAGAGCAGGCAATAAGCAAATGAACAGGAAAGCCAGAGTGTGACTGGGGAGAAGTGCTTTAAAGGAACACACAGGGTGCCATGCAATGAGCAGGGTTATGGGAGACCAGGGGCACCTCTCAGGCAGTGCTGGCAAAGCTGAGCCCTGAAGGATAAAAAAAAAAGCCAAAAGGTCAGAGGAAATAGCTGGGGCAGAGGGGCAGGCAAAGGGCTCAGGCTGGAGAGTGTGCTGTTGGGTCTCAGAACGGGGAGAGGGAGAGGAGGCACTGTGGGAAAGGTAGCAGGTGCCAGATGGTGCCCCTCTTTCCAGGAAGCCACGGTCAGTGTTGTGGGTTCATTCCAAGTTTGAGATGATGCTATGGAATGCTTTCGCCAAGCAGTAGGGAGCATCAGGACACCTTGGAGTGAGGGCGCACACAGGTCCCCGGTTGTGCCTGTGCCGTGTTCAGGGAAGATGGGGTTCTTCCGCTGGCTTCGTGCAGGTCCGGTCAGCACTCAGGACTCGTTGGCCTGGCCCGGTGTCTTCCTGGTCTGCGCGGCAGATCCGTGTTCCACTCGAACTCCCTGGGGTCAGGCTGGCCTGGGAGCACTGGCCTTGTCCTCTGGGCAGGAGGGGAACTCAGGGTGGGGGGGGGACACAAACGTGGGTGGGAAGAGGTAATAGGCCGTGGGCTTGGACATAGGGGACATGTGTCCTGCTTGGATTCTTGTCCTGCTCCTTGCACGTGATAGAAATGGGTCTGATCTCTAGAAGGTGATGCTAAGACTGGCCTGGACCCCTCAGGGCTTATCAATTTGGCTGCTGTGCTAAGACAGGTACCCAAAGCTCTCCATCGCCTGGCCCTGACTGCCTCCCTATTCTCTCCTCCCTGGCTCTGCCCACCCTCTCCTCCAGGTCCCTGTTTTACTGAGTTTCATATTTCTTTTGCTTTTGCATAGAGCCTGTGCCCACCGGCTTCTGCTTCTTTTGCCTGTCTTATCATCCTTATCCTGGAGAACCACAGACCGCCGGGGCAGGCCTCCCCTTTGTCCTGGTACACAGCACTGAACTCACTGTCCTGCCTTCTGTTTGCTTGTTTCCTGCATAACTGTGGGCTCCCTGATGGCAGGGACCAGCCCTGCTCACGTCCCCAGCCCCCCAGCTCTGTACCAGTACCTGCCATCAGATACAGGTGTCAGAGCCGAAGAGGGGGTCAGGAGAGCTACAGAGGAGGGTGACACGGCCTGCTGGCCGGTCGTGGGAAATGGCAGTCTTCCCATGGGCAGCTTGCCCACCCCCCCCCCCCCCGCCTCTTTTTAAAAGTAGGATCCCATGCTTGACTGAATGCAGATCTGAGTGAGGTAGGGGGTTGGCACGGTCTCTCCGGGCAGTTGCGGTGTGCCCGGAAGCATGGGCCTGGGGCACTCCAACCTCTCGCTCAGAAAGCCCAGATTCTTGACCTGAGGGTTGGCGTCCCTTGGTGAGCTGAAAAACTGCTGACACTGGGGACCCCTCCCAGAAGTACTGATTCCGTTGGTCTGGAATGTGGTCTGTGTGTGGAGGGCCCTAGGAGCTCACCATGGAGGCATCCCGACGGAGCAGTTGGTGACAGGCCTGCCCTCATGCTATGAAACACTAGGAAAAATGATTTAAATAACGGTTGGCAGGTAATAAAACAAAACCAAAACCAGAAATTCAGCACGGCGTCATGCTCCCTGAGAGGAGCGAGACAAATGAGGTGAGCCCTAGGATTGCCTTGGCGTTGGGCCAGGATGTGTGGGGAGAAGGAGCTGGAGCAGAGCAGGGCCGTTCTCCCGAGAGGAGGGCACGGAAGTCAGAGCTCAGGGAGGCCGAGGTGGCTGAAACTGCGCGCGGAGCCCCAGAGGAGGATCTAGCAGAGAGAGCTCCAGAACCTGCGTGGGGGTCACCTCGAGCTCGTTGCTGAATCCTAAGCCCTGTGCGTGGAGGGAGAGACCCCTGTAAACCAGGAAAAGAGCTTCCAGGTGAGCTGGACGATCCAGGAGCTCACGCGTGGCTGGGAAGCATTCACGTTCTTACCAGCCTGAGTGCAGAGACCTCCGTATGGGCACCTGCAGCCGTCTGTGGTAGAAACCACGGCAGCGGGGGGTGGGTCACACCTCAGTAGGAGGGCCGGCCCCAAGCTACGGGACAGGCTGCTCTGGACTCCCCCTAAGAGGGCTGAAAATCAAGCCGTGCGAGGAGCATGCCGATCCACAATACCTTAACAGGCAGGCAAAGCCGACTTCATCCTTCAGCGGGCCCTCAGCAACACGGGGCATGTGCTGTCCTGCAAAATCCAGAAACATGGGAGCCATAAGGTGGAGGAGAGTCGGCTACCAGAACAGACTCAGGTGATACAGAGGTGATGGCGTTAGCATGCACAGACTTGGAAGCAGTTACTACATTTGTGCTCAAGGATTTAAAGAAAAATGTAAACCTAATGAAAGAAATGGAGGGGGAAGAACAAAATAGAACTTTTGCTGAAAGTCCACCTGGAATTGGTTGTAGAACATATGAAGGAATTTTAAAACCATAAGACAACCTAAACTGAAACGTATGAAAATTTGACCAAACAGAAGCAGGCGTATGAAAGACCAGCACACGTGTGGAGCCATGGCCAAGGTCATAAGTGTTCAGGGAAGAAAACTCAAGACCACGGGTAGACATTGCTACACACACAGTGCCCCGGGAAGCCGGTGACGAACCGAGTAGCTGGGACAGTGTGCAGCTGGGGACCACACAGAGCGGGGCACAGCCGCGCTGAAGAGCCGTCAGCAGTGGCCTGCACCACGAAGCAGTCCCATTCCGTGGCCCGTAGCCAGAGAAGTGAAAACTTAGGTCTACACAAGATTTACAGATGGATATTCTTTGCAACTTGACTCAGAGGAGCCAAACACTGCAAATGGCCCTGTGTCACATAGGAGGAAGTCAACAGGGGCAGGATCGTGGAGTGCTCGGGCCAGTGACAGGGACCAAACAAGCATACGCTCGGTAATGGGGGGTTTCAGAGACATTAGGCTGAATGCATGCACGAAGCCGGACCCAGAGAGCGCATGCTGTGTGGTGATGTGTGTATGTATTCTAGAGTAAGCAAACCTGTCTATAGACAGCGGTTCTCCGTTCTGCTGGGGGTGTGGGGCTGTGAGTTGTCAGCACAGGGGCAGGAAGGAACTCTCAGCGGGTGATGGGGAAGCTCTATGTTTATTGTGTCGATTATATAACCGTATGTTCGCCACAACTCCTTGAATTTGACAGTTTCTATACAACGTATCGTATCTACTTGGGTTTCACTGCTAGGGGCTTGAAAAAGTGACCTTGACAACAGGTACCTGTCCAGGAGGTTTGGTCTGCAGCAGAGTTCGAGGACTGCCGCCTCTAAGTACCGAACCTGGCCTCTGCCTGCCCTTTCCATCAGCATTCCAAACTCTCCTCTTCCATCCGCCATACTTCTCGCTCCATCCAGAAGCTCCCATGGCGGGTCCTGCAGTTTCCGAAACTGCTTCCTGCCCCAGCCCTTCTCGGTGACCCGCTGCCGTCCTGCGCGTTCCCACCCAGGCCCCCCTGCCTAGTGTGTCCTCGTCCCTGGTCTCTCCTGCCTCCTGAGACCGGGTGCTGCCAGACCCTGTGTCTCCATGCCTGCCCAGGGTGTCTACACAGCCCGAGAGGCCGCCTGGTGGGTGAGTGGTGGAGAAGCCCGGTGGTTGGGCTGGAGGAGATGGGGGTGGGGTCTGACGTGGCAGAAGAGGAGGGACCTGCACCATCCTCAAGGCCCGTGTACCGTCCTCAATGGGTTTAGATTCTCATTCGCAGGCCGACACCAAGCCCTGTGAATGTTGGTGGGGAGGGCGTTCTGGAACTAGCTGCCAACGTGACGCTGCACCCCTGCACCTCATATATTAAAGATTCTCAGAAGCGACTGGGGAGAGGAAATTAATTTTCCGTCCTCACTGACTGATTGTGATCTCAGCTCATTTAAGGGCTGACCCAAGATTCTTCTACAACCAAGCCGGGGACAGCATCCCAGAAGTTGGGAGGAGACCTGCCCTGTCCTGTTTGCCGAGAGCTTCCTGTACGTGATGTGCTTAGAAAGACAAGAGCTCACAGGCGGTGCCGTCCACCATGTCGTGGACGTGGCCGCTCTGGGAGGCGTGCCGCCCGGAACACAGTGGATCTGGGAGGAGACTCTCGCACTGCCCCACACCCGTCAGCCCCGGGGGCCAGGCCAGCATGGCTGCACCTGTGCATTTGCCGTCCCCTCTGATGCGACACTGCCAGGCTGGCATCATCCCCCATATCTACGAGGGGAAGCCGAGGCCAGAAAGTAGAGAAGCCGTGTCCACACGGTGGCCGGATGCAGGGGCCTCTGGGCGCGGCCTGCCGTCTCTAGGGTAGGTCGTCTCCTTGCATCTAAGCCCTTGTGCTGCTTTTCTTGGCTTTTTCTGACCCGGTCTCCTGCCTGAAATGGCAATGTTACCTAGGAGCGGTTCGAGGATCTGCTTGGAAGATAGCCTGTTCTCCTAAGAGTGCTCTCTCAAGCTGAATGGTGGGTTCCACATGTGAACACTGAGCGGTTGGTCATGTCCAGCTTGAGAAGCAACGTGGTAAAACGGAGACAGAACTGGCTGGGGTCAGGCAGAGGTGGTTTCCAGTTCCAGGAGCAGGTGCTATGGTGCCTTGACCTTTTCAAGTCTCTGTTCTCATCGGTAAAGTGCAAATATGATGGCCATCTAAGGAGGCTTCGTGTATGGAAACTTCTAGCAGGACGGTGGACGTCATGTCAGCAGACACTCAAGTGGTGGTGGCCTTGTCAGCTCCACTTTGCCCCAGGCCCAGCCTCCATGTCTGCTGTGGTCCTGGGGGCCGCCAGCTTTTGGAGTCTGGGTCACTGTAGAGTGAATGCACCTCTCTCTAGTCCCCTTCCTCCCCACATGTGAGCCGGTGTCAGTGCTCCTGGGCAGGGAGGAAGAGGCCTCCCAGGGCCCTTCCCGCTTAGGCTGATGGCCTAGAGGTGAGGGGTCCATAGACGGCCCAGATGTCACGTGCAGGCACCAGGCACGACAGCAGGTGCTCAGGCCTTCTGCTCTGAGGCCCACGTCTGTGTTTCCAGCAGCCTCTCCATTCTCTTCTGCCTCCCTCCAGTCCCGGCCTGGCCTCAGGGCCCTAAGAGCTTCCCTTCTGAGGGCCGTGTGGTCACAGTCCTGGCCTCGGGATGACTACACATGTGGCCATCACTCACATGCTTTGGAGGAAGCCAGCCTGTGCCGTTGTAGAGGCTGGAGCGCAGTTCCTTGGTGGGGTTCTGGTGAACGGAATCACCCCTCTCTCCACGTCTTCTTCCCTGGCACCTGCTGCTTACTAACTGTGGGGCTTACCACCCCGTGCCTCAGTTTCCTAATGTGTAAGGTGGGAATACTGCACATGACCGTGGGTCGACGAGGGAGTCTGGGAGCTGTGGTTAGTGTACGTCCAGCACCACGAGCCCAGTGAACATTACCTGCTGCCACAGCTGCTGCTTGCCTGCCAGGAAGAATTGTTTAACGTTGTATTTTGAAATAGTTGCAGATTTCCAAAAGGAGGCGGAAATAGTTCGGAGCATTGCTGCACACCCCCCCCCCCCAAATGTTAATGTCTTCTGTAACTACAGTAAAACGATTAAAACCAGGAAGTTAATTAACACTGACGCAGAGTAGTACAGATCCTATTCCAGCGTCGCCGTGTTTTTCCTTTTCTAGGTAGCCGCTGTCTGGGTCAGGATGCAGGCCAGGACCACACAGTGCAGCAGGTTGATGGGTCTCCTGCAACCTTTGGTCTGGTCCAGGTCCTCTGTCTTTGTCGGTCATGGTCCAGACACTAGCATGCCCTTCCGTTTGGGACTGTCAGTGGAGGTTAGTGGTTTTCGGCAGGAATAGCTCCAGTGATGTGTGCCCTTCTCAAAGTGTCACCCCTCGAGGCACATGGTGTCGTTACGTCTCATTCCTGCTGATGGCAACTTTGATCATGTGCTCAAGGACGTGTCTGTCAGATTGCTCAAAAGTTACCAGCTGTCCTTTGGTGATTAACAAATAAGACGGGAGGGACTTTGAGACCGTGTAGATACCCTCCTTCCCTTCTCTTCTCTGACTTCTGCGCCCAGTGATGAGTCCTGCACCCTCGGTGGTGATGACAGGATTTACGAGAGCGTGGTTTTTGTTTTTCTACCATCCCTCCTGCCTGTATCAGTGGGAATTCTTTTGTAGGAATGAGACGTCCCCTCTCCTCCATCTACTGACTGTCAGTAGAAGGTCACGGATAGTGGTTTTATTCTGTGGACTGTAATCCGTCACTGCTCTTACTTAATGGGCAAATTAGCTCAGACTTGACCGTTAGACTTTCTGCACATTTGAGGAGGTTTTTGTATGTGTTTTTCTTCTTCCCGTGGAGTCTCCCCACGCCCTCCCCCGTGCTGTGTGCTGAGATAAAACTCGACATACTCTGTATTTGCTGTGGTGATTTTGAATTAGCTTTCTAAAACCCCTGGGCTGGGATGCCGACATCTCTGCCGTGCTCGCCCCAAGTCCCAGAGCTCTGCGTGCCCTGGCCCATCCCTCTGGCCACCGCCTGCTTCCCTGCTGGCCGCCTGCCTTCCTCCATTGCTTGTGCCGAGGCTTCCGGTGCTGGAGAAGAGCTGCAAGGGGAGGAGGGTCTCTGTCCCCACCCCTCCGTTTCCCCCCCCCCCCTTCTGCTTCTCATGCTCTGATTACAGTGGGAGCAGCGATGGCTGATGCATCTGGATGGAAACAGCTACACTCACGCTGTGCAGGATCTTCTGTGAGAACTAGAAATACTCAGTTGCTAATGATGAGTTTAAATGTGTGCTCTTCTCATTAGTTCCTTCTCTGCATGTGCTTCCCCGGAAGGATCTCAGGACCACAAAGCCATTTCTACCTTACATGGGGGAGCAGCCATCCTAATCAATTATCTTTAAGTAATTATAAATGTCCTTTATCTGCCATCACAAGCAGATCTCTCGTGAATGAAGCTTCCCTTTTCCTGAGAATACGCTGTTGCATGTTCTTAAAGGCAAAACAAAAAAGGCACACTTTACTGTTCGGGTTCAGAGGGGTGGGGGCCGGAAGCCCCCACCTTTGGAAGGCCTTGGCGGGTGTGGCATCTGTGCTGTCTCCTCCCCTGTGCCAGGGAGCTGACCCTGGTCTAGAAAGCGAGAAGGACCGCCAAGGTGCTAGCTGGAAGAAAGAGGCAAACTTGGGGCCTTAAAGGCAGTGGGGCCAACCTCCCCATGTGAGAACCCCCGACCCCACAGTGCCTGCAGGAGCCCTGGGTGTCCACTCTGCCCATCTCAGCAGGTCACACAGTGATCACGGGCCTCTCACGTGGTTCCGTGGTTCCACCATTTTTAAAAAGTGTTCCTACGTTTATTCTGAGAGAGAATCCCAAGCAGGCTTCCTGCTGTCTTCACAGAGCCCGACACAGGGCTAGGTCTCAAGAACCATGAGATCATGACCTCAGCTGAAATCAAGAGTCAATGCTTAACTGACTGAGCCACCCAGTTGCTCCCGTGGCCCCGCTTTTAAAGGCCCACCTGCCCCTTCACCTCTTTCGGGGAGAGGGAAGGGTGTGTAATAATTGGCCCAAATCTCTGTGGCTGGCCTCCAGGTCCCTAATATTTTGCGCAGTTAAGACAAGTGTCTAGAACCAGAGGTCGTCTTTCCGGTTAACATCGTGAGCAGAGTGGCCACAAGCCCTGGGGATGAGGTTGTGTCGACACAACAGTTGAAGGTCCGAAGAGAGCCATCCAGGCCTGCTTTAATGATTTCTAGTCCACAGCGAGAAATGGGGTGCTCACAGGCACCCTCCCCCACAGCACGCAGGGGCTCTGTGGCCGCCGGGCATCGGTACTCTACGGAGTGGACAGGGTCTCTTCCCTCCTGGGGCCACTGGTAGTTTGCTCTTGTCCAGTGCTGCCTGGCGAGACCCCAGGCTCAGGACTGGTCCCTTGCTTTGTCCCCTAACCTACTGTCCCTTGCCTTCTTCACTTTGCCTCCCCCTCCACAGATGTTTACAGGGCACTCAGGGTACCCCAGGTGGACGTGCCAGGGACCCAGGAGGGTGGCTTGAGTCCCCGTGAGGACCAGTGAGGGGCCACAAGCCTCAGGTAGTCCCAGGAGGAGGTGTTTGTGCCGTGACACAGGTCAGTCCCCTTTACGTGGGGCCCAGGGGAGGGGGGTGGGTGTTGGCTGTCTTGGTGGGTGGTGGGGAAGACCCGCCCGAGGAAATGTGGGTACACGGGCGGGGGTTGGGACTGGCCGGCGATTCCAGGCGCAGGATGCAAGGAGCCTGGGCTTGTGTTCAGACACATCTGAGTTCTAGCAGACGCCAGCGGGCAGAGTTTCTTCATCTGTGAAATGGAGATTTGCTGTGAGAATCAGGAGACCAGGTTTGTCACTGCTTCGCACATAGTAGGCTTTTCACAGAAGTTCATCCCTTCTTCCCTGTTTCCCCGATGGGAGGTCCTGCAGCCCAGAGCACCTGAGACACGTGGCTCGTGCCAGACTCACCACGGTGTTAGAGGGAACTTGAAGTTACTACTCCAAGGACGAGTTCTTCATTGAGTTTTAGGACTCCCGGAAGTGCCACGGAGGGTCACGCCTGAGCTGACCCAGCACATGACAGCCCGGTCCCCTGGCTGATGGCATATGTCCCCTGCACACTCAGCCATTAGGCCGGTTCACCCTGGTCTGTACTCGGGCCCCTCGTTTCCATACCACCACCCCCATCTGCTAACACTGCGTGTTTCACATGACGGGCTAAGCATGTAACTTCCACAGTTGGCTCGGTGCCTGTCAGGGCTGGGCCGACTTGTAGTGGAATCGAGGGAGGAGGAGGGAGGAGGGAGGAGTGGAATCGTTGGCCCTCGACCTTGTGCTAGTTCCCCTAACTGTGCAATGAGGACGAAAGCCACCATCCCAGAGTTACCCTGAGGGTTCCGCGAGAGACCCCGGGGATGCCTCGCACGGTGCCGGCCCGCATAGACACACGCTTGGTAACCCGCCGTTACCTCCAGCCTCCGGCGAACCCCCAGGTTTGGAGGCAGGCAAGGAAGTAGCCCGTGTCCTTCTCTTGCAGCTGCCTTTATCAGAGATGGATGAGCAGAAGGGAAGAAAGCCTAATGAGGAGGCCTCTGCCTCTTTCCTTGCGCTGGAGAAATCAGCTGCTGGTCTCCGACGCAGGCCCTGTCACATCCTTCGTCACGCCTGGTGACAGGCTTGACTGCGAGTGTCTGCTCTCAGTGTAGGCTGTCGCTTCCCACGTGCGGACCATCCGTCCCGCGTGCCTTCCTTAGGGCCCCTGTGAAAACGACAGGAGCCCAGTTGCAGTGCAAGTAACCTTTGAAAACTCCACCTCCTCAGGCAAATGGCAAGGCTGATTTGGGGCGCATTGATTTTTCCATTTAGCTCAGGGAAGGAGCGTTGACTTTTTCAAGTCAGATGATCTGCCTCCTCTTGCCAGAAGTTACCGACGTGTCAGGCAGTGGGACAGAGTCTGGGCCAGCAGCCCCAAGTCATGTGTTTCAGTTGTGGCCCCGACCTTCATAGGTTGTATGACTTTGAGGAACTTACTTGACCTGGGTCTCAGTTCCATGTCTGTAAAACGAGAGAGTTGAGATGGATGTTGGTAAGAGCCCTTGTCGCATGAAATGGAGGTGACGAGACAGATCTGTAATGGCGGAATACGGGTGTGGACGCGGGACCCTGTCCGCTGCACGGCTTGGACTTTGTGTGCAAGCCCATAGTCGGTCTGCCTCCCCTCCACCTCACTCTTCCATTTCTCCCTTTGGGTGAATGATTCTGGAATTCCTATGCTGTTCCAGGCCCAGAGGTTATATGAGATCAGCAGCACCCAATTCCTGGGGGTGGTGCAGACTAATCGGCTAGAGATGGGGATTAAGAGCAGCACAGATTTCTGAGACACTGAGAACCGAGCACAGGTGCCCACCGGCATGGCCATCCACACAGCATCGTGGGCCCCGGCTCCCTCGTGCTCGATTCTGCTCTTCTGATAGCTTTATGCTTCGCCCGCATCCCTTAGCTCACTCTGTAAACCAGCATCTTCCTGCCCCAGAGGCAGGGGTAAGTGCGGGACACCTAGGGTTGCTTTGCAAGGGGTGGGGCACGGCATCTCCGGCCTGTGCTTGCCGGGCACGGTGCTGGGTGCTAGGGCAGTGAGGTTCAGTGGAGAGAGCACAGCTTGGCAGGTAGACAGAATGTTCCTCCTGGGCCACGGATATGCGGAAACTGCCCCACTGCACCCGAGCTGTAGATAGCAACCTTTCTGAACCTTGGTTGGCTCTTCTCTCAGTTGGAGGCTTTGTCCCCAGTTCGTGGAAAGCTGTAAAATTGGATGCGCTGACACCTGTTGTATTAGGGGCACGAGTGACCAGGCTCTGGGCCCAGTGGCCGCGGTCAGTGGTGCTGGTTTCCTTGTCTTCCCGCCTCTCATCCCGCCGGCTGCACAGAGATGGACCACAGGGTCAAAGCGCGTCTCTTCCAGAGCTTCCCCGCGAGACTGTCTGCACAGGTGTGAGCGCTCCCGTGGCATTGTTGTTGTCACCGCCCCCTCCCGTTCCCTGACAGTTGATTGTGCACATGGTATGCACCAGGCTCCAGCCCTCACAGCCACCTTGTGAGGTCAGGGTGCGCGGCCTCCTCTTGTAGACAGGGAGTGGGCGCCTTGCCTGGGGACCCACGGTGTTAATGCAGAGCTAGTGGAAAACCAGTATGTGTGTCTCCAGAAGGGTCATTACGGGGACTTCTTGTTGGAAGGAGCTTCAAGCTCAGCTCTTACTGGGTCATGTTTGAAGATGCACTGGGCTTCTGTGGCCAGCACTCTGTACATGGCCTTGTTCTGGGTTCTGGTTGGGGGCCTGTGGCTTCCGATGGGTCTCCCGTAGCTGGCCACGTGCCTCTGGACCTTGATGGCCCTTTGGTTCCTAGGATGACCTCCTGCCGTCCCTGGGAGCTCAGCTTAGGACCCCTTCCCCTGGTCTTTTCCTCTGTTGACCTTCTGGGCAGTGAGCACACAAGAAACGTGACTTCCTGACCTCTTCTTGCCCACCCTGTCCCACGGAGAGGGGCACGGCCGGCCGGCACGTGCCGCTGCTTCTATCGGAGCCTTCAGGAAGCTGCTGAAGGCACCGGTGGAGCCCGGGTCACAGGTCTGCGCGAGGGTGCGTGAGCCCGTCTCCTGTCAGGGGAGACACCCGTAATGTGTTGTCACTGTTGCTCTCTCTGTAGGGGACTGAGGAGCCGTCTGCTCTCAAACAGGTGGAGACTCAGGAGGAGCTAGGCAGTGGTGTTGGAGCCCCTCCTGCCACCCTTGTCTCTTTCATGAGTGGGGTGTTTTCTCTTAGTTTGAGTGTCGAGGCCGTCACTGGTTTTCAGCTGCATTCTGGAACCTCTCCCCTGGACGTGATGGGTCCCGCCTGCCGCCTGCCACTGCCGCCCCCCAGCTCGGCCTCGGCGAACACTTACGTGCCCACTTCCTCTTGGCTCCTCCTCTACCCTGGGCTCCTCCCCTGGTCTCCTCTCTGCACATTCACGCTGAAGACCTGCCCTGTGTGTTGGACCTGGGTTCATCGAGCACCCGTGTGCTTCTGAAAGGTGCCTCTGTGGAGGGCTGTGTGTGTGTGTGTGTGTGTGTGTGTGCGCGCGCGCGCACGCATGCAGGCTGTGTGACTCCACTCCCTTGAGCATGAGGAGCTATCTTTAGCTGCTTGCACTTGTCTTGCCCTGGAGGCTGTGCAGGGGCGGCCTGGAAGCCCATGTGGGGGCTGCGGGCCTGCTTCCCAGGCCACCGGGCTGAGCCAGTCACAAAAGAGACCGGTCCTTCGTCATGGCCACTTCTGAAGGAGAGCAGGCGGGGTGCTGGGATGTGGCGGCCGCCTCACCAGGCTCTTGGTACACACTTCTGTTCTCCGGAACAGGGGACGTTTCTCCTGGTTTATAGACGAGGAAGTTGAAGTCCAGGGAACAGCGTGAAATACTCTGATCGGGCTTGTGGCTGGTGGAGCTCAGACCTGAACCCAGCTTTTCACGTACAGCTCAGAATGAGGACTGAAGGAAAACCGTTTGTAACTTAGGGCTATTGTAAAGGCAGTTACAACTTAGAAGTGGGCAGGGGGGCATTGAACAGTAAACCTCTGTGTTCTTTTCTTCATTCCTAGATTCTTTAGAGAGGAGAAAATGGTCAAGTTTCCTTCTCTGAGCATCTCCCAGACTCTGTGCCTTTCAGCAGGTGTTGGCCTCACCGTGTCTGAAAACCCTCCCCCGGTTGTTTTCTCGAGAAACGTGGGAAGGCCCTGCAAGGCTGTGGACCCCATGAGCTCTGCTGGGAGGCCCTGGCTGCCAGCTGTTGTGACAGAAGCCCCCACAGGCTTGGCTGGGAGGCCGGGGCAGGCCGCCAGGCCCAGGGTCCTGACAGAAGGGGCTCAGCGGCATTGAGGAGTCCAGGCTGAGCCCTTCCAGCCCGCCCACACCTGTCTTTCTAGCCTCGTCTTCCAGCAGCCGGGGGTGTCTTGCCCAGGTGTTCCTTAGCGGGGACGGGGGTTTGTCCTTTGGCGTCAGCTCCATGGACCCCGTCTAGAACCAGTCGCAAATTCCTTTTCCTTCTGGTTAAAATTCCGCTGTACTTTGGAGAAGGGCTCTGATCTGTGGACGGTCAGCACTGTTAGAATATTAACTAGGTTCAAACTGTACTCTTGGTGACAACTGCTTTTCATTTTTCTTGGTTAAATAGGCCAGTATTGACTCAGAGCGACCGTCTGGCGGAAGGAGTGAGGTGAGGGACGTAACGGATCTGGGGCTCCTCCCCGGCTTGGGGGCTGAGCGGGGCAGTGGCCTTCCTCCTGCGACCCTGTGGGTTTGGTCTCCCCGGGAGTCCCAGAGCGTGCCGCCTTGGTCTCCACGTGGAAGCAGCTCCACCCGGCAGCCTCGTTTTCTCCTTGCATGCTCACACCTGCCCCTCACGCGGGTAGACCGCCAGCCTGTCCTCGCACGCGCTAGAGCCCAGGGCACAGGCCGTGATGCCATCGGCCTGGGTCCCCGGACCCGCGAACGGCAGGCCTTCCTGCACTCAGTCTTCAGGTGCCTTGTCTCCCCGTTTCTTTTTCTTTTCACCTGTGCTGGTGGTGGGGTGGCCAGAGGCAGAGGCTCAGATGAAGTAGACAGTCAGGTGCCTTGGTGGCGACTTGGCTCTTGCTTTTGTGGGTGAAGTTCTCTGCCCACATTCTGACCGTTTTGTTTTTAATATTCATGATTTTTCATGATAACTTCCTGACTACTCACTAATCCTGGCTTTCCTTTGGCTTACTATTTTCAGCTGACACGGAATGTTACTCCTCTGTAATTTTTATTACTTAACTATTCTTAGTCTTTAGAGTGACGACGTCTTAGGTGAGCGTAATTAGAAATGCATATTGAGCGCACAAGGGATAATTTTCTTACGCGGCTGTGCATTAAAAAAATAGCATCTGCAGGACTATAAGGTTTCCATTTATAATAGAGATTTATTCTCCCGGAGGCTGGGAAGACATAATCCTCGGAAAGCCCTTAATACTGGTGCTGAAGGTATTTCATTCATGTGCTTGCTCAGTGAGCTTTGATGGAGCTCCTTCAGTGGGCAGTGTGCCCATCTCTGAGCTGGCATTGGGGGCACCGCCTCACCTGAGGGTCTCTTGGGGGAGGGACCTGACGTTTCAACGAGTCCTTGTGCCTCTGTTTGTTTACAAACAGTGTGTGGCAGCGTCCCAGAGGGTGCCTGGTCACCCCCTGCCTGCACGAGCTGAGTGTGGAATGGCAGAGAGGCATGGGTGGGAGTGGCAGGGTCTCCTTACCGATCTGGAGAAGCTAGGTTGGAGGTCCGGCCTCATTGCCGCCAGGTGGGCTCGCCAGGGCCTCCCACATGATCCTGCGTCCGCGCCATCACGGGCCGGGCTGGAGACCCCTGTTGTCACCCGCGGGGCAAGCTGGCAGGGCCCCTGGAGGAGAGAGGGATGGGGTGGGGCCCTCCGTACCTCCTCTTTCCCCGCATCTCACCAGTCAGGGGAGTTGGCTTTAGCTCCCCGTCTCCAGGTGGTGGTTCTCAGTGCGTGGTCTCCAGACCTGCAGCTTCAGACCCTACCTGACCCGCAAATCAGAAAACTGGCGTGGGGCTCAGCAGCCTGTTGGAGCCGGCCCTGTAGGTGGTCCTGAGGCAGGCTGTCGGGCAGAGCTCTCGTCGGCACACGTGTCGGTAGGGGGGTGCTGGTGGGCCGCTGGGCCGATGCCTTGGGCCTCGGGGCGCGGGGCTGCAGGCTTGTTGTGTCTGGTTGAGGTGCCCCTGGTCTGTTTACCCGCCACCCCCCCACCCCCATGGGTTGTACCATGCTGTTTTCTGTGTGAGCTTGGGCATCGACAGGGTGAGCGGTTCTCGTGGCCAAGTCCTTCATGTGGGAACGCGAGAGTAGAAAATGAGGGTTCTCTGCAGAGGTGTGGCCGAGGACGTGCGTCCTGGCCCCCCTTTGGCCTCCTCTTCGTCACTGTGAAATGTGGCCGAGCTCTTCTCTGAAAGATGGTGAGGCTTAAACCACATGATGAGCAAACAAAACTGAATCAGTGTTTTGTGGTAGATGGTCATTCAAAGGCGGTTTCCTGTTGGCCAATAGGATGAGATATTCTGGAGGATCTCTAGCTTGTAGACTAGAAGAAGGAACCCCCGCTCCTGGAGTCAGCTGCCACTACCACTTGCGGGAGCACCTCGTTTTGTCTCTGTGCCCAGCTTTCATCCCGTCGTGGGGATGACGGACATCCGCTCAAGAGACAGAATACGGGCTCTAGGTGGTGGCCTTTTGTGCGCGCTGAGCCAAGAGATACTCCCTAAAGCAGTTGGTAAATTGATTCACTGTGGGGACAAAGGACTGAGGTCCCGAGAGAGGTAGGTGCTCACCAGGGCCACTGACTCGAAGGGTCCAGAAGTGCCATTGCTGGCCAAGCAGGCAGAAAGGTAGTGTTTTCTGTTGAAGGAAAAGTTTTCTGGAGTGGGAAGGAAGCAGAGGCCACCGGCCGGAAGGGCTGCCGAACCCCGAGCAGAGCAGCAGAGACGAGGGAGACCAGGAGCAGCCCAGCTCCAGGGAGAGCAAGTCCGGTCTGGTGGGAGGCCTTGCCGCAGTCCCAGCCGTGAGGCCTGAGCAGCCTCATCTGGCTTCGGTGGAAGGCCCTTTCCCCACTGACCACCTGCTCTCAGCCGGGTCTGAGCGCTGGAGGAGGTGACATCGCAGGAGAGAGAGAGCACAGGCCTGGGGGTCAGAGTCCAGCTGAGCCCCCCCCGCCCCAGGACCTTGTGGCGAGTCCTTGAAGCCATGCTGAGGCCCTGGGGGGACTGGGAATCTGTTCCAGGGGGCACCTGGTACCATCCCTGGAGCACGTGTGTGCTCTGCAGAGTAGCTGCATTGTTGACAAGTTTTTAGTTTTTCCTAAAGTCCAGGCTCTAGAGTCCTTGATGTATCCGTACTTTCTTCAGTGTTGTGTTTTGAAACATTTTAAGCATGAAGTTGAAAGGACAGTGCAGTGAGCAGCCGTGCTCTCCGCCTTCATCCTTTGGGGAAAGTGGAAGTATGTTCAGAAGCAAATGGAAGGCTTGATGCTGCGTCCCCTCCCCCCCTCACTTGGCTCCGAAGAGCAGTGGCCGTTTCCTGAATCTCCGTGGTGCCGTTGCCGTGCCTGTGGCATCTAGTGTGGGCGCAGTGACCTCATCCAGTATGTGTTCTGTGTTTACCCAGTAATGGTTTGTTGATAACCTTCCTTCCTGATGGATAAAGAATGCCTACTTCAGTTTATAGCCCCTCCTTCCAGTATAGCTTGTTCTCAGGTGTTTTCTCTCTTTTGCTTCACTGACAAGCTGGAATAGATCTCAATGCTGTCTTGGGGTCCTCTCGGCATGTGACCACCTTTAGAAAAGGTTTAGGATCCTCTCCATAGGGGGTTGGTGTGATAGGAGGCCTTGGCCAGGTCAGTTGTTCCTTTCTGGATCTTGGGTTCCCCACGTGAAAAACAAGGTTGCTGACTTGATTCTTTCTTTCATTTCATGTTTTATTTTTTTTATTTTTGAGAGGGGGAGAGATCGCACGCAGGGGAGGGGCAGAGAGAGAGGGACACACAGAATCCGAAGCAGGCTCCAGTCTCCGAGCTGTCAGTGCAGAGCCCGATGTGGGGCTCGAATCCATGAAACATGAGATCGTGACCTGAGCTGAAGTCGGACGCTTAACCGACTGAGCCACCCAGGTGCCCCTTGACTTTATTATTTCTAAGGCCCCCTTTTAATTCTGACTCGTGATAGCTAAAATCACTGAATTCATGCTGTCAGGAGGGAAACTTGAGAGGTCACCGGGGTCATCTTTGCCCTGCAGTGTGGCCTCTACGGCTGCTCGCTATTTGAACACCTGTGCTGAGAGCGCGTCGTTTCACAGGACTCCAGTGGTTTGGCGCACTTCACTGTATATACATGTTTATTTTGTTTTCCTGCTGGGTACCGTGCATCCGTTGGATTGATCCTAGGGTCCCTTTCTCAGGCACCTGGGGATGGAAGCTGCCTGGGAGATGGCAAGTATGTTGGGAATGGAGATGGCTCAGGGAATCCCTGTGGCTGAGGCCTCATTTTCTTCTGCTGCTTCAGTGGTCATCTGTGGAGATCATACGGACTTTGGGGTCCACCATGCAGTTGTAGCTAAATTCCTACCTGGAAATTGGCTTGACAAGCTCTCTATTGAGGGTAATACAGCTTGTAGCATCCAAGGTTCCTAACTTTGAGTGGGTACCTTCATCACGGGTTCAGTAGTCATGGGCCCTCTGGTAGCTGGGATACCTTCCAAGGGGCCCTTCAGTGCCTACACCCCCACCTTCTTGATGCCATCAGACTTGGCTGCCTCTGGACAGTAGGTCATACACCTGACACACGTTTGGCATGGGGGCAAAGAAGGCCTTGCCAGTGTGCACCCGTTCAGCTCAGGGCTGACCTTGCCACTTGATCACTGGCCTTGGTAGCGTCAGGGATGCATCAGGCATGACGTTCTGAGCAAGGCCACCAAGTGGGCTTTTGTCAAAGGGGTCACTCGGTCTTCTGGGAAGCAATGTTGGTACACATTGAGGTCATGAATGTCTCGACCGTGTCATAATTGTCATGGATCATCTTGGCTAGGGGGGCTTGGGTGGGAGGCAGTTGGTGGTAGATTAGGCACTGCTGATAATCTTGAGGGAGTTTTCATGCTTCTTGTGACTCGTTCTCAGGATGGGAGAGAAGAGATGCTAGCTCCTCTGGTTCTACTTTTCGGGTGAGTCTGGCAGTTTCCAAGACAGCTGTAGGCGCCACAACATGTTAGTATTAACATCACTCCTATTGGTGTTTGGGTGGGTGGGTTCCTGCTCCTGGAAGATGGATACAGGGTTATCCTTGGGTCACAAATTCTATTTGCAGCCTGGACGGACCTTTCAGACTTGGGATGGGTGGAATCTTATTGGAATGGGCAGACCATGCAATTGTTAAACGAAGAGATCAATGGAAAGGTCAATGCCGACCGAGATCATTGGACACTGTGTCCACTTTTCCAGAGTTGAGAGAATCCCTGGGTAGAGCAGATGTCTAACCCATCCCATTCCATGTGCTCTGAGCATCATCAGGTCCTAGGGATTTGGCTGCTATGATAGCAAAAGGTGCCACTTTCTGCTGGGCAGAGTGGATCAGAGGGCTTCTACTGGGGACCTTCCATGTGCACAGACAGACATCTTTATGTCAAGTCTTCTGTCGAAACATGGAAGTAAAAATTAGGGAAGGAGAAGTCAGGTGCACTCTATGGTTTAATGACCGGAACATAAGTTTTGGATTTATATATAGCTGGCATTTGTAACTATTTAGCTATAGGGAACATTAAATCATTCTGTTTAAAAAAAGTGTGTAATAATTGTGTATTTTTTTTTAAACCTCACTCAGGGAAGCACTTAATGTGCTGGGAAATCCTCCCACTGTTTATCTGGCTTACTTACAGTTCCCCCAGATAAGAATCTGGCTACTTAAGCCTCATTAACAAAAAAGTATCCTTCCTTCTCTGTGAATTAAGCCTTTCTGATTCTTGTACCTCTCTTGAGTAAAGCCAAAATTGCATCCCAACCATTTGAGTAAATGAACTCCATGTTTCCAGCCTTGGTTAACAGACCACATGGCCCCGTGCCTATTAGAGTGGCAGCATGCACTGGAAGTGTGGGGGACCGTGATCCCTCTCTCTAAGGCTGGAATACTATTAGGGACGTAATGAACGCGCTGCAGTGTGAGGGATGATGCCAGGGCTAATGAGATCAAAGACCGACTTGTCACAGATGTAACGTTGGAGGAGATGGCACAGTGCATTTGATTTAGGGCTACGATTCTACGGTGTGGATTTAGGCTCTTTTTCCCCTTCCATGTGATATACTCAGCTTTCCATGAGTACCAGGTGCCAGAGTCTAATGGTGACATGCCCTGAGTCCTGTCTCTGTGGCCCCACGGTCGGGGTGGGAGCTGGCCCACTCTGAAGCACTGAGTTGTGTCCTGTGGATGCGGTGCAGGATACTGCATGCTCCAAGGAGGAGGGTGCCTGTCCCCTGGCTCTGAAGGTGGAAACTGGGGACCTGGATCTGACAGAGTAGATTGTTTCCTACCAAGACGGCTTTGTGCAACTCCCTCTTGCCTTTCTTAGTGTTTCTGCTTGACCCTACCCAAGGCCATTGTCATGCCTGATGCTGGGTGCTTGTAAATGCAGATGACTGCCTCTCTTGAATCAGTTGCTGTGTCTTCTGTTTTATTCTTTTTTTTTTTTTAATTTATTTTGTAGTCTGCTCACCTAGCAGTGTGCATGAGCCAGGGTCACGTGGTGTCCACGCACTCACATCCTGTGTTTGTTTGTCGGTTACTCACTGGAGATGTTCTTCATTTGCACTGTTGTCAACCCAGACATGAAGAAGACCTCGCCAGTTGGAAACATGAATTCATACCACAGGGAGATAACACACGTGCCAGAATAATGGTTATTCAGAAAAACCGACAACACCTAATGTTGGCAAGGATGTGGAGCCACTGGAACTCTCTTATGTTGGTGGGAGTATAAAATCGCAAACCTAATTTGGAAAACTGCCGTCTTCTTAAAATGAAATAAACACCTGCTGTAATGACCCAACAAGTTCACTCCTAAGTATATATCTCTGAGAGATAAAAACATACTTTCACAAAAAAAAAAAAAAAGAAAAAACTTGCTTGAGAATTTTTTAGTAGCTCGATTTTTATTTTCTTCAAATTGGAAGCAACTCCAATGCCTGTGAGTTGGAGAATGGATAAACAGATTGTGGTAGATTTACACAATGGAATACTACTGAGCAGTGAAAAAGTAACTATACATCTGTAGCTGCCATGATATATATCTGTGTACACACCATAATGGATGAATCTTGAAAACACGTTGCCCAAAGGAAGCCAGTTATGAAAGAGAACATACTGTATGATGCTCTATATGTGAAATTCAGGCGAGGGCAAATCTGTGATAAAAATGTTCAGAAAAGTGGTTGCCCAGGAGAGTGTATCTGTCTTGGATTAGAAGGGGGCACAAGAGAGCATCCTTGGTTGGTGGACGTGTTGTGTATCTTTATTAGGTAATAGTTACATGGGGCATGCGTGTATCAAAGCTTAATGAATTGTATACTTGGTTGAATGCCTTTACTGTATGTAAGCTTACCTCACACCAAAAAGGAAAGCCTAACAAATATCAAACTCCAGCTAGTAGGTTTGTTTTTTGTAATAGTGTGTATTAGCAATTATGATACTACTTTCTATGTATTTTATGTGTGAGCAATTGAGTAAGCATATTGAGGATGATGGGACCTCATTTCTCCCAATTAAAGAAGGTTGTTACAGATGTGGAAAGGGGAAATTTGAGTGAATCTTAGGGTGGGAGTCTGGAACCTGAGTTTTCACTTACGAACTCCCAGTTTGTGGTGTATTTCTATATTGTTGCCCATATATATGCAAGTGACTGTATAAAACTAGATACGGAAATAGGTATCGGTATACATAAACACACGCATATAAGCACAGGCATAAGCTCACACTTGAGGTTTGTTCGTGGAAAAAGCCCTCCAGCCGGAGCATCTTAGTAGCAACGAGCACAGTGAGCACCTATTTCTTGTTAACATTCCCCACAAAAAAGACCCTCAGCCTTCTTCAAAGAAACGGTTGATTTCTAGGGCAGAGAACACAGAAGATGACCCTGGAACATCCTGTTGTTCTGTAAAGTAAGGAATTGCTTAAAGATTGATGAGGGCGTGTCAAAGGACACAGCAGCCAGCCTGAACAGATGCCAAATCTGGGACCATCTGCGCATCAGCATGAGTAATGGTGGTAACAGATTATAACCCATTGAATAAAACAAGGAGCCATTAATCTGTGTGCATATTAACCAAGTAAACAGGGAAGGAAAAGGTCGTGTAAGTAGATTGGCATCTAATAAATGTGAAATGATGATGTTAGAAGACTGTGAGTGGATGGTACAGTAGTGGGTGAAAATTTAATGAGGAATACAGTATTGACCAATCCTCAAAGCATCTGCACACAAATTACTTATTGATTACTGGGGAAAAACGAGGAACTAAACAGAGGAGAAACCTTGCAGACATTCTCCTTAGCGTATTTATCTATATATAAGTATGAAAGAGTGACAGAGAATTATACAACAATGGGATAAAATGTGAACAATTTTTGAATTAGGTCATGGGGAGGTTTTTCGTACTTTGAACTTTCTTGTCATTTTGAGATAATATTGAAGTTAAAAGTTTAAAAGATTAACTTTAAAGCAGTAGGGAAAAAAATTTTATGACCTGGGAGCGTGGAGGGTGTTTCCAACCATGATTCAGGAACCATAAAAAATAAAGGTGCAAGGGACATAAAAAATTGATGCATTAACTAGAAGAATAGTAACCTTTTCTGCAAGGCAAATAAACAGCACCAAAGACAGCGCCCAGCTGTGAAAAATGTTTGCAATTTCTATCACAGGCAACGAGTAATTCCCTTAATATATAAAACCTTTAAATCTGGAAGACTAATAGGTCAATTTAAAAAAAATAATAATTTGTTTTTAAAAACCTCAAATGATGAGAACATATACTTCTCAAATAAAGATGTGAAAATGGCTCCTTTTCTTGGTACCAAAATCCGATTGACTTGGTCTTTTAACAACAGTCCCAGGCACACCTGCCTCCATGCTGCCCTAGTGTCCCAAGCCTTCTCAGCCACTGAGGGACTGTTGTGCTTCTGGAGTAGGAGCTGTTTGGATGGCTGGCATTGCTTGAACCCATTTCTACATTATTGTGGATGTACCATTTAATTTGTAGTCACTTGGCATCTTTAAGGCATAATGAACACCGAAGAAAGACTGGCTGAAAGTGCTAATTAACTGGAAAGTAATGGTATGGCTTTCATTTGTATGTTTCTCTGACCTTACGTAAACCATAGGGCTGGTCTCTTGGGAGTGAACCCCAGCTGGGACCTCTGGTCCTGAATGTTTGACTTCTTAAGTGGATCATATCACAGCTATTAATCTTATGTCCTATCACAGAAAGAGAGCAGAAGGAAATCTGTGGTGACAGGTCCAATTAGGGTCTTTAAAAATTAGAGATCTATATCTTATAAATTAGTTAGGATACTGTATAAAGGTGAGGGTGTCTATCAGGCAAGAGCCTTAGTTAGATTAGAATCATGAAACATGAGATTGGTAATACAGAATGAATAATAACAGTTCACCGAGAAACTGGTAAGAACCTTGGGTAATGTCTGGCACAACCCTGATTTTCCAGATGAGGATATGGGGACCTGGAGAAGGGACATGACTTTACCGAGATTATGTGAAGTTTTAATTGTAGTAAATCATAACTTTACTTGATGATTTTTGCTGTAGAACCTGGAAATCCTGACTTCTGGATCCTGGATCCTGGAAATCCTGGAATCCTTTGTCCTTAGACGTCAGCAGTCCCACATCGGTGTGGCCCACACTGTTACTTGGAATCTTCTGGTGTAATGTTGGCAAATGATTGTGTGCCTATTAATGGTCAGGATCAATTTGTGAAGTCAAATTTGAGTGTGAATTGCTTTCTATAAAATTCAGCCACGTTAACTGTACAGTTTGATGAGTTTTGACAAAAGTGTATCCCTTGTCACTGCCACTGCTGCCATAATGTACAATATTCTCATTACTCCCCAAAGTTTTCCTGATCCCGTTACAATCAATCCTCTCTTGTCCCTAGCCCCAGGCAACTACTGACGGGGTTTTTTTTTTTGTCACTAAAGACCAACTTTTTTCCAGCATCTCATATACAGGCAAGCATATAGTATAGCCTACTCCTTTCTCACTCAGAATAATGTTTTTGAGATTCTTCCATTTGTGTGTATCAGTAATCTGTTCCATTCAGTTGCTGAGTAGTATTTCATTTTATGGACATACTATGATTAATCTAGTCACCCGCCTCTTCCTGGACATTGAGGTTGTTTCCAGTTTGGGAATATTATGAATAGAATTTCCATAGATATTTACATATATGTCTTTGTGTGGATATGTGTTTTTGTTTTTCTTGGTAGGAGTTTTGTTGTTGAACAGTATGTTAATTCTTTATGTTTGGAAGGAATTTTGACTAGTTTTCTGAAGTGATGGTACTATTGTATATTACTACGAGCAATTTCTGAGAGTTCTGGTAGATTCCTTAGGATTTTGTTTTTATATGATTGTGCTGTCTGTGAGCAGACAGTTTTACTTTGTCCTTTCCAACGTGTATGTCTTTAATTTCTTTTTCTTACCTTATTGGACTTACTAGGGTCTCAATAACAATGTTGATTGGAGTAATGACAGCTATGTCCTTGCCTGAGTCCAGGTTCAAATTTGTACAGAACACTTAGTTGACCATGAGCTGTGGTTTTAAAACTGCAAAAAATTTTTTTCATGAGTGTGTTTTATAGATTGAGGGCATTCCTTTCTATGCCTAGTTTGTGGAGATTTTTAAAACAAAATCATAAGTGGGTTTTGAATTTTGTCAACTGTGTTTTCTGATGTTACTGAAATGATCATGTGGCTTTTCCTTTTTGTCTGGTAAAATAGTCTCTTAATGTTGTGATGACATTAACCAATTTTCTGATACTACCAACCTTGCATTGCTGAGGTAAATTTATTTGGTCATGATGTATTTTCCATCTTATGTGCTACTGAATGTAGGATTTTCACATCTTTTTTAAAAATTTAAATCCACGTTAGTTAATACAGAGTGTAATGATTTCAGGAATAGAATTCAGTGATTCATCACTTACATATAACCCCCAGTGCTCATCCCCACAAGTGTTCTTTTTAATGCCCATCACTCATTGAGCCTATGCCCCCCCACCCAACACCCTGCCAGCAACCCTCAGTTTGTTCTCTGTATTTAAGAGTCTCTTATGATTTGTCTTCCTCTGTTTTTATCTTAGTTTTGCTTCCCTTCCCCTAGGTTCATCTGTTTTGTTTTGTAAATTCCACATATGACTGAAATCATGTTGTATTTGTCTTTCTCTGACTTATTTCGCTTAGCATAATGCATTCTAGTTCCATCCATGTTGTTGCCGATGGCAAGATTTCATTCTTTTTGATGGCCAAGTAGTATTCCACCACCATACACATACACACACACACACACACACACACACACACACACCACATCTTTATGCATTCATCACTCCATTTGGGCTCTTTCCATACTTTGGCTATGCTATAAACACTGGGGTGTGTGTACCCCTTTGAATCAGCATTTTTTGTATTCTTTGGATAAATACCTAATAGTGCAATTTCTGGGTTGTAGGGTAGTTCTGTTTTCAATTTTTTGAGGAACCTCCATACTGTTTTTCAGAGTGGCTGCACCAGTTTCCATTCCCTCCAGCCGTGTAAAAGGGTTCCCGTGTCTCCTCATCCTCGCCAACATCTATTGTTCCCTGACTTGTTAATTTTAGCCATTCTGGCCACTGTGAGGTGATACCTCATTGTGGTTTGATTTGTATTTCCCTGATGATGAGTGATGTTGGGCATTTTTTCATGTGTCTGTTAGCCATCTGGATGTCTTCTTTGGAAAAGTATCTATTCATGTCTTCTGCCCATTTCTTTACTGGGTTATTTGTTTTTTTGGGTGTTGAGCTTGATAAGTTCTTTGTAGATTTTGGATACTAACCCTTTATCTGATATGTCATTTGCAAATATCTTCTCCCATTCCATCAGTTGCCTTTTAGTTTTGCTGATTGTTTCCTTTGCTGTGGGGAAGCTTTTTATCTTGATGAGGTCCCAGTAGTTCATTTTTGCTTTTGTTTCCCTTGCCTCCAGGAACACGTCAAGTAAGAAGTTGCTGCAGCCGAGGCCCAGGACGTTGTTGCCTATTTTCTCTTCTAGGATTTTGATGGCTTCTGTCTTATGTTTAGTCTTTCATCCATTTTGAGGGTATTTTTGTGTCTGGTGTAAGAAAGTGGTCCAGGTTCATTCTTCTGCATGTTGCTGTCCAGTTTTCCCAGCACCACTTGCTGAGGAGACTGTCTTTATTCCATTGGCTATTCTTTCCTGTTTTGTCAAAGATCAGTTGGCCATACGTTTGTGGGTCCATTTCTGGGTTCTCTATTCTGTTCCATTGATCTGAGTGTCTGTTTTTGCGCTAGTACCATACTGCCTTGATGGTTACAGCTTTGTAATACAGCTTGAAGTCCAGGATTGTGATGTCTCCAGCTTTGGTTTTCTTTTTCAACATTACATTAGCTATTTGGGCTCTTTTGTGGTTCCATACAAGTTTTAAAATTGTTTGTTCTAGTTCTGTGAAGAATGTTGGTATTATTTTGATAGGAATTGCAGTTAATGTGTAGATTGCTCTGGGTAGTGTCGACATTTGAACAATATTTGTTCTTCTAATTCATGAGCATGGAGTGTTTTTTCCATTTCTTTGTGTCTTCTTCAGTTTCTTTCATAAGCTTTCTATAGTTTTCAGTGTATAGATCTTTCACCTCTTTGGTTAGGTGTATTTCAAGGTATTTTATGGCTTTTGATGCAATTGTAAATGAGATCGATTCCTTGATTTCTGTTTCTGCTGCTTCATTATTGGTATATAGAAATGTAGCCAATTTCTGTACATGGATTTTATATCCTGTGACTTTGCTGAATTCATGGATCAGTTGTAGTAGTTTTTTGGTGGAGTCTTTTGGGTTTTCCATGTAGAGTATCATGTCATCTGCAAAGAGTGAAAGTTTTACTGCCTCCTTGCCAGTGTAGATCCCTTTTATTTCACTTTATTGTCTGATTGCTGAGGCTGGAGCTTCCCACACTATGTTGAATGACATTGGTGAGAGTGGACATCCCTGTCATGTTCCTGACCTTTGCGGGAAAGTGCTCAGATTTTCCCCATTGAGGATTAGCAGTGGGTCTTTTGTATATGGATTTTATGATCTTGAGTATATTCCTTCTATCCCTGTATTCTTGAGGGTTTTTATCAAGAAAGGATGCTGTATTTTGTCAAATGCTTTCCCTGGGTCTATTGAGAGAATCATGTGGTTCTTGTCCTTTATTTTTTAATATCCTTTACTTTATCCCATTGATTTGTGGGTATTGAGCCAGTCCTGCATCTCAAGAATAATTCCCACTTGATCGTGGTGAGTAATTCTTTTAATGTATTGTAGGATCTGGTTTGCTAGTATCTCGTTGAGGTTTTTTGCATCCATGTTCATCAGGGAAATTGGTTTATAGTTCTCCTTTTTAGTGGGGTCTTTGTCTGGTTTTGGAATCAAGGTAATGCTGGCCTTGTAGAATGAGTTTGGAAGTTTTCCTTCCATGTCCTTTTTTTTTTGGAACAGCTTCAAAAGAATAGGTGTTAACTCTTCTTTAAATGTTTGGTAGAATTCCCCCTGGAAAGCCACCTGGCCCTTGTTTGTTGGGAGATTTTTGATAACTCATTCAATTTCTTTACTAGTTATAAGTCTGTTCACATTTGCTATTTCTTCTTGTTTCAGCTTTGGAAGTTTATATGTTTCTGGAAATTTGTCCATTTCTTCCAGATTGCCCAATTTGTTGGCATCTAATTGCTCATAATGTTTTCTTATTATTGTTTGTATTTCTGTGGTATTGGTTGTGATCTCTCCTCTTTCATTTGTGAGTTTGTTTATTTGGGTCCTTTCCTTTTTCTTTTTGATAAGTCTGGCTGGGGCTTTATCAATTCGGTTAACTCATTCAAAGAACCAGCTCCTAGTTTCATTGATTTGTTCTATTTTTTTTTTCATTTTGATATCATTGATTTCTGCTCTAATCTTTATTATTTCCCTTCTTCTGCTGGTTTTGAGCTTTGCTATTCTTTTTCCGGCTCCTTGAGGTGTAAGGTTAGGTTGTGTTTTTGAGACCTTTCTTCCTTCTTTAGGAAGGCCTGGATTGCTATATACTCCCCTCTTATGATCACCTTTGCTGCATCCCAGAGGTTTTGGGCTGTCGTGTTTTCATTTTTATTGGCTTCCATGTACTTTTTAATTTCTTCTTTAATTTCTTGGTTAACGTATTCATTCTTTAGTAGGATGTTCTTTAATCTCCAAGCATTTATGGTCTTTCCGAATTTTTCCTTGCGGTTGATTTCAATTTACATGGTGTTGTGGTCCGAAAATAAGCATGGTATAATCTCGATCTTACTGTACTTGTTGAGGCTGATTTGTGACCCAGGATGTGATCTGTTCTGGAGAATGTTCCATGTGCACTTGAGAAGAATGTGTATTCTGTTGTGTTAGGATGAAATTTTCTGAATATATCTGTTAAGTCCATTCGGTCCAATGTGTCATTCAAAACTATGGTATCCTTGTTAGGATTTTTACATCTAAGTTTATGAGGGAATATAGGTCTGTAGTTTTTCTTTCCATGTAAACCCTTATTTTAGTATTTGGGTAAGACTGGCCTCTTAAAAAGAATGGGGCCATCTCCTCTATTTTCTGAAGGTGTTTGTATAAAACTGGTATTGTCTCTAACCTGAAGTGTTGATAGAATTCAGTGGGGCAATCCTCTGAGCTTGGCTTCTCTTAGGAGAGCTGTTTTCAGTTGTGAATCCAGTGTCATTAGTTAACATGGGGCCCTTAGGTTTTCTAGTTTTTCTTGGTTCCGTTTGGTAATGTGTTTATTTTATTTAAGTTGAATCTATTGGCACTAAGTTGTTTGCACTATTTTATTATTCTTTTAATGTGTGTAGGGTCTATGCTGACATTCATTTCCTTTTTGATATTGGTAAGTAGTTTCTTCTCTTTTTTCATAGGCCTGACTTAGGGGAATATCACATTTAATGATGTTTTCAAGAGCTAGATTTTAGTTTAGTTTTCTCTATTTATCCATTTCAATTTAATAATTGGCTGATTATGCCCCTCTCGCTGTGATGTTGTTCCTTCTTATCCAACTCCTGGCCTTCCAGCTGTAATAGTATTCTGTATCTCCATATATCCTGGGATATTTGTCTAGAACATGCCATGGTTTATCTTAAGATATCTCTGGGCTTGTGTATTTAACTAGACTTGAATCCCTGTAGGTGGCCTCGTGTCTTCTCCCAGTGTCCCTTACACAGTAGACATGTGTTCACGGTCAGCAAATGAGTACGTGGATGGATGAATGCTCTTCTGAATAGTTTGCAAAAATGGCAAGAGAGAGGGCTATGCAGCCATGTAGCTCTGCATTTAAATCCTGGATGTGCTGTCTTCCTGGGTGTGTGGCTCGGTGCAGTCTTCTGACTGCTGTGAACCTTGTTTTTTTTTTTTTTTTTTTTTTTTTAATTTTTTAAATTTTTTTATTTTTATTTATTTTTATTTTTTTATTTTTGGGACAGAGAGAGACAGAGCATGAACGGGGGAGGGGCAGAGAGAGAGGGAGACACAGAATCGGAAACAGGCTCCAGGCTCTGAGCCATCAGCCCAGAGCCCGACGCGGGGCTCGAACTCACGGACCGCGAGATCGTGACCTGGCTGAAGTCGGACGCTTAACCGACTGCGCCACCCAGGCGCCCCTGTGAACCTTGTTTTTGAAAATAGGGCTTTCTTTGTAGGACTCTTAAGAATGTTAGAGTCAATCTATATAGATCACTTATCATAGTATTTGGTACCTAGTAGGTGCTCAATAAAAGGTAGCCTTTGGAAGACCTTTTATTTTAGCTCAAATAATAAGTTGTATGCCTAGAAGTTTCTTTCCTTTAGTTCCTTGCCCACTACTGATTTCTCTAATAGTCCTTTTCCAAGTAAGGACTGCACCATGTTCTGAGAAGGGGAAGTCTCAGGACAGAATAGCACATTGCTTCTCATTACGTTTTGATTGAAAAAAAAGTTTGAGCATCTTGTGTCTTTTGCCTTACCAACTCACTTTCTGTTGACTAAAATATTGTAATTTTATAGGGCTGAGGAGGCTTTTTTTTTTTTTTTGAAATGAAGGAAGAAAGACAGGAACAATAATTTCACGAAATAATTTGCTTGACTTTTATAAATTATTTTCCCTGTAATTACATCTTTTCCTTGCTTCTTTTTTTTTTTTTTAATTTTTTTTTCAACGTTTATTTATTTTTGGGACAGAGAGAGACAGAGCATGAACGGGGGAGGGGCAGAGAGAGAGGGAGACACAGAATCGGAAGCAGGCTCCAGGCTCTGAGCCATCAGCCCAGAGCCTGACGCGGGGCTCGAACTCACGGACCGCGAGATCGTGACCTGGCTGAAGTCGGACGCTTAACCGACTGCGCCACCCAGGCGCCCCATCTTTTCCTTGCTTCTTAACAGAGGAAAGACTCAGCCACTCCCAGAAAAACAAAACCACAGACTCTTTCTTCTTTGTTATGCTGTTACCTATCCTGTGTATTTTTTGCTTCATTCCTAGGCGATTTCTACTACATCACGTCCTGAAAGTGACTCTTAAGTTTGCCTTAAAAAAACAAAGACCATGTGACACTTGTGTTACCTCACACGTTTGGGCATTTCAAGGCTGTTTTTCAGAATGTTTGTTTCCCTGACCACCATGCCTGCAGTGTGGGAAGACTGCCATGTAGATGTTGGCTGATGGGTTGGCTTCGTTTATTAGTTATTTATTGAGATACTTGTTCACTCACCGTGTACTGCATTCTCTGAGATCAGGGGTCAACCCTTATTCTGCTGGGAGCATAGAGCCTGACACCAAAAGTACCCAGGAGGGAAAAAAAGATGAATGAAAGAATAGACTGAGCAAATGGAATCTGTTGTATTCAGAAGGTTGTTAGAGAAAGGCGTATTGGGATGTGTGTATGTGGGGGGTCTTGCTACTTGCTGGTGACTAGGGATTTTTCAAAAAGTGTGAGAAACATTCACAAGAAACCAGCAATCCTTTTGTGAGATGATAGGGCAGTGCTTTATACTGTGGGAAAAAGATGTGTGATTTTGGTGAATCCAAAATAGGATCTTTGGGTATTAAAAAAGATTTTGTCTTTTGTTGAGCCTTTTTTGAAGTGAGGAAGTGTAGAAGTCATCTTGGATAAGGCGTGGCTTTATCTGGGCCATGAAGGATGAGGAACATTTATGCAGGTGGAGAACATCAGTGAAAGTGTTCCTGGTAGTGCAAAAGTTAAAAGGAACCTATAAGCCCATATGTGTGAAGGACACCTTAAAGAGGGGTAGGAAGTGAGTTTTTAAAATGTCGCGACAGACTTGGACAGATCTGTCTCCAAAGATAATCATAAATGGCCGGTGATCACATGGAAAGACGCTCAGTATCACTAGCCGTTAGGAAAATGCAAATCAAAACCAAAAAGAGATACCACTTCACCCCCGTTAGGAGGGCTGTTATAAAACCAACAAATCCACCAAATAGGAAATAGCAGATGTTGACAAGGCTATGGAGGATTTAGGACCCTTGTGCACTGTTGGTGGCAGCTGTGGAAAATGGTACGTTGAGTCCTAAAACAATTCAGTATATAGAAATAAATGAATTCCCCAAAGAGTTGAAAGCTCTGTCTCAGAACGGGTGTTTGTACACCCATGTTCATGGCAGTGTTACTACTCACAATAGCCGAAAGGTGGAAGAAACCCAGGTGTCCATCAACAGACAAATGGATAAAAGAAAATGTGGCCTGTGTACGCAATGGAATGTTATCCAGCTTTCAAAAGAAAGTTCTGGGGCACCTGGATGGCTCAGTAGGTTCAATGTTCTACTCTTGATTTCATCTCAGGTCATGATCCCAAGGTCATGGGATTGAGTCCCATGTTGGGCTCCACTCTGAACGAGGAGCCTGCTTGGGATTCATTCATTCATTCATTCATTCATTCTCTCTCTCTCTCTCTCTCTCTCTCTCTCTCTCTCTCTCTCTCTCTCCCCCCATCCCTCCCTCCCCCCCCAGCCCTTCCCCCTCCCTCTAATTCTTTCCTCCTTCCTCTTTCTGCTCACATGTGCTCTCTCTCTAAAAGAAAGAAAAGTTGTGACACATGCTACAACATGTATGACCCTTGAAGACATTCACCTGAGTAAAATAAACAGTCACAACAGGACAGAAACTGTGATCTTTTTAAGTGAGGTTTCAAGAGTCATCAAATTCACAGAGACAGAAAGAGAATGGTGGTTGTCCAGGGCTGGGGGAGGGGAGCAGGGACTTAGTGTTTAACGATAGAGTTTTAGTTTGGGAAAATGAAGACGTTCTGGATATGGATGGACGGTGGTGATGGTTGTACAGCCATGTGAATGTACCTAATGCCACAGAACTTACATTTAAAAGTGATTAAAATGGTAAATTTTATTACGTATATCTTATCATGATACAAAATGGGGGCGGAAGAAAGAAAAAGAAACAGGGCTGAAATCCATTTCCCATTTCTTCCCACTTTAAGCCGTGTTGCCTCAGGGTGTCCAATGGTGGGGTTGCACAGGGAGAAAGGCGTTTGTTTAATGAGCATCTGTTGGTTCTGCTACCTCGTTTTCTTCTTGAATCTTCGCTGGAGTCTGAGATAGGCATTCGTTGTTGTCCCTGCATCACAGTGGAGAAATGGGCTGGGAATGGTGGGCAAGAGCCCGAGACCTGGTGGAGCCGGTGCGTCAGACTGAGCTTAACTGGCCTGCGCCCCTCCCCCGTACCATGCGGCCTGGCCACTTCTGGAGTTTTTTTTCACCTGGCCTTCTCACGGCCAAGTTCTTGTCCTCCTCCCGATGCCCTTTCTGTGACCACTTGCCCATGCAGGTTGTTTATTTTCCAAGTCTGCGCTGCGGTCGCCTCTCCGCTGGAGACAAGAAATAGGTCAACAAAAGCGATAACTAAAAGCTGAACACAGTGTCTGGCCAGGAGGGTTTATCGAAACAGGACTCCTGAACAGAGAGAGGAAGGCAGGCAGCTCCTTCTTCCTGTCGGAAGTGTGGCTTGGTGGCGCTCTTACCAGGGGAGAGGACACGTGCGTCCCCCTTGGGCACATGGTGCTGAGGTCCCGGTTGGCCATGGCCGGCGCCGCTCTGGTTTCTCTGGCCCAGCGGAGAGCTCGGACTTGCACATGTGTCTTCAGTGGTCCGCTGAGGGCCGGCTGTGGGTACTTTCTCAGACCCCTCTTTACGTGGCCTAGCTGCAGTGGTGGGCGTTCTGGCCCTTCATCCTGAGGGTCTGCCTCCCTGGGATTCCCGTGATTTTTGTCTCTCGTTGCTTGTGCTTTTGGGGTCCTACCTGTGAAACCACAGCCTCGTCCACGGTCCCAAAGATCTACTTCTGTTTCCTTCTTCCGGTTTGATCAGCAAGCTTTCCGTGTCAAGAACCATACAGTACATACTTTGGTTTTGTCGGCCACGAATGGTTACTTTCATATGTTCTTTGTTTTTCTTTGTTGTTGTTTTAGAGCCTTTTGACTCCGTAAAAACTGCTCTCAGGGGTGTACAGAACCAGGCTTCAGGCTGCCTTTGGCTGGGCCGTAGTTGGCTGGGGCCCATGGTGGGACTTGACTGCAGAAGGTTGAGTCACCGGAGTGAGGAGTTGAGCTGGGCTTGAGATTTCTTGTTGCTATAGTTACTTGGGCGCGCCACAGGCTCCCAAATTCCTCTGCTGTTGTCATATGCTGGGGGGCAGGGCAGAGGGTAGGGGCTGCTGAGGCGCCAGGGCATTTGCCCAGAGTGGTCTTCCTCCGTCCCCAGCCCTTCCTGCACCACCAGGGCTGGGGGCTTTCCATACCGTGTTCCTTCCCCACTGGTGCTGGTGGCAGGAGCAGGTGGGGTCTCCCTGCTGTCCTTGTCCCGCACTGTGCATCTGGGTCTGATGTGATGGGCTCCCTTGGCATCCCTGCTCCTTGCCCACGCAGCGACCTCTCTGCTCAGTACATGGTGGGCATTGTGGACGAGTGGGTTTCCAGCTCTGACAGCATTGGTACGGGATTCTGGCTGGGGACCACCTCCTGCCCTTCCTCCCACTAGAATGGGTATTTATCCCTGCCACTGTACTCTTGGCATTGGTCACCTCCCTCCAGAAGCTTAGGATTTTGCTTCAGAGTAGAGAAGGGTCTGCTTGGGGATGGGAGGGGAGTGTGGGGTTGGGGCTGGTGTCTTGGCTTCTTACCTTTATTTGGTGGCTGCTGACTCCCTTCCTCTATGCCCGTGCTCTGGAGGGAGGCTACCTCTGCTTCCCCCACCGCAGCCCCCTGCCCTAGTCCTCTGTGTGTATACCCCGAGAGGGTTCATGGTGAGGAACCTACAGTGGGTGGGAACTACCTTCTGGTCTCGGTTCCCAAGGGGGTCTTTGCTATTATTAGAGCCCCTACTCAGCTTTTAGCAATTTATTAACCTTTGGGCTAATTGCTTCCTGCCAGTTGCGTGCTGGCTGGCTCTGTACTTGTTGAGAAGATATCCCTACCCTTTACCTTCCAGAAGGGCCTTGTACCTCCTTGACCTTCTGGCTCTGTGGTTGCCCTGTGACCTCATCTCTTGATGGGTTCAAGGAAATGTCAGGAGTTTGTAGCTGGTCAGCCTTACCGACTGTTGACCTGGGAGCTATGCTCTACCTCCCGGACAGAAGTGCCACCTTCCCCCAACCCCCTCGTCTGTATGTTGAAGTGATGCTGATTGAAATGTGTTTTTCTCTCAGAAATGCTCTAGGAACCACAGAATAATTTTGGAGCCTTTTTCCATTTGTGCATCTGGGTTGAGGGATGTTGGTGCAGACACAGGGCATCCTAGGAAAGACGGTGCAGGGGCCCAGTTTCCGAGTTGCCCACTTGGGGTTATCTTCCCTCTTACCTGAGTGAAGCCTGCCTTCTGGAAGAAAGCCCATCAACTTCGCGATTACTAACATACCGTGTTTACATCATTTTAGACCTTGGAAGCTATCCTGAATTTCAAATACTCTGGAGGCCCGGGCCACGCTGAAGGGTATTACAGGAACCTGTCCCTGGGGCTGCACGTGGAGGCTGAGCCATCTGTGTTCTTCACCCGAGTCACTACTCTGCCGGCGACCAGGTAAGAGGATCTCTGCCCTATGATTGCCTTCTTCTGGAATCTGACAGCACTGCATTTGGAATTCCGACCTCAGGATTCATCTTGGTCCCACCTCTAGTCAAATCCACACCACCGTGCCAAGTTGCATAGCCTCCCTGGGACTCAGGTTTCTGTATCAGAAAAACAGGCCTTATAAGAAGTGCCTTTTCCTTTAGTTGTAGTGGACGGGCTTTACACCTTGTAACGTGGCAGAATAATAACATCAGCATTGCAACATGCTTGCTTGTGGCCGTCATTGTACAGGACACATTACCCACTCATGGCCCTGAGGCTGGTCCTGGCTTCGGTCTGATTCCCTCTCCTGCTAGTAGGGGTTCGGCAGGTAGCCACACGTCCTGGGGACTCCTGGAGTCTAACATCTCTTCCTGTGTCACTTCCGGCATCCCTGGAAAACAGCGTGCAGAGCCAGGCTGTCCAGGATCTCGGCACCTCCCCGTTCATGGAGTTCCCGGCCATCTAGAGCCCTGGGCTGTTTCTGCCCAGGGCGCCCATCTTGCACAGACATTTTCTCTCCAGTTTACTCCTCCAGGCCTAGCCTTCCTCCATGGGGAAAGAAATCAGACAGCGTGTCTGTGTCAAACCCAGAAGTGGCCAGAGGTCCTAGAGGTACTCTGCTCTGAGGCAGGAGAATGACGATATTGCATCGAAAACTTTGAGAGAGAGCCGGGAGTGGTTGGTTCTGAAAGTGGTGGGTGGTATTCCATCCAACGGGGCTGCTCTTCTCAGATTCCTCCTCCAGCGGCCAGCAGCCTGTGGGAAGCAGGTGCAGATTACCACCGAGTACTTCCTATTTATTTTCATGTCCAGTGGTACCTTACATGTTGGGGTAGGATGCAGTGGGACAGTATTACTTCTTCCTCTTTTTTTTTAAAGTTTATTTATTTTGAAAGAGAATGCAAGTGGGGGAGGGCAGAGAGCGGGGAGGAGAGAGAGAATCCCAAGCTGGCTTCGTGCCATCAGCGTAGAGCCCAATGCGGGGCTTGAACCCATGAACCGTGAGATGATGACCTGAGCTGAAATCGAGTCAGATGCTTAACCAGCTGAGCCCCCAGTGCCCCTAGTATTGTTTATTCTTGATAGAGTTACAGTGGCAGTGACCACAAGCACCTCTGTAGCCTTGAACTGGGAAAGGACATCACAGGCAGCAGCCCCTTCCCTCCACCCGTGGGTTCCGTGTTCCACAGAGTGAAAGAGAGGGATGTTGCTGCCCACGTTAATGTTGATAAAAAAAAACTCCTTTTAAAGTGATACAGCCCCAAATAATAAGTGTGGTTTTGGTTTATAGGAAAGACCATTTTTCTTCCCAGCCATTGGAGAATGGCTCCGCAAGAATTAATGGCTTAGCTTGGGCTTCTTAGCATCACATTTCATCATGTGTCACTTTTTTCAGTCCGTGGAGTAATAGTCTTTCTTGCCAAGGCTTGCCTCTGTTTTGCGTTTGTTGTATAAAGCATCAAAGCACTTACCCCCGGGGAGGCTGTGACCAGGGCTGCTGCCAGATGCTGTGAGAGTATTTCAGGCCCTTCCTGTGCATTAGGGCTGCTCCGTGATGCACCTGCTGTGTTCCTTTCTCATCCTCGCATCGCCTGCTGCCGCTGCTCATATAAATAGTTCTTGGAAGCAGCACAGGTTGTCACTGAGTTGGGTTTTCTCCCCCCTCTTGATACCTGGCTTCCATGTCATGGCCCCTGCCGCTCTAAATGACAATTCAAGATGACAAAAATGCTGCCATGTGGAAAGGAGCAAACACACTTGGAAAAGTCAGTGGTTAGCTCAAGTGCTCTTTGGCTCCCGATTACCCCACCCACTGATTCTACTCTTTCTTGTCGGCCGACGTGGTCTTTTTCTTGCTCTCGGGATTGATCTCCCAACCCTCCCTTTCCGTTCCCGCTAAGTCTGATTCTCCCCAGATCCTGTGGATTGAACCTCTGAGACATCTCCTGACCCCCTCTGCATTCCACTGCACGTCTTGGTTACCTTTCCTTGACACTTTAGGAGTAGTTGCCTGTGTGGTCCCCCTGTCTCCAGTTTTGCTCCTCATCATCCTGTAAATGCAGACGGATTAAAGACTTTCCCAGTACTTGGGAGATAAAGTTCAAAGTCCCTATCGTGATATTCAGGGGACTTAAAAATTTGAGCCAGACCTTTGCCTTTAGCTCTGTTTGTTCCCACTTCCTCCACACATCCAGGAGAAGACACTTTGCCTCTGTCAGCAGCACTAGGTGTATCAAGACCATTTCCTGCAACATGTCTTTGCATACATTTCTAAAACTCTTCTTAAACTGTCTTTCACCTACTCTTTTGGGAAAAGTTTGTTGGCCATTGATGATCTACTATGTCACCAGTTTTGTAAAATTTTCCTGAATGTGACTAGATAGAGTTGGTTGGTCCTTCTGTGGGCCTTGTGTTTCTGGTAAAGTACTTACCAGACTATAAGCCTTTCAACAAGTACCTTGAATGTTTCATTTATTCTTTAAATAAACACCAGTATTTCATATTTTAGATAAAGCACTCAGTGGGGTAGTAAATGGGTAGAGCCCGTCCTTGTGTTTCATCAGCCTGATAAAAGCTAATCAGGCAGAAATAATATCAAATGGAAACATGGGTCTATATTAAGGAATGTTGAATCCTAGAAATAGAAATAGCAAGTGAATAAACAGAAAAGATTCTTCCCCTTGCTTCTTAATTTCTCTAAAAGACTATTGACTATTTAAAGAAAAAATAAGAGCATATAATTTTGTTGTGCATATCATATAGAGAAGTAAAATATGTAACCAAAAATAGCACAAAGAAATGGAAGGGAGACGGAGGAGAGGAGGATGGCGGTTCTTACATGCTACTGTTACGATACCGTTTGAAGTTAAAATGTAGTAAGTTAAAGATGCATATTGGAAACCCTTTAGCAACCACTTAAAGTGTGGATAATAAGCCAGAAGAGAGAAAATGAGTTACTAGAAAATGCTTAATCTGAACAGGGGGGAAGAGGTGGCAAGTAAAAAACTAGAATCTTAATAGTCGAATAGCAGTGTGGTAGACTTAAATCTAATGTACCAAGAATTATTTTAAATGTAAATGGACTAAAGACTGTATTTAAAAGTGCAAGTTGTCAGACTATAGTAAAACATAAAAACAAACAAACAAACTAGAGACAACTACATGTTTTCTACCAGAAACTCACAATTATGTAGAGTGTATAAGTACAAATATGGGGGGGAAGATATGCCATGCAAACACTTAATCATGAGAAAGTTGGTGTGGGTATATTAATATCAAACAAGTAGACTTTGAGGAGAAAAGGGTAGGATAATTTTATTGATAGAAAGGTCGAGTCATCAAGAGTACATAAAAAGTATAAATGCAAATGTACTTAAAGCATAACTTCAAAATAAAACCAGGGTCTTGGGGAGAAATGGAAAATACCAGTTATAGTTGGGTATTTCAACACCTGTATCTCAGTATTTGATAGACAAGCAGACAGAAAATTAGGAAGAATATAGGAAACATGTATACTTGTAGTAAATAATTCCAGCTAACTGATATTTATAGGACACTGAATGCATATATTAGAAAAGATGAATGGTTCAAAAAAAGGGTGAAGAGTAGTTACCAATGAAATGGAAAATGAGGGGCGCCTGGGTGGCGCAGTCGGTTAAGCGTCTGACTTCAGCCAGGTCACGATCTCGTGGTCCGTGAGTTCGAGCCCCGCGTCAGGCTCTGGGCTGATGGCTCGGAGTCTGGAGCCTGTTTCCGATTCTGTGTCTCCCTCTCTCTCTGCCCCTCCCCCGTTCATGCTCTGTCTCTCTCTGTCCCAAAAATAAATAAACGTTGAAAAAAAAAATTAAAAAAAAAAAAGAAATGGAAAATGAAAAAATAATATGTAAAGTAAATGGAACTAAAAGTTGATTCTTGGAAAAGATTAATAAAATTAATAAACTATAGCCAGGATGATCAGAATTAAAAAGAGAAAGCACAAATTACTGTGAATGAATCACTATAAATTCTGTGCACATTAAAATAATAAAAGTATATTATGATAAATCATATTCTGATAAATTTTACAAATGAAAAATGTTTTGAAAGACGGAAATTACTAAAATTGACACAAGAAGAAATAGAGTCCTTGAGATAGTCCCATATCAGTTAGTTTAAATTCTTAATTAAAAACAACGTGGATGGAACTGGAGAGTGTAATGCTAAGTGAAATAAGCCATACAGAGAAAGACAGATACCATATGGTTTCACTCTTATGTGGATCCTGAGAAACTTAACAGGAACCCATGGGGGAGGGGAAGGGAAAAAAAAAAAAAGAGGTTAGAGTGGGAGAGAGCCAAAGCATAAGAGACTGTTAAAAACTGAGAACAAACTGAGGGTTGATGGGGGGTGGGAGGGAGGGGAGGGTGGGTGATGGGTATTGAGGAGGGCACCTTTTGGGATGAGCACTGGGTGTTGTATGGAAACCAATTTGTCAATAAATTTCATATAAAAAAAAAAAAAAAAAAAAAAAAAAACTCCCCATGAAGCAGACTTTACACTCAGATGGCTTCACTGTGAAATATATCAAACTTTTAAGGAGAAATAATACCACTTTTACAAAAATTCTTCCACAAGTAGACAAGGGAGGGAATACTTCCAATTCTCATTTTATGACACTATCTTCACCCTGATGCCAATTGGGAGAAACATTATGAGAAAGCAAATGTTGTGATCCATGTCCTCATATGCATAATTCTAAAAATTCAGAACCGAATACTAATAAATCCACCCTAGCAATATAAAAGAGATATGCAATATGAACAATTCAGGTTTCATCCAACAACACAAGGTTGTTTTACCATTGAAAAATCAGTGCATTTACTAACAAAATAAAGGAGAAAAATAAGATGTCAGTTGATGAAAAAAATCCTCTGACAAAATTGAACACTTATGATAGAAACTGTCCATAAACAAGGCTCGGAGGAGAACTTGTGCAGTCTGATTTGGATGATCTACAAAACCCTAAAATTATGTAGCTTAACATAATACTTAATTGGGAAAGACTGAGCACTTGTTCTGAGATCAGGACCAGTCAAGACAAGTATGTTTGCTCTTGCCAGTGTATTCATTACTTTTCTGCCATTTCTACCTAATCAGGGCGGGCAATGAGATGAGAAACGAATTAAAGCTGTAAAAATTGGAAATGAAGAACAGTTAGCAATCACATGTGTTTGCATGGTACATATGATCATGTACGTAAATATTCTAAGAGATCTACCACCCTAAAGAAATTATTAGAACTAATAAGTTAACAAGATTGCAGGATGATACCATATTATATTCAGAAATCAACTATGGTTTTATACACTGGCGTATAGTAGCAATTAATTTGCAAATGAAATTTTGAAAATATTTGTATTATAGTAAAAAACATTCAACACTTAGGGATAAATCTTTTTAAAGATGATCTCTACCTTGAAAATGTCAAAGTACAGCTAAGGGAAATTAGAGAACACTTAAATAATTGGAGAGCTATACCATGCCTGTTGATTTAAAGAATCAATTATTGCTAAGATACCAGTTCCCCCAAATTGGATTATAAATTCAGTGCAATTCCAGTCAAAATCCCAGCAGGTTGGGTGCCCGGGTGGCTTGGTCGGCTAAGCGTCCGACTCTTGATAGCAACTCAGTTCTTGGTCTCAAGGTCATGAATTCAAACTCCACATTGGGCTCCACCCCAGATGTGAAGCCTACTTGGAAAAAAAATAAAATCCAAGCGGATTTTTTTTGGAGTGCAATTGACAAGTTGTTACAGAAATTATTTCAAAATGCCTATTGCCAATGGACTAGACACACATCTACACACACACACACACACACACACACACACAAAGTTGGTGTAGGCGATGATTTTAAGGCAGTGTGCCGTTAGACTAGCTAAGACAGTGCTATTGTTATAGACAAAGGGATCAATGGACCATAATAGTCTAGAGATAGGCTTTTTTATATATGATCAAATGATTTTTAAGGTATGAAAACAACTTCACGTGGAGTGAAAAGGTTTTTCAACAAATGGTGCTGGAAGAACTGGGTACGAATGTGGGGAAAAGAAGAACTTAGATTCCATCATACACAAAAATTCATTTGAGATGGGTTCTAGACCTAAAAGAAAAAACTTTGCTACTTTTTCTTTGAAAAGGTTTATAAAGTATCTTTGTAACTTTGGTGCAAAGATTCGTCAGGTGGGGTCAAAGACTACTAACTATAAAATTAAAAAGTTGATAAAATTTAAAACTTCACCTCGTGAAAAGGCAGGGTGCATGCTGTGAGCAAAAATGCATTACACATTTATGCAATGAGGTCTTGTATCCAAAACATAGGGAAGTCTTTAAAAATAAACACTTAGCGACAATTAAAAAATGGGTGGACGATTTGAACAGGGCACCTGGGTGGCTCAGTCAGTTGGGTGTCCAGGTCTTGATTTCGGCTTAGGTCATGATCCCAGGGTTGTAGGATCAAGCCCCACGTCGGGCTCCACAAACAGATACTCACCCGAAAGTGCTGAGCATCATTCATCATTACAGAAGTGCAGATTAAAACCACAATTAGATACCACTGGATACCCTTTAGTGTGGCCAAACTTAAGACCAATGATACTAAATGCCGGTAAGAATGTGAAACAGCTGGAGCCCTATAAATCACTTACGGGATGTAACGTGGCACCCCCACTTTACACATCGGTCAGGCACTTTGTGTAGAGTGTGACATCTGCCTATACCCAAGGACCTCACGGATTTTGACTCAAGAAAAAGAAACATTTATATTCACAAAAAGATGCCTGTAAGAAGTTTCATAACAGCTATCTTTGTAATGACCCCAAACTGGAAACAACCCCAAATGCAGGGGAATGAATGAAGAATCTGTGATATATCCATGCAGACGAACATACTCAAATGAACTACAGGTATATGCAACAACATGGAATAAACTCGAAACTGTGATGCTAATCACTGTATGACTTCATTTATTTATTTTTTTATTTTTTTTATTTAAAAAAAAATTTTTTTTTCAACGTTTATTTATTTTTGGGACAGAGAGAGACAGAGCATGAATGGGGGAGGGGCAGAGAGAGAGGGAGACACAGAATCGGAAACAGGCTCCAGGCTCTGAGCCATCAGCCCAGAGCCCGACGCGGGGCTCGAACTCCCGGACTGCAAGATCGTGACCTGGCTGAAGTCGGACGCTTAACCGACTGCGCCACCCAGGCGCCCCTGTATGACTTCATTTATAACAATTTCTAGAACAGGAAAACTCATTCTGAGAAAATAAGTCTAGACAGTGGTTGTCTGTAGGTGGAGGTGGGGCAGGGCAGGAATTGACTTGGAAGGATGAGGCTACTAATTGTCCTAGTTTGCCTGGGACTTAGCAGCTTTTAGGTCCGAAACCCCTTTGCCCTGGGAGAGCCTTCAGTGCTGGGCAAATCCAAACAGGGGGTCACCCCAGAAAGAATAGCATCTTTCTGAGATGGTGAAATGTATATCCTGATGGAGGTGTGGGTTACAGGATTGTAGACAAATGTAAAGCTCGTCAAAATGTGTATTTCTGGTCTATTTCATTGTATATGAACTATATCTCCAAAATTTTGTTGTTCACCTGCAAAAGTATATGTACAACTGGAGAGAACACTTGATTTTTTTTTCAATTTTTTAAAATGTTTATTCATTTTTGAGAGACAGAGCATGAGCAGAGGAGGGGCAGAGAGAGAGAGGGAGAAACAGAATTGAAGCAGGCCCCAGGCTGAGCTGTCAGCACAGAGCCTGACACAGGGCTCAATCTCAGTGACCGTGAGATCTTGACCTGAGCTAAAGTCAGACGCTTAACTGACTGAGACTCCCAGGAGCCACAAGAACACTTGATTTTATACTGGAGAAGGAAAGGTGGCAAAGAAAATGGAACATTGTCCAAATTCTTGAAGAATGAGCAAGGTTTCACCACTCATTTGCTGGGAGGAGTGGGGGACTAACACTGGACTTCTGTTTCCTTGGCCAAATTTTGATATCTGTGCAGTCTGGAGGCAGGAGGTTAACCTTGGTACCTCAAGGCTTGGCACCTTTGGCCCATGGTAGGGCCGTGCGAAACTTAAGGAGTGATTGGACGAGTATCGACAGTTCTTGACTTATGATGGCCTGACTTTGAATCTTTCAACCTTATAGTAGGGTGAAAGTGATCTGAATTCAGTTTCTACTGTTTTTGTGATTTTGAACTTGGATCTTTTCCTGGGCTAGCGGTATGTGGATACTTGGCTTGTTAGGCTGGGCAGTGGTGGGGAGCTGCGGCCCCAGTCAGCCAGTGAGTATGAGGGTCCACGACTGGCACACTGACGCCCATTCTACATCCTCAACGGCCATTCTGTTGGTCAGTACGGTAGTCAGTTATATGAGATATTATTAAATAGGCATTTTTGATGTTTCTGCCCAACTGTAGACTAATGTAAGTGTTCTTAGGCACATTTAAGGTGGGCGAGGCTAAACCGTGGTATTTGGTAGGTTAGTGTATGAAATGCATTTCAACTTAGGATGGGTTTATCTGGATGTAACTCCACTGTAACTGGAGGAAGATCTGTAGATGACAGCAATACTACATTTTTTCAGGTGTCTTTTGTGTAAAAGGCATTGCTTCTAAAAAATTTTCTTAAGCTCTATTTTCCTTAGAGACCTATGCAAACTACATGGCCTGGAATATAGTAGAATTACCATGCATTTGATTTGGGTACTCGAATTTTGCATTTCATTGAGGTTGATGTGACAGTATCTCTGGAATTCATTATTTTTTGTCTTGCTCACAGGTGATTTTTCTGTTAGCATCATGCCATTTTAGAGTCAAGCATCCATCCCCATAGCGGGCCCATTTTGACGCATTTGCTTTATAAATGAGGTCCAGAGAAGGGTATGTGATTTGCCCAGGTTCTCACAGCTTGCTGGTGACAGACTGGCATCCACGGGTCACGGCTTCAAGACCTCTGCAGCACAGACGGCTGGACGACCCACAGTACGTGTTAGTTGGAGCTTGTGTGGAGATTCGGGCTGACTTTGGTGCAAAAAAGCCACATACACATCAAAAGATAACTATTGCTGGCATAAACAATCTACTTGGAACCCAAAATATAAATGGATACGAAGGCATTGTGCTCCTTGGAATGGTTCTATATACCTGCTCCTCTCACGAATATTGATAACTGATGCAGTTTTTCTCACTGGGAGTTGTTTAATGAGAGTGTTTTAGGAGTGAAGGGCGATGGGAAATCCTATTTACTCAGGGCCTGCTGTATTCTAGGGAGTGACCTAGGTCTGTCGGGCTCAGCGTCCTATTAAACTCCGTAAACCCTTCGAAGTCGGCCTTGCTCTCTGGAGATGTTGCCTGAGCCGTACGTTAACGAGTGGAAGAGGTGTGGTGTGCTTTCCGGCCTTCTGGGCACCGTTTCTGCCAGCGGTCCTCTGAGCTGGGAGCGCAGAGGCCTGGGTTCTGGTCTGCATTCTGCCCCTCACCTCTGCCATATCTTTGGAGGCGGCTGGCTCTCCCCCAGGTCCGCCTTCCTGCCCCTCACGGGAGTGCTCGGCGTGGCCCTGCTCACCTCACCCGGCTGATGCGAGAAGCAGAGGACGCCACGGAGGACGCAGGTGTGTTCTTGACCCCAGCACGCGGTGTAGATGGGAGGCAGAGCTCTCTTTGCTCTTTCCCCCCACTTCTCCCTCAGGGGTGTGCATGGGTCTCAGATGACTTGTATTGAGGAGATCGGTTGCTTTGAGATTCACTCGTTTCACACCAAGCTGGCTGGTATGTTGTTAGGGAGCAGACTGAAACGGATTGGGCCATGCCACCCCTGTCTGAATGCCCAGCCCTCGTCTCTCCTGAGGAGCAATTTCTTTCTAGTCTGTTAGAATAAATGATCCAATCTCATGCATTGCTACTCTGAGCTATGTGAAAAACACTCTCCCCTGCGCAGGGCCAGGGTGTAATCGTTACTACGTTATTAAGAGAAATCCTACCACTTGACACATCACAGCACTTATCCTTGGCCGTTTAGAAAAGTTCCATTTCCCCCCATGGGGTAAGACCGCTCAACTCTGTAGGGAACATGTGCTCACAGACCCATAATAAAGGCAATCTTAACGTTGGGTTGTTGGGTTTTATCGTGGTAGATCTTTTTCAAGTTGTTACATTTATTTATTAAGTTGGCTTCAAGCTTAACAAGAATGTAGCGTTTTAACAAGCACCAGGATTCAGAAGAACGTACCTGTATCTGCTTTCAAATTTTGATTCCACTGCTTACCTGCACTGTGATCTTGAGCAAATCATTTATATTCCTTTAGCCTGAAACAGATAACATTGATAGTGTCCAGTTGTGCTGACGTAAAAATGTGTGTAAAGTACCTAATACAGTGCCTGACACCAGGTAGATCACTGAAAGGAGGTGGTTGTCACTTTTCTTGTGTGTCTGCCGTGCACGTTCCAGTCGTGTGCCACATTCTAGGGACAAAGGGCTGGGTGGGTCGTGCAGAAACGTAACAGCTTTGGTGCAGCGGGCTCTGTGGATGTCCTTATGATGTCACTCACGGAACGTATCTGAACGGTCCCTTCGCCTTTGCCCCACTGCTGGACGCACTGCTGTATCGGTACTGCCTAGCCAATGACGCAAGCGGTCACTGGAGCCCCTGTGTGGCTCGGTCCCTTAGGCATCCGGCTCTTGATCTCAGCTCCGGTCTTGATCCTGGGGTCGTGAGTTCAAGCCCCGTACTGGGCTTCACCCTGGGCGTGGAGCCTACTTAAAAAAACAACCAGGCAGTAATCAATGGAATTGTTAAATATTAGAATGGGGATGTGAGCAGTGTGGGGTGAGAATCTTGAAGAAAACAAGATGCTGAATTTGCATCGGATGGTTACAGGGGGTATGGCAGGAACTCTTCAGGGAGGTGGGGGTAGGGCACTTCATGGTCCCTGTGATGGGGAGCGACGGGCAGAAGGGGGCGCCCAGTGCAGGGTGCAGCTGGGCACTGGAGTGGCCCTGGTGGCTGCTGGGGGGTGGGTATTAACCTGGTTTGGCCCCAGGTGGCTGGCAGGCACCAGAGAGCTGCCTCATCTTTTGCACTGGAGTATTTATTACCAATTAAACCTAGGAAGAAAAAGGCTCAATCCTCCTCTCCTCTGAGATGACAGAAAATGAAATGAGGTTTTAAATTCTGTTGGTCTGATTCAGACCCATGCCATTTTTTTTCAATTTATTTTGAAGTAGATTTTCACAGGAAGTTGCCAAAAAATGTACAGATCCTGTGCAGCCCACATCCCGCCCTCCCCAGTAGGATATAAAATATTCAGGTCTGCAGTTGGGAAATGGAGAGAATAAATACTGAGAAGAATTACTTGAGGTGCCCAGTGAAGACCCCTTTATAATATTTAATGAACTTTCCAAATTTTTTTATTAAAAATTTTTTAAATGTTTATTTACTTTTAAGAGAGAGAGAGAGAGCACGCACACCAGCAGGGGAGAGGCAGAGAGAGAGGGAGACACAGAATCCGAAGCAGGCTCCAGGCTCCGAGCTGTCAGCACAGAGCCCTGTGCGGGGCTTGAACCCATGAACCAGGAGGTCATGACCTGAGCCGAAGTCGGATGCGTAACCGATCGAGCCACCCAGGCGCCCCGAACTTTCCAGATTTTTTTCAACACAGAGGCTTTAGCAGGGTTGTTGATGTCCATGAGATAGAGTAGGCCATGAAAGGCCCAGAAGTCCTGGAGATGGTGCTCTGTGCTTAGCCCTGGGTCCGTGTCTGGGGGAGGCCCGCTGCGGCCCCGCTCCCACTTGGACTGGAGGTGGTATCGTTGGGATGCTGCGCTCAGCTGCTGCCTCGCACATCTAATTTCTGGGAAGGATGGTCCAGCGCAGGGTGGGGAACTCGTGCTCTTGCCTTGTGGCAGGGGCCAGGGTGGTCCAGCCAGCGAGCCCACGTGAGAGGGTGATGAGCCCGCCTCTGCCCCACCATCACCACCTTCTCGGCTGTCTGCGGGGACGGGAGGAGGGCTGCCTTGCCTCTTGGAGAACCACACGCAGCACCGCTGCCCCCAGCTGCCACGGCGGTTCGGTCGGTGGGCGCGTCAGGCTGGAGGGAGCTTCCTCCCCTCCCCCACCTGCTGGCTCGTGTTCCCTGAGATGTTGACCCCCCCTTTCATTGTCTTTCCAGCTGTTAGTGTATTGTAGGCCTGCGGAGGCCTGGAGGGCGGGACGCAGCCTGTCAGAGGCAGGAGCGGCTGGACATTCCGTCTAGACTGATACCCACATGGTTAGCCTTCTCTGGCTCCTGGTCTGCTGGCCACGAGCCCCGGGTGTACCGCCTCCCAGTTTCTGTGTCTGCTCACAGGTGTATCTTGAGGAGACTCCTTTTGTGTCTTACTGATACTTAGCAGTAAACTATTAAAACTGATAATTTTGGGGGGCCCGGGTGGCTTGGTTGAGCGTCTGACTCTCAATTTTGGCTTGGGTCATGATCTCACAGTTCATGAGTTTGAGCCCCGCATTGGGCTCTGTGCTGACTGCTTGGAGCCTGCTTGGGATTCTCTCCCTCTCTCTCTCTGCCCCTTGCCTGCTCGTTTGTGCTCTCACTCAAAAAAAAAAAAAAAAAAAAAAAAAAAATAAACAACAAAAAAAAATCGATAATTTTTTTTTTCAACGTTTTTTTTTTTTTTTTTTTTTGGGACAGAGAGAGACAGAGCATGAACGGGGGAGGGGCAGAGAGAGAGGGAGACACAGAATCGGAAACAGGCTCCAGGCTCCGAGCCATCAGCCCAGAGCCCGACACGGGGCTCGAACTCACGGACCGCGAGATAGTGACCTGGCTGATGTTGGACGCCCAACCGACTGCGCCACCCAGGCGCCCCAAAAAATCGATAATTTTAAGTGATCTGTATTTTATCTTAGGTTGTGATATCCTTAAATATCACCTGTTGATGTTCGTTTTAAGACCCTATACTTCCTAAAGATAGATGTAAAGTTTTCTATTTAACAAATAATAGACACTAATATATTTGGAAAGTGTGATTTATAAACGTCAATTTAAAATGCCTAGGTCACGTTTGATTTAGGGATTGAACGCAAGGGTAAAGGCAGATTCTATAAAAGCAAAGGTTGGCCAGAGTTTCTTTGCAACCTAATGATTAGAATTCTTGTGCTTTGCATTTTTAAAGTTTTACCAGTTTGTTTAATCCTTGTAGAGCGAGTCTCAAATGCTGATATGTGGAGTGATTCCAGGCGGTTGTTTGCAAATATTCTTCTGTGAATTGGACCCGGTCATGCTTATGCGCTATCGTTGTGAGTCACAAAGCATTTGGCGGTGCCCAGCACACACACCTGGTGTCAGTCACCAGAGGCACAATGTCACACGTGTGCTCCTGGCTCCTGTCTCTCACTCGTGGTCCATTCTGAGTACAAGTTCGGCGATGTAACGGAGAGTAAGCGGTGGGTTCTTCGGAGCTGCTGTGGTGCTATGCTGGTCTGTTGGAAGACGAGACTGCGTTGTGACCGAGCCGTGAGCATGTTTCTCTGAGCGCCAGTGGCTCCTGGGCGCTCTGTGTCCTGCACCCTCAGCCTGTGACATGGTTGCTTTCTATTTAAACAGCTTTATCGAAACGTCATTCACATACCATACAGTCCACCCGCTTAGACCGTAATTGAGTATGTTTAGTATGTTCAGAGAGTTGTTCAACCCTTAGCGCAGCCTAAATTTGGAACTTTCCATCCTCCCCGAAGAGGCCCTGTATCCTTTAGTAGTTACGCCCATCCTTCGTTCCTGGCAGCCACAAATCTCTCTAGATTGTCTGTTCTTGATATTTTGTATCAGTGGAATTATGCAGTAGGTGACTGTGTTCTTCCACTTAGCATAGGGTTTTCAAGGTTCACCCATAGTGAAGTATCCTGTCGTTTGTTTTTATGGCTGAATAATATTCCATCGTGTGGATATACCACGTTCTGTTGATCCATTCTTTAGTTGATGGGTATTTGGGTTGATTCCATTTTCTGGCTGTTACGAATAATACTGTTGTGAATATCTATGGGCAAGTTTTTGTGTGGACATATGTTTTTATTTCTCTTGGGGATACCTAGGAGTGGAAATATTGGATCATATGGTAACTCTATATTTAGTCATTTTAGGGACCTGCCAGACTATTTTGCAAAGTGGGTGCACCATTTTGCATTCCCACAGTAGTATCTGAGGGTTCCAATTTCTGCACGTCTTGCCGACATTTGTTAGTGTGTCTTTGTAATTATAGCCATTCCAAGTGGCTTCTCTTAAAGGGAAGTTTTTAAAACATCATTTAAGAGCTTATTAACTGAAAAGTTAGAAACAGAGATCCTTCCTGCCATTCTCAAGCTGGGCACTCATTTTTTTTCTGGAAAGAAAGCAGGTGAGAGAAAACAAGAAGGCTTACAGAACTTTGATAAAAGACCACATGCATTTGGCCAGTTTGGTGTGCGTGGCTATCCCCGTGTGTTTTGGTTTTGTTTGCTCACTTGACTGCACTCCTCAGGATGATTGAACACTAACATTTAGACCCTGGGAGGCCTCAGAGATACTGACCAGACTCTGGGGGGCTGAGGGGAGAGAGCGCCCCACTTACTTTCTGGTTGAGGCACTGCAGTGTTTAGATAGACTGAGACCTTGGCGTGGGAATTTCTCAGGCTCACTTTCAGCTGAGTCAATATTGAATAATTAGCTGGGAGTGCTTGGTTGGCAGGCCTGTATGCTTTCCCTTTGGCGACTCCACTGACAGCTACCCAGCTAATAATAATCACCAGCTCGTGTGTTGATGTAATCCTCTGCCGGAGTTTTCTTCCTGCTCCTACTTTCACCTTCTTTTTCCATTGGAACCTTTTAATAATTTTATGATACAGGCACTCTTGTCCCCGTTGGGAAAACTGAGGCTCAGAGAAATGAAACGGTTTGCTTAAGACATTACAGACATTGGGCTACAGAATTGGTGTTCATTCACGACAAGTTTTATGCACTAGAGCTCATCAGACTCGTCATGATGTTTATTTTTTAATTGCGTCAGTTAAAAACATTTTAAATTGACACACAGTAAACTTGACTTCTCTGATGTACAGTTTTATGAGTTCTAACTCACATGGACATTTGTATATTCACCACAGTCAGGGTAAAAAACAGTTCTATCACCCCCCAAAAGTTCATTCATTGCGTTACCCGTTATAATCTTACCCTGCCCTACCCCTCAACAGGTGACCACAGATCTGTTCTCCGTTGCTGGGTTTGACTCTCCCAGAATGTTATATAAATGGAATCATGCTGTATTTAAGCTTTGGAAAGTGAGTTTTTTCACTGACTATTGATTTTGAGATCTGTCCCAAGTTGTTGAATATATCAGTAGTTGGATTTTTTTTTTTTTTATTATTGCCAAGGAGGTTTCCGCTGTATAGATGTACTGTAGTTTGTGAGTTCTTGTACCAGTTAAAAGACATTTGGATTGTTCCCAGCTTTTTTTTTTTCAAGTTAGTTAACATACACTGTAGTCTTGGCTTCAGGAGTAGAAACCAGTGACTCATCATTGACCTATAACCCCCAGCGCTCATCCCAACAAGTGCCCTCCTTAATGCCCATCACCCATCTAACCCATCCCCCCACCCAACACCCTTCCAGCCACCCTCAGTTTGTTCTCTGTTTTCAAGAGCCTTTTAACGTTTGCCTCCCTCTCTGTTTTTATTTTTTTCCTTCCTCTCCCCTAGGACCATCCATTAAGTTTCTCAAATTCCACATATGAGTAAAATCATGTGATATCTGTCTTTCTCTGACTGACTTATTTAGCTTAGCATAATAACCTCCAGTTCCATCCACATTGTTGTAAATGGCAAGATTTCATTCTATTTCATCACTGAATAGTATTCCATTGTATATGTAAACCACATCTTCTTAATCCATTCATCAGCTGATGGACATTCGGGCTCTATCCATAATTCAGCTATTATTGACAGCACTGCTCTAAACATTGGGTGCATGTGCCCCTTCAAATCAGCATTTTTGTATCCTTTGGATAGATTCCTAGGAGCAATTGCTGGGTCATAAGGAAGTTCTATTTTTAATTTCTTGGGGAAACTCCACACTCTTTTCCAGAGTGGCTGCACCAGTTTGCATTCCCACCAAGAATGCAGTAGGGCTCCCCTTTCTCTACATCCTCACTAGCATCTGTTGTTTCCTGAGTTGTTAATTTTAGACATTCAGACCGGTGCAAGGTGGTATCTCTGTGGTTTTGATTTGTATTTCCCTGATGATGAGTGATGTTGAGCATCTTTTCATGTGCCTGTTAGCCCTCTGGATGTCTTCTTTGGAAAAGTATCTATTCGTGACTTTTGCCCACTTCTTCACGGGATTATTGGGTTTTCTTTGGTGTTGAATTGGATAAATTCTTTATAGATTTCCCTTTATCGATATGTCGTTTACACATACCTTCTCCCATCCTGAAGGGTTGCCTTTAGTTTTGCTGATTGTTTCTTTTGCTGTGCAGAAGCTTTTTATCTTGATGAGGTCCCAATAGTTCATTTTTGCTTTTGTTTCCCTTGCCTCTGGAGACATGTCGAGTAAGAAGTTGCTGCAGCCGAGGTCAAAGAGGTTGCTGCCTGTTTTCTCCTGTAGGATTTTGATGGTTTCCTGTCTCACGTTTAGGTCTTTCATCCATTTGGAATTTATTTTTGTGTCTGGTGTAAGAAAGTGGTCCAGTTTCCTTCTTCTGCATGTTGTTGTCCAGTTCTCCCAGCACCATTTGCTAAAGAGACTTTTTTCATTGGATTCTCTTTCCTGCTTTTTCAAAGATTAGTTGGCCATATATTTGTGGGCCCATTTCTGGGTATTGTCCCCAGCTTTTTGTGATTGTGAATAGAGCTGCTATGAATACCTGTGTATAGTGTTTTCATGAATGTAGTATTCGTGGGGATTTTTTTTTCATGGCTTAAAATATGGTCAGTATTCTGGTAAATGTTGCTGAACGCTTGAGAAGTACATGTGTTGTGCTGCTGTTGGGTGGAGTGTTCTCTTAGTGTCCATCAGATCCAGGTGGTCTGTGGGGTTGTTTGTTCTGTGTCCTTGCTGATTTCATGTCTGATTTGCCGTGCCTTGCTGAGAGTGGGGTGACATCTTCAACTTGGCGATTGTGTCCATTTCTTCTTTCACTTCTCTTTCTTTCTGTATGTATTTTGAAGCTTCTGTAGCTAGGTGTATTTAGGTTAAGAATTATTATGTGTTCTTGGTAAATTAATGCTTTGTCATTATATAATGATCCTTCATGTTCTTATTGATTTTCTTCTCAAATTTTTATTTAAATTCTAGTTATTACCATACAGTACAATATTGGTTTCAGGAGTAGAGCTCAGTGATTCATCACTTACATACAACACCCAGTGCTTATCACAAGTGCCCTCCTTAATACCCATCACCCATGTAGCCCATTGCTCACCCACCTCCCTCCATCAACCCTCAGTTTGTTTTCTGTTGTTAAGAGTCTCTCATGATTTGGTACCCTCTCTCTCTCTCTCTTTTCCCCTTCCTGTATTTTCTTCTGTTAAACTGTACATGAGTAAAATCATATGGTATTTGTCTTTCTCTGACTTACTTTACTTAGCATAATACAGTCTAGCTCCATCTATGTCATTGCAAATGGCAAGATTTAATTCTTTTTGATGGCTAATATTCCACAACACATCTTCTTTATCCATTCAACCGTTGGTGGACAGTTGGGCTCTTTCCATAGTTTAGCTATTGTTGATAATGCTGCTAAAACATCAGGGTGCATGTAACCCTTCGAATCAATATTTTTGTATCATTTGGTTAAATACCTAGTAGTACAATTGCTGGATCATATGGTAGTTCTGCTTTTAACTTCTTAAGGAACCTCCACACTGTTTTACAGAGTGGCTGTACCAATTTGCAATCCCACCAAGGGTCTAAAAGGATTCCCCTTTCTCCACATGCTTGCCAACACCTATTGTTTCTTGTGTTGTTAATTTTGGGCATTCTGACAGGCGTGAGATGATATCTTATCATGGTTTTGACTTGTATTTCCCTGATGATGAGTGATGTTGAGCATTTTTTCATGTGCATGTTAGCCGTCTGAATGTCTTCTTTGGGAAAATGACTATTCATGTCTTTTGCCCATTTCTTCACTGGATCGTTTGTTTTTGAGTGTTGAGTTTGATAGATTCTTTATAGATTTTTGGATACTAACCTTTTATCAGATATGTCCTTTGTGAATATCTTTTCCCATTCTATAGGCTGCCTTTTAGTTATGTTGGTGGTTTCTGTTGCCTTGCAGAAGCTTTTTATCTTGATGAGGTTCCAATAGTTCACGTTTGCTTTGTTTCCCTTGCTTCCGGCAATGGGTCTAGTAAGAAATTGTTCCCACTGAAGTCAAAGAGGTTTTTGCCTGTGTTCTCCTCTAGGATATAACATTCTTCTTTATCTCTGCTTATTTTCTGCTCTTACATGTACCCCGAAGTGTCTGATCCTAATGTAATACTCCAGGGTTGTTGTTTTTTTTAAATGAATGTTTATTTGGTGTATTCTTTTCTATTCATGTACTTTTAGCCTAGCTATATTGTTCTATTTAAAGTGAGTTTATTCTAAATAACATATAGTTCAATCTTTTTGAGTCTGTTCTTACAGTCTCTGTTAATTATAATGTTTAGGTCATTTATATTTAATGTAGTTCTTGATGTATTCGTATTTAGGTTTATCTATATTTTCTTCTAAAGGACTTATTTTTTTAACATTTGGTTACTAAGTCTATTTGAAATTTATTTTTGTTGATGGTGTGAGGTAGGGATATCATTTCTTGGTGTGTCTGCATCACCATGTGTACCAGCACCAGTTAGTGAATCTTCCCATTAATCAACACTGCCACTTCAGTCATATATCTACTTGTCTTATATTCATGGATCTGTTTGGAGCCTGTTTTTTTCCACTGATGTATTGGTATATCACTGCCCCCAGCATCACTGTCCTCATTACTTCAGCTTTATAACAGTTCTTGATATCTGTTTGGCCAGCTCCCTTCCAAACATCATCCTGACCATTGTTCTGTATGTTACTCGCCCTTTGGTCTTACATATAAATTTTAGAAGTATTTTGAATAGTTTTGACCAAAACTGAAACTCTGTTGGGATTTTGTATTGTGTTTCATTGAATTTCTAGAAATTTATAAAGTGGGGACGTATTTTAAAAAAAGTTAAGTCTTCCCCTCCTTGAACAAAATCGATTTTCTGCATTTATTCATTGTCTTCAATACCAATCCATAAAACTTTAAAACCACTCTTCATGAATGTCCTGAAAACATTTTTAAAAAGATTTATTCCTAAGTGCCTTGCTATTGTAAATACGCTTTCTTAACACAATGATTTGGTAATCGTTTCTCGTTGGCATATACGAAAGTTACTGATTTGTGTGGGTCTGTGTCCTCATTTTACAAAATGACTAAACATTTCATTTTGTAAGCTCACCTCCTCTTTCCCAGCTCTCTCCCATCACAAGACTGTGATTTCCATGAAGGTGGAGGTGAATTTTTCTCGTTACTTTCATACAGACTCCCAGTGCCTGAAACAGTGCCTGACACACGGCAGGTACTGAGTGGATGTTTGTATGTGTTAGATGAAGTAACACAGTTCCTAACCCTCAGCAGAGGAAACAGTATATACTAACTCAATTGAGGTGGTTTCACACACACACACACACGGCTGTCTTTGCCTGGAATGTGTGTCTCCTGTCTACGTGACAGCATCATCCCCTTCCCAGGCAGATGGCCCAGTTCTTCCAGGAAGTATTCCTGGGTTTCCCTATACTTCATAAAGATGGATCCAGAAAAACACAAACAAAAAAAGAAGACAAAACAAAGCAAAGCAAGCTGGGATTAAAAGTAGCTATGTGCTCAAATGGATCGTAAAACCTAAGAAAATCACCCAAAGTGATATGGAAAGATACACAGAGTAAAGGACATTATGGTGGGTACAAAATGCTGCTGCAGTTGAGGAAATTAATTTATGAATGATGGAAAGTAAAGGTCTTCCAGTACATCATGACTCGTTGGAGTCATTCCCCTCCTGGGGAATAGAAACACCATGTCAAGAGGCCCCCACACTCAGTGAGTCAGAGGAAACAGAGGACACACGAGCATGACGGACTGGTGTTCATTCCCGTGTGGTTCTCTAACATTCTGTGAGTGAAAACCACATATATCTGAGTCTTTTCTTCCTGCTCTAAAAAAATCACTTCAATTTTCCTCCTCTGATAAATGTTTTACGAATTCCCATTCCTGATGAAAGATTTTGCTGTGATTAAAGATTTCATGAAGTTATGACAAAGGCAGAATAGATCTTCATTCTTGAAAGCTCATTTTTCTGTGAGCGGAGTGAAGACGCCTCTTGTATGCAGCTGTCAGAGCTAATGAATATTTTCCAAGTGCCGTACCTCTGGGGAAAACACTCCCACCCAAGGAACCTAGAATCAACCAACGTGAACCTGCTTCTCTGAAGACGTGTGGGGCAATGTCTCACAGAAACAGCAGGAACGAGAAAGGTTTACCTTCCTTCCCTGAGAGTGGGTTTACAAGTGCACATCTTGAAGAGCTGGTATTTCACAGATGCCCCGTAGCCTGGTGATGATGATGGCGGTGCGCATGTGGGTGTGTGCGTCCCTGGCCAGGTGACTGCACACTTCCCCCCCTCAGCTCCCTTCTCTGGAAAGAGCAGACAATGAAGTTTAGAATACTTGACTCCCTCTACCCTGAAAAGCAAAGGATTTTGAGTTGTAAGACTTGGGTGTTGGCCGCCTCACTGGTGTTGGTGGCTGTGCCCTGAGCCTCACTTTCCTTACCTATAAATGGGTCTGTGGAGGACAGCTTCCCAAGGGTGTGGAGGTGAAAGGAAGTGCAGGCAGCCCTCACACACGGGATGTTTGCCCTCCCACCTTCCTGTGCTACCAACAAAGCCTTGAGACATAAACTTGAGAACTTTGATGCCCTTTGGAGGGTCATGTTTTTTTTTTTAATGTTTATTTACTTTAGAGAGAGAGAGAGTGTGTGTAGGCAAGGGGCAGACACACACACACACACACACACACACACACACACAGAATCCGAAGCAGGCTTCAGGCTCTGAGCTGTCAGCATGGAGCCCCGACGCAGGGCTCGAACTCACGAACTAGGAGATCATGACCTGAGCCGCAGTCGGACCCTTGACCGACTGAGCCCCCAGGTGCTGGAGGGTCATGTTTTGAAGACCTACCAAGCTGAAGAAGACCCCAAGCACAGATCTTCTTCTGAGGCCTTTTTTCCTCCTATGAAAAAGTGCTTGCCTCACTCCAGAACCATCTCTGCCTCTGTTGCTGACATCTATGTCTGCTCCAGTCGTGGGTACGGCTGTCCCGGTCACATGAGCAAACACTGGCTCCTTGTCGTGTGCCCGCTGTGACACTTGGTATTTAAGACACTGGGCAAGCTTCAGACGAGCTTTCGAGTGTAATGGAAACCTACCAAGTGGTGACTGACCCAGACGGCACGCGTGCGGTTGCCGTTTGCGCGTGCAGCTGAGGAGTCTGGCGGGCAGGAGGCGCCGAGGGGCTGCTTTTGCTGCTGCACATGTCCTGGCCTCCCAGAATCCTCCCGGCCCCACTCGCGTCCACAGCTTCCACGCCTCGCGGTGGGTGCTGGACTGCTCAGCATCCCGTTCCTGTCGAGGCAGGTGGGGCGTGGGAATGGGGAGGCTGAAGAGGGGACCACCTTCTCTTGTTGGGGGGGCCGGGCCGTCTTAGCTGGGAGAGAAGGTCTCCTGTCCTCACTGGCTAACACCGTGGCTCCTGGACTTCTGCTGTGGCGGGGGCACTGGGATTTAAGCGTTGTTACCTTCTGGACTAGAGAGAACAGGGCTGCTGGTGTCAGGAGTGTGGGGGAGAGTAAGGAAGGTGCAGTCTGTGTGAGGCTCCCGGTAGGCGCGCACACCCCCCCCCCCCCGCCCCGCGATGTGGTTCTCCACGTGCCAGCGCCCCGCACCTCGCTGGGCCCCGGCGGGAGCCCCGCAGGCCCGGCAACGGGGTCGCGACGTGGACGCGCCATTCATTGACAGGCACTGTGTGTGCACCAAGCGCTTTGCCAGCCGCTGTCTTACTTCTGCGTCCGGTGTTCGAGGCCCCACACGCACCAGGCTTGGAGAACTCCGGTTACCGTCCCAGGGCCATTTCCTTTGTAAAGGGCGCGCTGCGTTACAGGCGTGTGTCCCCGGGGCCAGGGAGGATCTGATGCCCAAACCTGTTTTGCAGAGTGAGCCTCTGTAACCCTTCATGCCGGGGCACGTGACAGTTTGATCCGTTGCTCCTCTGATATCCTCAAGAAACGGGAGGTCTTTGGGGGGGAGAAAAGGCCAAGTAGCTCTCCTCTCTGGCTCCCAGAAGATCCTCAACTCTCCCTTGTCTTCCACACAGTACCCGCCAGTGCCACCTGCTCCTAGACATCTTCAACTCCACGGAGCATGAGCTGACGGTCAGCGCCCGCGGCAACGAGGAGCTCATCCTGCACGCCGGCGAGTGTCAGCGGTGAGTGTCCCCGCGTCCTGCCTCCCCCTGCTTCCGTCTCCTCACTCGGAAGCACCCTGAGATAACCCTCCCTCTGAGCCCCCGGAGGATACACGGGCTTGTCTGCCTGTCTCTCCGTGCAAGGTTCAGTGAAGGAACCTGAAGTGGCTTCGAATTGGAGGCAGGTGTCGAGTCGAGGTAACGCCACGGGGTGTCTGTCGAAGGAAGCAGTGGCACGTGCTTCCGGGAGCCGCATCTCGGGAGACGCTGTGGCACCTGGGCCTGCCTTGGCTGGCAAATTCTCGAAGCTGTATCTGGGAACAGTTGATGTTGATTGTGGGGCCTGCATCGGTAGTGCCGGGAAGTCCCTTGGAAGAATTCCGCAAAAAGGCCAGGCTCAGACCTGCAGGAGGGGTGTGGTGCCGCCCACTCCCAGTCCCCAGATGGCAAAGACGGGGCTCCACCGAGCTGGGGACGTGCCCTGGTCCAGCAGGAGCGGAGTTAGAAGTGAGCACTGACCCGAGCAAAGCCAGGGCCCCCAGGGCATGTCCCGAGGCAGGTGGACTTTAGGAGGAAGCTCTTCTGCCTGGGGAGCCCCTTCCCCGGGCCAGCCCCCTGCCCGCGGGGCCTCTGCTCACGTCGGCACCTGTGTCTCCAAGCCCAGCTCGTACGGTATAGGCAGAATTATAGCTGGGATGAGATGGAAATGGAATGCAATTTTTATGTTTAATTGCAAAATACTTTCCACAGAAAGAAAATAATTTGGAAACCGGCACACGCATGTCCCAGATTTTAGCACTCGGTCGTATTGGCCCCAGATCTCTGTCTCTTCCTATCTTTCTTCCTCACTCCTTTACTTCATCATTCCTTCCTCTGTCAGTCTTGTCTGTGTCTTCCTCTTTATTTAGGGAAATAAAATGCTTAAAAAAAAACTGACATGAACACAGTCGGTGGGGGCATTATAATTTCAAGCCACACCACTCCACATTCATCAGAGCGTTTAAAGACACGGACGGTGCTGGATGCTGGTGAGGATGTGAAGCAGCCGGAACTCGCCCGCCTCGGTCGGGGGATGAGCTGGTGCGACCACTTTCAGGAGGGTTTGCGGTTTCTTAGAAAACTAAACGTACACCTACCCTGTGCCCAGCAGTTCCAAATCCAGTAATTTATTCAAGAAAAATGTAAATGTTTATTCACAAAAAGACTTACACAAGAATGTTCGTAGCCAAAAGATAGAGCCCAGATGTCCATTACAGGAAAGTGGATAAGCAAAGGGTGGCATTTCTCCTGCGAGTGGGGGAATGCTCAGCAACCAGACCTGACACGTTACCAATACGCAGCCAGTAGGGTGAATCCCAGGAACACAGCACTGAGTGAGGGGGGTCTCCCCGAGGGAGGCAGGCGCCGTGGGACTCCATTCGCCTGAAATCCCAGAGCGAGCAAACTGGTGTACTGTGGAAAAAGCAGCACATCGGTTGCCTCTGCAGGGGCTGGGCTGGGGGTCGAGCAGGAAGGGGCACAGGTGTTTCCTGGGGGGTCTTGTTGTACAACTTGATTTTTGGGTGTGGGCCACACACGGGTTCGCATTTGTTAAAATTCAGCACCTGTGCACTTAAGACTGGTGCGTTCCGTTGTAAGTCAACTTCACCTCGAAAGAAAAACTGTACACACGTTGAGCTCTAGCTGAAGATCGGTTGTGGAGGGCCGCCCGCCGTCGGCAGCATCTCTGGAAGGTCTGAGAAGCACTAATGATGGGTAAAGGGGCTGGTCGTGGAGAGAGGAGCCGGAAAGCACATGGAGTGAACTGTTGACGGTGGACTCTTCCGAGGGCCTTATGGGATGTTCACGGGAGATTTCTTTCAGCGTTACGGTTGACATTTTTCCTAAGCAAATGCTGGAAAAAATTGAGTGCAGGAGTAGCTCAGCCCTCCTCCCTGGACTGCCGTCTTTATTCCTCCCTCCCTCCCTCCTCGGTGGGGAATTGCTGTCTTGGAGGCGATGGAATCATTCATACCATGTTTTGCTACTTTTATTGTATTTATATCTACAACCAAACATTACTTCCAGAGTTTTTTATGACAAGTGGTTCTATATCGCATATGTCTTTTTAAAAATGCATCTTTTTATAACTTTAAATCAGCATTCCGCTTCGGAGCTAAGTATAAATCTGCTTCTCTCCTTTCAACTGGTATTTATATTTCATCGCACGAATACGCCACTTTGTCTGTGTCCACGCTAATCCACTCTGAGGCTGCTCCAAAGTATTGCTGTTTCATGTGATTATTGCTCATGATGCACACGGATGCAGGGTCAGGCTCTGGGGTCCCCCTTGCAGGACAGTTTAGGCTGATAGTTGGAGGCCTGAGGTCCAGTGACTTGGGGCCTTCATGGCCTGCCTTTGAGAGGAGCCCGGAACACTCCCCCTGGAGGTGTCTGTCCGGTCCCCTGCAGAGGACTTGCCGTGTGGGGATGGCTGTGCGGGGGCTCACGTGCTGCACCTGCACACAGGTCGCGGCTGAATGCGCCTGGCGCAGGGCCGGCTGCTTTGTAGGGCGCCGGCGCATCCTGGGGTCTACACCCCCGGCAGCTGCCTGGGCCCAGTGCTGTTCTCCAGATTGTGGAGGACGCTGTCTGCTCTCTGCTCTCTGCCTTGTCTTTGTCTGGATGTTTGGATGCGGTCTGAGGCCCCAGGGGATGCAAATCTGGCCGTCTTCTGACACTGACGTGAAACCTGTTGTTAAAAATTAGAAACTGTTAAGCCCGTTCTCTCCTGGATCGTTCTCATGGATGGAAGGCTGAATGATGTTAGCAGTCCCATTCGCAGATAATCACAAATTAGTCTTGTGCTTCAGGCTTGCTCGTTATCGAGCCTTGTGCTTAAATTCTCATTTCTCAATGCTCCTAGCTCACACGTTCTCTATTCATTCATAAAATATTCACCCAATAAGCATTGGTGCTTCGAGAACCTGCTCTGTGGTACCTGCCTCGGGCTCCGGGAGTGCCGGGATAAACAGGGGCCCCTCCCAGCGGGAGCAGGTGCGAGGTGCAGGCGATGAGCGTCCCCTGCAGCCAGCCAGGCGCCTCTACCTTCCCTGCCCAACGGGGCATCTTGCTGGCCCGGGTACGAGTGGTGAGCCACTGGTCTGGGAGGTCCTGTTTGGCTCTGGGCCCACTGTCCCCACTAACCAGTGTTGAGTGCCAGGGAGCTCGGTGTTTGTGGGGCGCAGGGAGGTGCTTCCTTTCTGCTTTCTGAGCCTCCCTGGCCTTCCCCGGACCACATCAGACACACCCTCTACCCCTGCGGCGGGCATCGCAGCTCTTGGGTTCTCACAGAGCAGTTCTGGTGGAGGGAGCAGGTACGGTGGAGCCTCGCAGCACCTGGCAGACCTTGGCTGGGACGCCGTCCCTGTGTATCCAGGCCGTGTCCTCAGGGTCCCGTCTCTTCCTGGAGTCCTGAGCTCAGCCAGTGTCCTTCCTCTTCCCTTCCCCCATGAGGAACCATCCCCACCGTACCTCATGCTTTGCCCAGGGCTGAAGAAGGAGGCTTCTCTGTGGTCAAGCTCCCACGTGGGGTTGGGCTCTGCTCGCAGGTGAGGGCGCAGTGGTTCTTGGACTCCACGTTAATCCCTCTGCCTGTAGGTGATGTTCCCACGGCCACCCCGGAGGTGGGCGGACTGACAGCGCATTGTGCTAGAGATGGCCTAGTCTTAAATGGCCAGGGTGCTGGGTTAGTGTGGCGTTGTTACTGCCCTGCCCAGAGCCCAGGCATCCCTGGGTCAACAGGCATTTGACTTTCTCTTAAGGGTGGCCTGTCCTCCAGGAGGGGGACCCCTCCACTAGATTGAGGTGCTTGCCTCTGCTCCCCGCCAGTAGAAGAGGTGACCTCATTCTACCCAGTACCGGAAGCGTATGTCCTCAGGAGCACGAAGGAGCAACGTGCTTCCAGGTGGAAGAAACAGTGGAAGGCACAGTTACTGGGCCTGTGTGTTGGGAGTTAGGCACTCGTGTCCTCAAGGTCACTCGACGGAGGCGTTGTCTGCATTTGATAGATAAGTGAAGAGTCCGGTGTTCACAATCACTCGGTGGGCCTCTCATTTATCTGGCTCACGGCTGTCCTTGCAATGGTGACCGAAGGTTGAGAGAGGTTCTGTTCCTCTCCCCTTGTGCTCTGTGTGTGACCAGCCCTGTGAGGTCCCCTATCAAGTGTAAAGGCCGGCAGAAGGCCGGGAAGATGGAGAAGCTGCTCGGATTTTGGCTTCCAAGGTGTTCATGAATTCATTTCACAGATACTCCCAGAGTGTTGGGCTGGTGGCGGGCCTGGCCAGCAGGTGAGATGGTGAGAGAAGGTGGCATCGCCCTGCCCTCTGTTTTGGTGTGGAATCCCAGAGGCATACCATCAGGCAGTCGGCATGCACAGTGAGGGGAGGTGAAAGCATGCAGTCAGAAATCTGGCCCAGACAGGATGAGGGGCGGCTGGGAAGGCTTCCTGGAGGAAGGGGTGCTGATGTGGAGCAGAACAGCGGAGTAGGAGTGAGCTTGGGCTGCCGTACAAGTGCAGGCACGGCGTGCTCTCGGGAATACTTTGAGAGAGCTCTTGATGGATGAAACGCTCGTGTGCTTAGCTTAGAAACACCACTTTTGTGACCATGTGTCTTAGAGATATCTTCCCAATCTTTCAGCTTAAAATAGAGCATTTCAGCAAATGGATGTAGAAAGTACCACCTCCCTTTCCTGAACTCTCCTTTGGAGGGTCCTCTGGAAATCAGTGATTCCTCGCTCACCTTATGAGTGTCTGGGGGCATGGCCGTTGCCTCAGTCCTGTAATCAGGGACCGCGAGTTAAGTTCACTTTTGCCAAACGTGAATCGTGACGCTTGGCCCGTAGGGATTGCATTTCCTGGGGCTCCCCGCCATCAGTGGTCACCTTCACAACCTTGTCCCCCTGCCTTAGCTGGGTGCCCGCAGCAACACCATATTTAGCCGAGGGCTGTGTACCACAGACACCCCTTTTGTCAGGCCGTGGCGTCTCCATACCTCACAGCAGCTCCAGTGAGAGCGCTACGCACGTTTGCTTCTGCACAAGAGAGGCCACGCCTGGCCAAGGCGGGCGGAAGTCAGGTGCCCCCGGAGCCAAGCCCGCCTGTTGGCCACGGTGCCTCTCTGCGGGGGCCGTCTGCAGTTTCCGGGGCCGTGTCCCCCGGAGTTGGGCGTCCCTCCTGTCTGATTGCAGATGACAACTAGAAACAGTAGAAAGCTTTCACTGTGAAACAGCATAAACTTTCTTAAGAAAATACGATGCTGCCAGCAGCAAATTTACTGGAGAAATGAGATGGTAATTAATGTGTTTTTTTGCTTAATTGTCAAACCATTAAAATTAAATTTCATGACCACCCTCACTTACGTACGCATCTTTTTAAAACTCTGGTAATAGGATGTTCCGTGCCTCAGGCTGTCCCACGCTGTCCCCTGCCCCACGCGGAGGCCCTGCCTGTGTAGCAGCATGTTCAGATGGGGCCTCCCTGGGAGGACCCATTGCTGGCTGGCGGTGAGCGGTCTGCCCTGTCACGGGCATGCTAGAGTGGCCTTCCTGCCACAGGGCAGGAGGGGCTCCCAGAGCACGCTGCGCCCCGGTGCTCCGAAGCCTCGCCTGGACATTGTTCCAGTGGCAGAGAGGGCCAGGTGGCCCCCCCCCCGAACCCCACATCTCCTGCTAATCTGTGAGCGGGCTCCAGCTGCGGCCCAGGGCTGCGTCCGCCCTGCGGGCCGTCTCTGGTTCAGCTCTTCTCCTGCCTCTTGAGGGGTCTCAGACAAGCCTCTTCCCTCCCCTGGGTTTTCATTCTTCCTTGGTCACAGGAGAGAAGACGTTGGCCACGGGAATGAATGAGTGGACGTAGGGGTGACAGCAAGTGCTGCTGTGCCAGCGCCTATGTGAGTCAGTCACACCGCTGCTCGCCTTCCGGGGTCTCCTCCCACCTTGCCGTCCTCCTCACTGTCACCGTCCCTTCTTAGCAGACGAGAAGTCCAGCTCAGAGAGGTGACCAGCAAGGGGCCCTTCCTCCCCAGTTCTTTCGGTTGTGATCTCATGAAAGTCTTCACAGGCGCTTAGAGGCAGGGAAGGTGCTGGCAGAGTGAGGCCCCCCAGCACATGCGTCCCCCCATCCCCAGGCACCCACACCCCCCATCCCCTGGCACCCACACCACCCCCCAGGTCACATGCATTCCCCCCCATCCCCAGGCACCTACACCCCACCCTGGGCACCTGCACCCCCCCACCCCCAATACCCACACTCTCCCACCGTGCACATGTGTCCCCCCCCACCCCCAGACACCCATACCACCCATCCCCCCGGGGCACTTGCATTCCCCCCATCCCCAGGCACCCACATCCCCCACCCTGGGCACCTGTAGCCACTGAGCGCCTGCCCCTGGAAGCAGGTGACCGTGAGCTCTGCGTGGTCCTACCTGCTGTCGTGTAGCAGGTTCCTGTGTACCCCAGCCTAGAACAGCCCAAGCCCAAACACTGGGTGCACCGCTCAACTGCCTGCAACCTTAGTTTTCCTCTTCACTTTCTTCAGATGCTCTGAGGACCTTTCTTTGTGAGTCCCGCAGGGCACACCTCGTTGTGTGGGCCCGAGCTCGTGCTGGGGGCTCCTCACTCATGTTGTAACTGCTGCTTGCCTCCTGGCCAGGGCAGCATACCCTGCCCCTTGCGGTGGACGAGCCTGTGCCCTTGACCTGGGCGGTCTCTCCTGACACATTCTGAGTGGAGGGCTTTGGGGATTTGCTTGAAAACTGGAATGAATCTGGGAGAGTCCTTTAGAAACAGCTTCCAGAAGCAAGGAGAAAGCATCTTGATGTGTTCTTGTCTTTCAGCTGACTTATGGGGAAACTGAGGCTCAAGTCTATCCAGCAGGCCCTGGGTAGAGTGAAGTTAGAACCCAGGGTGTTAAATTCCCCGTCCAGGGAGGCTTCCACCACCTGGCTCTGCCTCAGGTTGCTCAGGAGGAGCCCCTGACGATTAATGGGCAGCGAGGAGAAATGCCGGAGTCCAGCCTGGCACCGGAGTCCAGAGTTGGCACCTTGGAAGACACAGCCTTCTGCCGACTCAGGTGATGGGCGAGGTGCTTTTGGTGAGAGAAGAAAAAGATGACTGGTCGGTTCCGTGCGCCACGCGGCTTTCTCTTCCTGAAAAGTCTCAGATGCGGGGCCTCCGCTGGGCTTTGTGCCGCGTTGTTCCTGACGGGAGTCTTCCCTCCGGTGCGGGACGCGGCCCCTCTTCACGCATGGCCCGCCCGTGGCTGCGGGGGGTCTCGTGCGCCAAGGCTGAGCGGCCACTGGCCTGGGGCCGCCCCGAGCCCAAGTCCAGGCTTAGCCGCTGGCTCCCTCCGCTGTCTTGGGCAAGTGGTGTGGCCCTTGGTGAATTCTGAGTGCTTTTCTTTCTTTGTTCCTTTATTTTGCTTTTATTTAGATTCCAGGTAGTTACCGTGCAGGATAATACTAGTTCCAGGTGCACCACGTAGCGATCCATGTAGTGATTCTGTGTAACACCCGGGGCTCATCACAGCAAGTACCCTGCCCATGCCCACTGCCATCCTTACTGGCCCCCCCCCCACCCCTGCAACCTCCCCTGGTCACCATCCATTTGTCCTCTAGAGGTAAGAATCTATTTCTCGGTTTGCCTCCCAGAGTCTCTTTTTTTCCCCTCGCTCCTTTGTTCTGTTCCCCATATGAGTGAAATCATAGGGGATTTGTCCTTGGCTTGTTTTACTTAGCATAATATTCTCTGGCTCCATCCACATCATCGCAAATGGCTAGATTTCATTCTTGATGGTTGGGAAACATTCTAGCGTGTGTGTGTGTGTGTGTATGTGTGTGTGTGTGTGTACACGCACCACATCTTTCTCCATTCACCAGTCGACGGGCATTTGGGCTCCTTCCATAATTTGACTATTGCCGAGAGCGCCACTGTGCACATCAGGGTGTGTGTACCTCTCTGAATCAGTATTTTTGTATCCTTTGGGTAAATACCTAATAGTGCAATTGCTGGGTTGTAAGGTGGTAGTTTGTTTTCTCTTGAAACTTTTTGAGGAACCTCCGGCCTGTTGTCCAGAGTGGCTGTGCCTGTTCGCATTCCCATCTGCTGTGCACAGGGCTCCCCTTTCTCTGCATCATAGCGAGCATCTGTTGTGTCCTGTGTCGTTAATTCTAGCCGTTCTGACGTGTGTCCGGTGGTATCTCATTGTACTTCTGATTTGTATTTCCCTAATGATGAGTGATATCGAGCATCTTTTCATGTGTCCGTTGACCATTTGTATGTTGTTTTTGGAAATGCATCTATTCACGTCTTCTCATTTTTTAATCGGATTATTTGTTTCTTGGGTATTGAGTTTTAGAAGTTCTTTATATATTTTGGACACTAACCCTTTATCGGATATGCCATTCGCAAATGTCTCCTCCCATTCTGCAGGCTGCCTTTTAGTTTTGTGGGTTGTTTCCTTTGCTGTGCAGAAGCTTTGTATTTTGATGGGGTCCCGGTAGTTTATTTTTGCTTTCATTTTCCCTCACCTCTGGAGACATATATAGAAAACCGTTGCTTCGGCCGATGTCAAAGAAATTACTGCCTGTGTTCCCTTCGAGGATTTTTATGGTCTGAGGTCCCAGTGCTTTTCTTTAAAATGGGAACAGTAATGCCTGTCAGAGGTGGTTACAAATGCCAGCGTTAAGCCGTGTTGAGTACACGGCGTCACCCGCGACCTACAGTGGGCGCTCCACAGGTGGCACGTGGTTATTTTTCAGAACTCCCGTGTCACGCCTTGAAAACGGTTCCCACCAGTCCAGCCACCGTGGCTGGTGGGTGAAGGGCATGCATTTGAGGTCTTGTGTTTCCTTTTTGGGGAGATGACTATACCAGAGTGTTGCTTAGGTGATTAGTTGTTATTTGGAACCTCATTTCCCTGGCTTGTCGATGGTGTCTGATGTTGAGGCAGAGAAAGTTCTCGTCATCAGGAGTCAGAAGCCACAGAGAGGATTTGATGTAAGGAATGGTTACCGAGGCGTGAGGTTGGTAACTAGGTAACTGTGAGCGTAGAACGGACCAGCGAGGCGTCCGGTGTCGCCGCTGCAGGGAGCTTCACCGTCCCTGGTACTGGTGGCCAAGGCAGGGGACTGGGATTATTAGTTAGAAGCTGGCCACTGCGGGCGTGGGGCTGACACACAGCACTCTGAGGATGCCTGGGGTCTGGGGTCTCAGAGGGAGGTGCCACGTTGTGGGACTGTGCCTGTTAGAAGCAAGGGCAGAAGGACAACCCTCAGGAGGCCACAGGAAGCCCTAGAGGGAGCACGTGCCTCCTTCCCCTATGTCCTGCTTCCTCCTTCCACACCCTGGGCGGCTGGGAGAGCAGAGATGTGGCTTGCAGAGGGGGCACCTGCAGGATGTAGCGTCACGCCCTGCTTTGCACCCCCGGTCTCCCTGCTAGAAACGTCCTGCTCTTCTGCATGCCCACGGGGTCTCGGTGGTCTCTCTTATTCTCACTCCTGCCAGACTGGAAGGCCCCGAGCTTTGCTGTGTACTGTAATGACAGGGACCTTTCTAATAAAGTGATGCCTGTCTTCCCCCCCCTCCTAATCCCGTGTCCTGACCTGATTGGTTGGGTGCTGCTAGGACACCGGGATTTGTGACTCTCCCCTGTGGCAAGTGCCGGAACCGCCGGGGCCACGTGGGGAATTGTTTGAGAGCCGTGTTTGTGTCGTGGTTGTTGTCGGATGTCTCCCCTCCTTGGGCCAGCGTCCAGCACGTAGTAGGTGCTCGGGTGCTGTTTGGTGGTGAGTGGGGTAACAGTGGGCTGGCTGCAGTGTCATTCACAGTGTCCTCTCCTCTCGGGGGTCTGAGGTCTTCATTCTCTCTGTTGCTCCAGGGGTCCGGCCTCAGATGCTGAGGTCAGGGCTTCAGGGACCAGCGTTGCTTTGAGTTGGTTGAGTCATAACTGGGGCCGTGGCATGTGACGGCATAGTCGGTACCTTGTGTAAGTTGTCCCTGGCCCGGGGGGGTCTGAAATTCCACCCACACTGTGGTCTGGAATGCTGTCAGGGCCGGTGTTAGCGTTGGGGAGAGAGTGCCTTCCTCTAATTGGCCTGCACAGGGGGAGTGGCGTTTGCAGCGTGCCCGCCCGGAGGGGGACACGCTTTTCTAATGTACCGAAGGGCATCCTGGGTGTGTCCTCCTAAGGCGTGATTCTTCTCCTTACCTCCGTCTTGTGTACCTATTCCTGTGGGGGAAACTGGCAAGAAGATGCCACGTTTTATCCCCTATAGGATAAAGTGGTCCTCTAAGTTCGGGGCTCACCCTCGCATCAGAGCTGTGCCGTGGATAATCGACAAGTGGTTAGAGACCGCGTCCCTTTAACATACTTCAGTAAGGTCTCTGTCGAGGATTTGGTGGAGGGTTGTGGGCGTGGGGGTTGGGTGGCAGTGGGATGTGTAGGCACCAGTCCATAAATCTATAATGGACACCTTTGGCCTTCATTCCTGTTTCCATTTCTTCCAGACTCGCTGTTGTCAGAAGAGCTGAGGGCGAGACTTGGCTGTGTCGCACAGAGCACTGTGCAGACTGGCCACCCACCCTGGCGTCGGGCTCGGGGCAGGGGATGTGAGTGCCGGGGCCCATCCCCTGGCCAGCTGGGGGCAGGGCGGGGTGGGGTGGGGTGGCTGTGGACAGTGTCTCCATGAAGATCTTCCCGGGAGCCTGGGGCCAAGAAGGAGCCGGCCAGACCAGGGCAGATGGGAGACGGGGCTGCTAGGCCAGGAGAACACGCTGGGTCCGGCAGGCGGCAGGGGACTGTTCTGGGTTGGGGCTGCACGGGCAGAGAGGAGAGGCCAGGGGGAGGCCAGAGAGGTAGCAGGGCCTGTGAGCCACAGCCGGGTCTTGTTCTGGAGGGGAAGGGACGGTCACAAGAGCGTTTTAGGTGGGACAGTGTCAGACTGGCCTCTAGGGAGTGTCTGGAAAGGTGACAGCTGGAGAGAGCCCGGGTCCTGGTCTAGGTAGTGGGTGCGACTGGGGTGCCTTCTGTGCTGCGAGGAGAGGCTGGGCCCTAGACCCCTCGGGAGGGAGGGAGAGTTGGCAGGGCTTGGGGGTGGGTGTGACAAGGAAGGAAGTATCTTGTTCGGACAGCTGGGTGGATGGTGTTGCTGTTCACTCCCCCAGGGAACGCAGGGTCGGAGCGGGCTGGGGGAGGGCTCGGTGGGCTGCACAGGCTGCGGCCACAGGCTGGCTTCCTGCCAAGCAGAAATGCCGCTCTGACCTTGGGCAAGGAGAACTGGATGGGGGGCCAAAGGTCCGTCTCTCCCACTGCCAAGTCCTCGGTCTCTGACCTGGGGCTTGCTGCTCGGGCCTTGTGAAGCCTCCAGCCCCGCAGACGGGGACCTCTTTAGGTCCCGTGAGAGAACAGAAGCCAGGGCTGAGGTACCCTGCGGGGCCCTTGGAAAATTTGGCCATCGTTACTCTGTTCCCTGCTGGGAGAAAGGGAACACGTCTTCCTGGGAGAGAGTGGGAGGGCCGAGCGATCCCTTGTTTCCCAGGAAGGGCATTCTGGAGCCGCACAGGGGACCTCAGGCTGCTGGGCCCTGGCTGTCCCGGCCCTGCTGGGGCTTGCTCACCGCGAAAGCTCAGAGAGTGAGGGCGTAGACCCTCTGCGGGGCTCTGGGCATCTGCTGTTTCTGTTGGGGCCTGGCTGGCGCTGTGTTTCCTCAGGTTGGACCTCACACGTCTTTGCAGCCCAGGAATGCAACGCAAACCCCACTCCGGGCTGGAGGAGAAGTGGAGGGGGCTGTAGGAGGTTTACCCGGGCCTGCCTGCTGGGCATGGGGTGCACCCGGCAGGCTGGTCCCCCAGGCGGGCACGTCCTGGGTCGGCAGCCCCGAAACCAGGGATCTTGTCAAAGGCGTGCTGTGCGTGTGTGCATGTGACTTAGCACGTGAATTCCGGCCCAGGAGAATGGCCGTGTCCTTCCGCGGACTGTGGCTTACACAACGTTTTTCACATCGTGAGGGAGGTACTGCAGTTGAAAACCGGCTGGGAGCTTGGACGACAAGGCCCAGTGCTCGCCTGCGGGAGTGCTTGGCGGCAAAACCCGGGTGAGATGGGGTGGACGAAATGGAGCCTTTAATTTGCGTCAGTTCAGAAAGTCTCTGCGAACTTACATCAAGTCCGAAGACCTGTTAGCCGCTGGCCCCTGCCCAAGATGGAAGGGAAGCCAGCATGGCCTCCAGGGCGCGAACCGTAATGCCTGCCGCCCTTGGCAGAGGGAACGTTCCAGGGCTTTCCGCACTGACCGTTTGCTGACACGCTCTCCCCTATGTGGTCACGTTGGAGAGCCGTGCCTGTTAGCAGACTTCCAGTCCTCTCAGGTCGCCTCTGTCACCCTTTTGTCAGATGATCCCCACTTGCCAGCCGAGGAAACTGAGGCTCGGTGAGATCACGTGACTCACCCCACGTGACGCAGCAGGTGTGCGTCCAAGCCAGGGTCTGAGCCGGGCTTGTGTACGCGATGCCGGAACTCCCCCCGCCGATTCGTTTTGACCGAGTCGGGAGCCATGCCGTGTGCCCGGCACGGGGACTCAGGCAGCACAGAGCCTCCTGCTGGGTTGGGGGGAGGGCCGGCAACCGGGCAGTCAGTGCGTCACGGGAGCGGCTGCAAGACAGGCAGGAGGGACACCGTGTTGGGTGTCATTCCTGGAGCCTGGGTGTGGAGTTTCCATGTGGGAACAGGCCTCTCCCCATTCGTGGCCATCTTGCCAGCTGCCTTCCGGAATCTCCCAGGGATCCCTGTAGGACATACGTGTTATACACGCACGATGTATGATCTGTGAGGGACCTGAGTTTATATGTACCTGCACACGCGTGAAACCATGAACGTTATTCTTAATGCCTGTGAGTTACTGTCACAGCTCGTGGCCTTTGTCTGAAGCGTGCTTGTGGCTGATAACCTCCCCACTTCAGAAACGGTGGGAAGGAGGGAGCTCTGGGGCCTGGAGACCTGGGTCACAGTCGTCCTGCCTTTTGCACATTGCATGATCCTGGCTGGAGAGCTCGCCCTTGCCTCCGTGCTGCCATCTACAAAGCAGGGACGGTGACCACGCCCGCCGGGCAAGGTGGGTCTGAGCAGTGCACGACCAGCAATCCGGTGCCAGCATAGAGCCTGGGCAGGATTTGGGGACCTCTCCGTAAATGGGAGTCTACTTCTTTTCTCTTGAGACCCTCAGAGTGCCGTTCTGTCTCAGCAGCACGGAGAAGAGGCAAAGGCCCCGTAGGACGAGACCGAGGGAGTGGGCAGTGGCTACTTTCCTGAACGTGTGACTCAGTTGGCGGACAGCGTGCCCGAGGCCGGCTTCGCCTGTGGCCGCGTCCTCCCATCTGACCTCAGGGTCGTCGTGGACACTCCTGAGACTCCACACTGGGGACACAGTGGGCTTCCCATGCCGGGAAAGAGCCTAAGACTCCTGAGAGGGGGCGAGGGGACACCTAGATAACAAGCCGGCCCTGAGAGGTGGGGAGGTCGTAAGGCCCCAGGGCGAAGGCTGCGGGTTTCTTAGGAGAAACAGAGCACCTGCCCACGTCCCTGTACCGCCCTCACCTGCAGGGAGACCGGCTTTGTACTGGAAAAGAGTCTCACCTCTTACTGTTGCTTATTCCGTGGGTTTGGGCAAATGACCTGCATCCGCCATGATGAAATCCTCTGCACTCTGCCTGTTCCTCCTTCCGTGCGCCCAACCCTCATAAACACTAATCCTTTCGCTGCCTCCTTAGTTTTGCCTTTTCCAGAACGTCCTGTGGTTGGAATCGTTCGGATCGGCCCCTTTGAGTTAGCGATGCGTGTTTAGGGTTCCTTCGTGGCGCGGTAGTTCATTTCCGTGAGGCGCTGGGTGATAACCCGTTGTCTGGATGGACCACAGCTTACCCGTGCACTGCCTGAAAGACATCTTGGTTGTGTCCAGATTCAGGCAATTGTGAATAAAGCTGCTGTAAACATCCACGTGCGGGTTTTCGTGTGGACAGAGGTTTCCAGCTCCTTTATGTAAATAGCAAGGTGTGTGGTGTCTAAATCACATGGTCAAAGTATGTTCAGTTTTATAAGAATCACTGTACATTTTTAAAAGCCGGAAACAATGTGTACGTTCCTGCCCTTCTCTTCTCCTCATACTGTTCCAGTTAAGGAAACGAAAAAGAAGGACGTCGCGTTGGAGTGTCACAATGTAGAGCGTCACGGGGGCTGGGGCCTGGATGGTGCCGGTGGTCCTTTCTTGGGGACGCCGTGTACCACCCAATCTGTTTAACCACCTCTTTGTCCTTTAAGACTGTGTCCACCCGCCCTCCGCCTCTCACGTGATGCCAGTGTCTCTTCCATGTCCCTGCCCTGGGAGCCACCTTGGGCAGGGCTCACGTTTTTGTCACATCTCTGTGTTGGCTCCCAGCCCGTTGGGAACAGAATGACATCCCCATGTGCCTCCCGGCAGTGGAGGCTCAGGTCCTGTGCAGTTGCAGAAGGCCCGGAATTGTCGTGACTTAGCACGACGAACCATGGCTTCCTGCTCGGGCCTCCTGTGTGCACGACAGGCAGGCTGCAGCTCAGCTCGTGGGACTGTCATTCAGGACACTCAGCGCTGGTTTTGTGGCAGAGGGAGAAGGGAAGGGGACAGGCCACATGACAGCTCGGGAGCATGCTGCTTACATGTGGCCTGTCATTTCCACGTGTTCTGTGTCCAGCAGGTCATAGCCAGCCTGAAGTCAGGAGGCGGGGGTGGACGGCCCCGTAGGGAGGGACACTGGGAGGCGGGGGCGGATGGCCCTGTAGGGAAGGGCACCAGGATGTGGGGGTGGACGGCCCCGTAGGGAGGGACACCAGGAGGCGGGGGTGGATGGCCCCGCAGGGAGGGACACTGGATGTGTGGACACAGCCATGATCTCTGTCTGCCTCACACACTTGCATAGCCTGGCATGTCTTGGGTTCACCTTCGCCCTCTTCGGAGGATGCTTGCTTTTTCCTCGGGTGAACACGTTGGTTACAGTTGGCTCTACATTCTTTCCCTCCTTCCTGTGTATACCCAGAGGGCTCTCCTGGGGCCACGGTGCTGAGGAGGGCACACAGAACTGCCCGTTTGGCCTGGCGTGATGTGCGTGTGCTTGGTGTGGAAATGGGCCCCTTGTTGCATTAACTGGGGTTTACTGAGCACCCGTCAGACTCCCCCGACCCTGCTGCTTGAAGAACAGGCCTGCTCTCTGTTCTCGGGCTTGCCTGTAGCAGAACCAGAAAGGCACCACGATGCACGGACACCCGGCACGTGCCTGGTGTTGTGCGGCTGGTTCGGTAGACTTCCTTGACGTCTCAGCGATCCGAGGAAGGCCTATGCCCGCCTGGTAGAGGGAGAACCGGATGGGCTCCTTGCCCCCTGGGGGAGGGGCGGGGAGGGCCGCACCCTTACCTTTCCTGCTTGTGTATGCCCATTTTTCTGGAAGATGTTTCTTCTTCTCGATAATTGATGCATCCCCAGGACCTCTCCCCCTGAGCCCCCCTCGGTGAGAACACAGGGTGTTGTGCTGGGAGAGGCCGTCCCGGAGGCCGCACCGCCCTCCCAGATGCCCGTCTGCCTTGCTTCCTTCTGCACTGCTTACTGGCGATTAGGTTAAAGGAAATTCTGTTATTTCCAATTAATCATCCCTCGTGAACCTGCTCTGTATTCAGCACACAGCAGACTCCCTGCTTAACATGGAGCTTCCTCTCTCCCCTCTGGGATTCTTCTCTATTTTTAAAAAGTAATTGCATTATTTGTATTTGCTCCTTGTGTTTGGGGATGTTTCTAGAACAAGGAAGCTGAGGTTATGGTTGATGAATGATAATGGACACCTTGGTGGGAAAATCTTAGTTAGCCCGTGCCAGCCGGGGGCTCCCAGAGGCCGGGAGGCAAAGCTTCTGTGCGTTGGGGGTCTTTGTCCTTGGCAAGTGTTTCTATTAAAAATTCACAGAGGCAGCATTTTCTGCTTCAACAGGACTTCAGGCAGGGCCCCCTTGGCACCCCACGTTCTGCAGCTCCGTGCACGAGGCTTGTGCTCCCCGACCCAGTAGGGCTTGTGCAGACCCCACTCTGTTCGGGGGACGTGGTGTCTATTCTGGAGAAAAGGGTTGTCCTGTGGGGAGCAGCTGTGACCTCTGAGCACAAAGGGCACATTTCAGGATACACAAGAGTATGTAAATCCTTGTTCTCCATTCCCAGCCCTTTCTAAGTGTCTGCACGTGTGAGGAGCCCCGGGTCTGAGAGGAGCAAGCGCCACACCGTAGCTGCAGGTGGTGTAGAGGGAGGTGGGCAGCACCTCCCCCAGGGCGCACCTGCTCTAGGGGATGAACACGGACAAGCCGACAGTTGCCACCAGCCGGGCAGGCTCAGGACACACAGTGAGGAGGGCCCTTGGCCTGCCCTGCCATCACTGGCCAGCATAGGGTGAAGGTTCTACCTGTGCTCAGTCCCACGGAGGGAGGCACTTGTTCGGATGGTGTTATGGGCGGCCTCCCCCTGCTGCTCTCACTGAATGACCTTCTCCAGTGAGCATATTAATAACATGGTGGTGGGGAGTGTCATCATAGTTCCTTAGTAGAAATGTTTAATATTTTAGGGAAATTAAAGATCTAGCTTCTATCAAACATTATGTAACTTAAGGCACTCAGCAAATGTGGGGAAATTCAGTCTTGCCATGTTTGATTTTCCGCTTTAATCTCAATGTTTTCTTAACTGTTCTTAGTATCATTTTGGAGGTGCAGTTCCGAACATCTGTAACGATTGCTCTGAAAAATACCTAACCCCATGAGACTTTGGAATCTGCAAGTTGCAAGGGTCTTTGAGATCCCCAAAGCCCAGACCCCCCAGTACTGATGTGGATCCTCAGACCCAGAGAAGGTAGAGTGTCTTTCCCAAGATTTTGTGGCCGATTAGCGAAAGAGCCCAGACTAGACTTGGTTTGGGTTTCTGATTCGTAAACACGGCAATAGTTTTATCCTCCCAAAGGCGGTGGGTTCTCGGTTTGGACCAGGGATCTCTGAGACGGGGTGTACTGTCCGAGTCGCATAAGGGCTGGTTTCTCCCTTCTCTCAGCCTGGACTCTCTGCTCGTTCTCCCAGCCCCAGGCCAGGCATCCTGTCTGCCAGAGGCCTTCCCTGACCTCCTGAGACACTACTTTCCTCTCTGACTCACGGCCCCTGGTACCTGCCCCTGTGGTTAAGGCTGCACTCTGACATTACCGTGTGTCCGCAGGTGCCTTTCCCCAAATGGGGGCATCGGGAGCAGGGTCTCTGCCTTATTTTTTTCTCTATCCCCAGGGCCCAGTGCAGTCATAAGTGGTTAAAAATTATGGTTGTACAATAGCCAAATTCTGGAAAGAGCCTAAATGTCCATCAACTGATGAGTGGATAAAGAAATTGTGGTTTACATACATAACGGAATACTACTTGGCAATGAGAAAGAATGAAATCCGGCCTTTTGCAGCAACGTGGACGGAACTGGAGAGTGTGATGCTAAGTGAAATAAGTCATACGGAGAAAGACAGATACCATATGTTTTCACTCTTATGTGGATCCTGAGAAACTTGGCAGAAGACCATGGGGGAGGGGAAGGGGGAATAAAAGTTACAGAGAGGGAAGGAGGCAAACCATGAGAGACTCTTAAAAACTGAGAACAAACTGAGGGTTGATGGGGGGTGGGAGGGACGGAAGGGTGGGTGATGGGCCTTGAGGAGGGCACCTGTTGGGATGAGCCCTGGGTGTTGTATGGAACCCAATTTGGCCATAAACTTCATATTAAAAAAAAAAAGAAAAAAAAAGGTATGGTTGTAGAATAATGCCCTCCCCTCTCAGGGTATCTACATCTTAATCCCCAGAACCTGTGTGTTTCCTTACAAGGCAGATGTGATTAAGTGAAGCTCCCCTGAGCTAGGGAGATGATCCTGGTGCTTTAGTCTGCGTGGGCTGTTGTAACAGGACGGGTGGCCTTTAAACAATAGGAACTTATTTTTCACAGTTCGGGGAGGCTGGGAGTCCAGGATCGGGTGCCATCGTGGTCCAGTTCGAGTGAGGGCCCTCTTCCAGCTTGCAAACGGCTGCATCCTCGCGTGGTGGGAAGAGGGGAGCCGCTCTCTGGCCTCCTCTTAGGAGGGCGCTGATCCCATTCATGAGGACCTCTCCCTTGTGACCGCCTCACCTCGCAGAGGTTGCATCGGGGTCCCTGCTTTGGCAGTTTGGAGGGACACGGACATGCGGTGCGTTGCCCCTGGGGTATCCAGATGGGCCTGCTGCTGTCCCAAGGATCCTTCCCAGGGAAACGGGGGTGATCGGGTGTGAGTCCGGGAAGATGTGACAATGGAAGCAGAGAGGTTCGAGGCAGTCTCCAGAAGATGCTAGAAGAGGCCAGAACCTCGCTTCTCCTCTCAGCCTCCCGACGAAACGCAGCCCTGCTGACCCGTTTTAAGACCTCTGACCTGCATAATTGTAACGTGAAAGTTTGTGTTAAGTTTGTGTGGTAACTTGTCACAACAGCACAGGGACCTAGAGGAACAGTGGGGTGTGTGTGTGCGGTGTGGGGGAAGCACCCAGAGACGCGTCCTGTGAGGTCAGCATGCCGTCAGTCACATAGTTAGGTCGGCCTCATTTTGACGTGCCCCCTTCCCCTCCTCGCAGCGGTTCTGGGGCGGCCTGGAGAAGAGGGGACAGGGTGCATAGCACTTGGCCAACCTTGCAGGGGTACAGAGAACAGGAGCTCCCCCCCACTGTAGCATGCAGTCCTGGGTTCTGAGCCTTGGGGGCCTTCGGACTTGTGCTTTCTTAGGCCAGAAGCCTTAATGTTGAGACTTGAGGTGCTAACCGTGTTCCGCTGCTCCCCGGTTCTGTGTTTGGTCCAGAATGTCCCTCTGACAGATTTGTTAAACGGTTAACTTGATCAAATCTGGGGTGAGCGTTTGCACATGCATGGAGTGTGCACTCCAGGCTCGTCTTACGGCGAGTCCAGAGCTCGGTGATGTGATGGCGGGCAGTCAGCTTCTGCTTCTCGTTCAGCTGGGCCCCGAGCCGTGCTCTTTGCCCGGAAGGCTGTCTTTGACCTTCACAGTAGCCCTCAGGATGGTGGCCGCTGTGATGACCTCAGCTTATGGACGGGGGGATAAAATTTGCCTGCTGAAGTGAGGCTCTCTGCCCCCGATCAAGCGGCTGCCGTCCACTATGACCCAGGTCTGCCAGTGTCAAAGGCAGAGTCCTTTCTAGTCCCCACTTTCCTGGATACCCACTGTAATCACGTACGGGGACTATTCTCAGCCTGCACGTTATGTACTCGGAAGAGGTAGGTTTTTGTATACTTGTGGGCAAAATACATAGAATAGATTATAATGTTATTTCTTCTGCACTTGGGAGGATCTCTTGGTCGGCCTTGGAGACCACTGTGCCAAACTGTGGCTAGCGATCACATTGTTAGGTATCTCGAAATCTCAAAATACTGTATTTGCTCCTCCTAATAAGGTAGATTTTGTTCCAGGTTTCACAGATGGCCGCTGAGGTTTAGAGAATTAGCCATTTTTCCCTTTTCGTTATTTTACTCGTTCCTGTAAAAGGATTTACTGAGGGCCTGCCACGTGCCTACAAGATTCCATTTTCAGTTCTGTGGATGTAACTGTAAGCACGAGATGAGTCTCTGCTTCCGTGGGGCTTATGTTCCAGTGGGGCACTCACCCCGGGCAGTGTCTGGTGATGCGAAGTGCTTGGAAGGAATCCGTGGCAGGAGGGGCGGTGAGGAAGGCGAGCAGGACGGAGCCTCGCAGGTTCAAGGGCTTGGGAAATACCCTGGGTTTACTCGGAACCAGGAAGGCACTGGAGTGTTATGAGCAGAAGGACAGACGTCATCTGACTGATGTTATTAGGGGATCAGCCGGTAGGTCCAGAAACGGGGTTCACACCGCCGTCTTTGTGGCTCTGAGGCCTGGACCCTGTCCTTCCGTCTGGGCTGCCCACATGCTTCTGACGTCCTTGAACTGCTAAGACGGGGCTCATGAGGTGGGCTTTGAGGGCATCGGCCAGAGTCACCTGTCCCCCGTTTTCCCCGTGTCCCCAAGTGGGCGTGGCACCCTGTGTGCACAGCTCTGCAGCACCTGCAGAGGAATGGGCCTCTGGGCCTGTGGGTCCCTCTGCCTTCCACTTTTGCATGTTCCGCCATGAAATGTTGAGGTTTTCGTGACCGTGAACACACCTTCGCCTCACTGCAGGGCCATCTGATGACATAACAAAGAGGCTTGGAAGCTTTTGAACAGGTGAGTGATTCCCTCCTGGAAAGCTCTCCTCGTGAAAGAAATCTATAGACCAAGTGCTGAACACAAGGCTTCTATTTCTGTTCTTTATAGAAACCAAAATGTCTGACACTAGGATGTGATGAGTAAATTATGCTACATGGATACAATTGACTTAGGCAGCTATCAGAAATTGTGTTTTTGTAGAATTTGTAATGCAGTGCTCAGTTGTCACAGTGAGGATGACAGGCACAGGCAGGAGAGACACACACCCTATGAGGCTGTGAGGAGATCCGCCCCCCCCCCCCCCCCCCCGCCGGGCGTGTGAGGCACGGTCCTACCTGACAGGAGGCCCAGCAGCCGTCCCCTCAGAGCCCCCAGTGCCTTGGTGTGCAAGGTCAGGACGCCCCAAAGCTGCTGCTGGACCCCATTGTGGGGAGGGGGCTCTGGTCAGATTCTCACAGAAACTGTGCCGTCCCCCCATCCACCGCATGCTGAATGTTCACGGGTGCTCCCACGAGGCTGGACGAGCTCAAAGCCCAGTTCTCAGGGTCACGGCCGAGACCCAGCACCTTCCTGTAGGCCCAGACTTTAGGGGGGCCTGAGGTGGGTTCCTGCATCATGGGTAAGGATCCACTACTTAATATGTGGGAAGGCGGGATGCAAAGCAGTGTTTATAATGGGATACACAATACAGAAAAATCAAGTAGCATAAATAATACATGCACGTGTTCATGTGCCTGCAAGGAAATGCAGCAAAATGTTCGAGAATCACGGTGAATCATTTCCTTGTACGTCTTTCAGTTTTTATGATGTGCATGTACTATTATTTGAAATACATCCTTTTTTTTTTTTAAACCCTCACCACAGTACATTACCAAGTGCTTTTTGGTTTTCAAAGAGCCCTACTGCTCATTTATGCCATTTGCATCGGGTGTGCGTTGGGGTTGCCCACGTGTTGTCTACCAGCAGCCCCCACTGTGTCTGGGGCTGTAGAAGCTTCATGTTTATTTGGGACAGGTTTGAACTTGACACTTGCCCATCGCATTGCCAGCCGGGCACCTTCCTTCCAGGGCTCGCCTGCCTGCCCTGTTTAGAAAAGCAGCTTTTGGGTGTTTGCTCCCTTGAGGGGAGACTGCAGTTCTGAAATCACACGGCCGTCCAGCTGGCCTTCTTGTTTTTTCTCTTCTCCCTCGGGTTTGCTCAGCCACTTGAGGCGCCTCCGATGAGCCAGAGCGAGCCGTAGGACGTTAGCTGGCTTCCCCTGTGTCCTCTGCAGGGCAGGGGACTGCCTTGCCAGCGGGTGACCCCAGACGGCCCCGTGGGGTGTGCGGCCACCCTACATCTGAGTCTGTTCATCTCGCCCCTGCACACCTGCCTTCCGGGCGTCCTCTGTTCTCCAGCTCTGCCGCTAGACCTCACTCTGGTTTTTGGGCTCCCTTTATCTATCTTTTGGCCAAAGGGCGTTCCCTTCCATCCAGGGTGTCCCTCCGATTTCGGGAATGTCATGTCAATATTCCAGGAGCTTCCCCCTTCACTGTGCAGGAAGGCCTTCTCCCCTGCGCAGGACTGATGAGTTCTCCAGCTTCCTCCTTTCCCTTCTTCAGGTGTGTGAGACGATGGTGCTAGGCGCTGCTCTGGATTCCGTAGCAGAAGATCTTGTCGTCACTCCTGAAAGGTTCTGTAGTAGGGAGGCAGGCAGGTGCCGGCCGGTGAGGACGCAGGACGTGAGGGCCCCTGGCCTCGTCTCGTACATCTTCTTCCTGGATTCATTCGTGTCTGTTCACTGGTACCTGTAGGCGTGGCCCCTCCCCCGCTCTAGCAAGTGGCCTGGGGCCCACCGTGGTGTTCCCCTGCACCTGGTGTTCCTTCCGCCTGGAACTCGCTCTCTCCTGTTCTTCCTTCCTGCGTTCGGTGAGATTCCCTCCTGAGGGGCCCCGTCCACCCGTCCCTGACCTGGCACACGCACCACGTCGCCCTTCCATAACTTGTGCCCGTTTTCATCCCTTTCCGTTCAGTTCACTTGACTCCCCGCGTGCCCCTTGCACAGGCCCTAAACTTGGTGGCAGTAGCAGATTCAAAGCGTTTGTAAAATCTTCGTATGTACCTGAAGCCGGCACAGCACATCTTGGGTCCTCCGTAAACGTTTGCTGACCGAACGGATGGGAGAGAACGTGTAGCTTACGTGTTAGAACCTCTGTGCCCTTGCTCGTGCTCTCCTGCCTGGGCACGTCGGTAACTTGACCATTTCTGCGGCCCCAGAACTAGCACAGGCCCTGAGGCAGACCCATCTGGAAAGTCCTGGTCTGCTCCCCACGTGCCCCAGCGCCACGTGGTGGGCGTGTAGTGAGGGCCTGGGGGCCGCACCCGTGCACACATGTGCGTGTTCTGGGTTCTAACGTGTTCCTGCTGCTGCCGCCATTTAAACGTCACCTCAGAAGTGCGCGTTCCTGACTAGAACATAATGTCCCATAGGCTGCTTGCTGGGTTTTAGTTTTCCCGCTTGTCTCTGAGTCATAAGGACGTGTTTCGTTGTTGCCTGGTTTACGGAACTTGGTGTTGGGAACAATTGGGCCCCGAAGGCAAATCCTAACAAGTTAGGGTTTCCGCCTCTAGGCCGCCTACACTTGCGGTCCCGTCTTCCTCAGGGCATCCCTGGGAACGGATGTCCTTGTCGCAGGCCCCACACAAGGTACTGCCCTGTGCCCGTCAGGCTGGGCCCCTCCCGGGTGCTGGGGGCCGCCCTGCGCTGCCGCCCTCCGCAGAGCTCCGCCTGGTGGCCCGTGTGCTTGCTTCCCAGCTGAGGTGTTGGAGGGTCAGGGACAGCGAGCAGGGCTGGATATGCCAGGGAGAGGCAGGCAGGACCCGACGCCTGGGTTTTCTGCTGCCGTGGGTGGTGACCGTGAAGCGGTCCGGCCTTTGTGGGGGCTGTCGATGCGGGGGGTGGGTGGAGCTGGCCTGGTCAATGGTCAGACGGCCTGCAGGTGTGAGTGACAGTGACAGGGGAACCAGGACGGGAGGCGGGTTTGGAACAGGCACACAGGTGGAGGGCTCCGAATTCAGGGTAGAAGTGGGCCTGGGCTCCAAGGCCCTCCCTTGGAGAGCTTCCGGGGGCCCGGGTCTCCCCTCGCTTTGCCCCACGTGGGTGTGCAGGCCCTCGGCAGGTGGGTGTGGTTGGAGGGCCCTCCTTCTGGGATGGGGCAGGGCTTGGCCACAGTGCTCTGCTTGGGCGGCTCGGTGCAGGGCTGGGTCCAGAGTATGTTCCTCACAGGCCATACAGCCAAGCAGTTACACTTGAATTCCGGCTGCCGATTCTGGGCGTGATTTCTCAACCCCCCTACGCTGACTTCCGCGTCTGCGAGCAGCTCCTCGCGATGAGCACGCGAGCCGCTGTAGATGAAACGTGCTCTTAGTGCCCGACAGCTTTTGTCCTCCCAGCCCCACAGCCCTGCTCCTCGGGGACGGAGCATTGAGTGCCGCTCCCCACAGGTGCACGGTCTTCAGAACCCGTGGTCTCCGTGTCCATGGGGGCAGCGCTTCGGCAGAAGAGTAGGGGTCTGTGTTCTCCAGCCCGGAGGGTTTCTCGGAGCTGGGTGCTAGTGGGGCGTGGGAGTAATGAGCGGGTCCTGTCCCGCGGAGCGGGAGGCGACGCGAGATGCATGTACAGACGGTACGTGGGGGCTGCCACCTCGGAACAGGTGAGGGCCGGGATTCCAGTGTCCCCACGGGAGGGCCATGCACCCCGTGGACGTGAGGATCCAGCAGGAGCCGTGGGAGTCCCCGGACGTTGTTCTCGTGAAGCGGCGAGTTTCAACAGGCTGAGGTGTTGGGAAAACTGAAGACAAGACTTGGAGGTTTAAAGTAAATGGGAGAATTTAGCTGGGGGCATAAAGACTCCCGTGCCGGCTGAAGAAGCAGGAGGTGTTTTGTCAGGAGGAGGTGTCCTGGGATCGGTTCTGGGGCCTGGACGGCTGGGAGGGCCTGGGGCTGCCACTCTGTCCGTCCCTCCGTCTCTGGTGTCTTGCGTCAGTCCCCGCCTTCATGGCTCCTCTGTCCTCGCTGCCAAGTGCCTCGTCTTTGGTCCCCACACTGTGCCTGACCCTGGCCCCGACACAGCACGTGCTTTTGGTGCCAGCCCCCCCCCCCCCGACATTCAGGATCTTTCCATTCACAGCGTGGCTCCTGTAGGGCTATGGGTGGAGCTGGAAAACGGGCCAAAAGGTCAGGTACATTTGGGAACAGCAAAGAGGTGAATTTGATTAGAACACAGGGTCTCTGGGGGGCACGGGGGCACCTGGACACGTGGCTGACAGCTCGCAGCCCCCCACACGTCAGGCCAACTTGATCCCGCAGGCAGAGGAACGGGACCACTCGCGGTGAGCGTCCGGCCCAGCCCTTGGCTTCTCCGCTCGGCTTGACGAGTAAGCGAGCGTGTTTCTTGGCCGTGACCCAGCTTCTGCTCTGAGATGTGCCTGATGCCGGGGCACCTGACCCTCATGTCTTCATATTCTTTCTCAGCACGTGCAGCCAGTGGCAGCCAGCAGCCCGTTTGCGCACGGGTGTGCCTGGGGCCGGAAAGGCACATCCTGTTGTCACACGACACCCCGTGGGGGGTGTCGCTGTCCCATCTGTTACCGAGCAAACAGGGACCCAGGATGGTCCACCTGGTCCAAGCAGTGAGTGTGCGGTAGGTCCCCTGTGACCCCAGCCCTGTCCGGCTCCACGGTGCTTGCCCTCCAGTACCTCCCGCCATCTCCTTGCTTACTGTACAAAGACAGGGCTGGCTTACGTTACGGCGCGGAAGTTTGTGTGCTTTTCGCCCGAGACGGGTGTTTGGAAGAAGCGTCTCTGCCAGATGGCCCCAGCAACCCCCTCTGGCGCCATGCTCCGGGGTCGCCCAGTCCCGGGACACCTTGCAGGTGCCGGGCCCTTCTCTCCTGGCGCCTTCCCCTGTGCACTGTTGCTATGGCAACTCGCTCAGCCTGGGCCAGCCCAAGTGTCGGCGGACAAAGGTGGTGGTTGCTGTTGGGGCTGATTTGGATCGTGTTAGCTATTTTTAGCTCCGGTGAGGAACATCTTTTGACTTAGAAACGTTACCGGATAAACTATGTTTCTAGAGCACACGAGCACACTCGGTGTGGAACGTGACCTCTCCATCTCTGAGAAAATGGCCTTTTGTTGCCGTTTTCTCTCAGACTCGAAGCGAGCTATGCAAGTGCTCCCCGATGCACTTGCTCTTGGACTTTGAGCTCCTGAACCCCCATAAAGCCTTTCTGGGCTTATTAGAAGAGGGGATGGTTGTTTTCCAGCTGGAAATGATTGCACGTGACCTCCCGTGGCAGAACTGGCCTGAGGCAGGTGGGTGCTTTCCTTCCAGGGCGGTGGGTCCCCAGGGCTCCCCCTTCCTTCTGCAGTGCTCGTCCCCCTTCCTTCTGCAGTGCTCGTCCCCCTTCCTTCTGCAGTGCTCGTCCCCCTTCCTTCTGCAGTGCTCCTCCCCCTTCCTTCTGCAGTGCTCCACAAGGACCAGGTCCGGTCCGTGCAGACGCAGTACCACCGCCACCACAATGCTGTGCCTCTGAAGGAGGGCCGTGTGCTGACACAGCTGCCCACAGGTTGCGGTGTATGAATGGCAGGCCACCACAACGCCCCAGAAGTCTGTCCTGGTGCTGTGACTCATTGTCATGGGTTAGCTGGACGCAGAAGCGCAGGCCTTGAATGATTTGCAAAACTCAGTCCAGTCTGATGGCTGGTGATTCAGAGGCCTCTCTGTGTTTTGTGCCCTGACCCTCCCGTGGCCACTGACCGGAGGGGCCTCAGAGCTGCGCCCCCGGGCAGCACTGCACCCTCTGCTCGAGTTCTGAGTGACCTTTTCTCACTGGGCTACAGTGTGAAGATTAACTGGAGATGTTTTGGTCAAAGCAAGTAGCTGATAGAAATGTGGGCACATGCCACTGCAGAGCTGGTAGCCTGCCTGTGGGTGGGACGGACGGTGTGTATTCTCAACGTTTGTCTTCATTCAGACCAAGGGAAAACCTTCATCGATGCACGTGATGTTATTTGAGTGTCGAGCAGTGCGATCACGTCTGCCTTTGTTCCTCGATCGGTAGCCGGTGACCGTGAACGCCATCACTGGGATGGTGCAGGTGAGGCCCTGAGACTGCACGGCAGGTTCCTCTCCTAAGCGGTCATCGAGGTGACTTAGGATGTCTGTACATTGGTTTGTAACTGCTGTCTCAGCTCGGGCCACCATAACGGAACACCACGAACGGGCCAGCCTGAGCAACAGGCGTTTATGTCTCGGGGCTTCGGAGGCTGGACGTCAGTGGTCAGGGAGCTGTCCGCTCCCTTCCCTGGTGAGGACACTTCCCGGTTGGCCGACGGCCGCCTTCTCCCTGTGTGCGCATGGGGGATGAGGGCAAGAGACACGAGGTCTCTGGTGTCTCTCCTCATGGGGGTGCTAGTCCCATCCTGGGGCCCCACCCTCAGGACCTCATCTGACCCCAAGTACCTCCTAAGGCCCCATCTGCAAGCATCATCGCATCAGGCTTCAGCGCTTCTGCATAGGCGTCCTGGGGACAAGCATTCAGTCTGTGACACCAGTGTCACTAAGATACAACTGACGTACGATAAAGTACACAGGAGTGAATGGTTCAGTTTGATAATATTGGCATAGTTTACACTCAAGCAAACAGTCACCGTAGTCAAGATAATGAGCGTGTCCTCACCCCCAAAAGTTTCCCTAAGTCCCCTTTATCTCTCCCCACCCCTGGCCCAGTACCCAGGGAAATAAATTCCGACCTGTTTTTCTGTTACTACACAGCGTTGGCATTTTCTCGAGTTTTATATGAATGAATCGTATCGTACGCGCTCTTTCCTTGCCCTGCTCCCTTGACGTAGCTCCTTGGACTCAGTGTAATTATTCTGAGATTTGTCCATGTTGTTGGGCACCTGTAGTTTCTCCATATTCCTAATACTTGATGCGGTCTCTTTCAGCTTAGCCCTCCTAACAGGTGTGTAGAGAGGCATGTCATTATGGTTTTAATTTGAATTTCCCTAATGATCAATGACCACCTTTTTGTGGACTTTTTTGCCATCTGTAACTTTCCTGGATGAAGTGTGCGTTCCATTTCTTCATTTTTGACCTGGTTTATTTCATTAGTATTGAGTTTTGAGATCTTTAACATAGCTGCATAAAAATACGTAATTAGATAAATGATCTGTGAGTATTTAATTCCAACCTACTTTATCTGCTCAAATGTCAAAGAGCAGAAGTTTTTAACTTTAATGAGGCCTAACTGACCAGTTTGTTTCTTTTTTTTTCTTAATTTTTTTTTTGATGTTTATTTATTCTTGAGAGAGAGAGACCGAGCATGAGTATGGGAGGGGCAGAGAGAGAAGGAGACACAGAATACAAGGCAGGCTCTAGGCTCTGAGCTGTCAGCACAGACCTCAATGTGGGGCTCGAACCCACAAACTGCAACATCATAACCTGAGCTGAAGTCAGATGCTCAACCGACTGAGCCACCCAGGCGCCCGTTTCTTTCTGTATGAGGAAATCTTTGTTTATTCCCAGGCCACAAAGATTTTCTCTTAGGTTGACTTTAGAAGTTTCATCATTTTAGGTTTCATATTTTGAGGTCATTGTTGCACATGATGGTCACCCACGGAGGTCAGCACCTGTCTCAGCACTAATTGCGGTCCCCTTGCTGCTTATGGCAGGTGGCGTGCATGGTGGCTCAGGCCTGGGCCCCTTGGAGTCAGATCCCTCCTACAAGCAGCAGGACCTTGGGGGAATTAACTGGGCCCAGAACCTTCAGTCCCCTCGTCTGCAAAGTGTGGTTATCAGCAGAGTATACTTGTTAGAGTTGATGAGAAAACTTAATAGATGCTATTCTTGATAATGTAGTTTATGATAACTTAGATGCTGTATCTCATGCTCTTAGCACGGGGTCTGGCGCAAGGGAGGGGCCCGGCTCACAGTGCTGATGTCCTCACTGCAGCCGTCACCCTGCGCGGTGAACGTGCCTGCCTACCGGCCCCTCAGCCCATCCTCGGGTGTCCTGGCATGTCTTGTAATAGCTCGTTCTCAAATGTAGGCACCCCTGAACATTGTCAGCTGTCTTTTTTATTTCGTTGTTCCATGTTCTTGGCACAGTGTTCTCTCTTGTTCCATGCTCTTGGCTCTCTCTTTGTTCCCTGTTCCTGGGGAGCAGCCTTAGATGGTCCACCTGCTGGACGCCTGCGACATTTCGGTGCGTGGGGTCCAGTTCACTGGGTTCTGCCCTAGGCTTCCGTGATTCTGTCTGTTTCACTGTTTGACCAGGCGCGTCACTTGAGTCCCCTGAGCCGATTCTTCCTTGGAAAGGAGAAGAGGAGTGACTTGTCCGGCCTGTGAAGAAGACTGGCTGGGACACTGAGGACAAAGCCCCTTGCACGGTGCACACGCTCACCATGCATAACACGGACCAGCACCTTTGCCTCAGGAGCGCAGAAAGAAGAAAAACATCAGCCACTCTGAGACCAAATTTAGTAAGAGATTAAGTCGTGGAGTAGAGAGAAAGCAAGATAGACTCTCGGATTTTCAGGCTGCAGAGATGGTTCGTTTCCTCCTCCTTATTCCTCAGAAGGAAGGAGATTAGAACAGAGAAATTGTCCTTTATTAAAACGCGTCTTTTGGTGAGCCTGACGAACAAGTCTTTGAGATGTGGCAGCGGAGGTGGCCGGAACGTCTCCCACCCTGACTATGCTTGGCAGACGCAGTGATGATCATGTACCTCGTCTTGGCGCTTGGCCCTCCCTGCCTGGAGGGTGCCCTGAGCTTAAGTGGCTGCCTGGTGGGCTGTAGGTGATGGTCCTGTGCCCCTCTGTCGCCCTGTCAGACGGTGGAGCCGCTGCTACCCGGGAGAAGAGCAGGGCTGGGTCGCCCTGCGTCCTGGCCGTCCCCTCGGCCGTCCCGAGCCTCGGCTCCTCCTCAGCAGAACTGACCTTCGTTCCTTAAACAAGTGCCTTCATGGTGCTGCCCAAGGGGTAGGGGAGGGTCCCTAAGAATTACCACGTGCCTGCTGTGTTCCAGACAGCGAGGTAGGCTTGGAACATCCCCGGGCCCTTTCAGCTCCCACCGAATCCTGAAAGTAGATCGATTATTGGCCGCATTCTATGGGTGGTGGACCTGAGACTCAGGAAGATACAAAAGCTCCACGGTCAGGGGTTAGTGAGATCAGAATACAGACCCATCCTACCTGACACCTGTTCTGGTGAGGCCTGTCCTGCTAACCCCGGAACGGTCTTAGGGCCCCGTTTCCTTGAGATCTTACTTTAGGGATGGCCGTGCGGGTCTTGAGCCAGATACGTTGGGGAAATAGTGCCCAGCCAACCCCCTCTTGGGATTCACAATGGAAATGAGGCTTTGTCCTTCCAAATGTCCGTTCTCCTCGGGGATCCGCCTGCTTTCCTTCACCCTACCGTGCCTTCATGTGGCTGGATTTTAAATGTCTTGGTCAGAGTTTACAGTTGTTATCTGCACGAGCAGTTGGGGCTTCCTCGGGCATACCAGAACTTGTCTGTTCTTTAAAATTTCATGTTTCCCAATTTATCCGACAACCGTGCTTGCGTTGTACCTGTAAACACCAGCAGCAGTTCTGGGAACAATTTTTCTAAGCTTTAATGCGTTACCTCTCTTAAAAGCTTTTTGGGATTCCCGGGGCACCTGGGTGAGTCAGTCGGTTGAGCATCTGGCTTCAGCTCAGGTCATGATCTCATGGTTCATGAGTCCAGGCCCCACATTGAGCCTGTCTGCCTGCCAGGACACCACCTCTGCCCTTGCCCGGGGCTTCCCACTCCAGCACCTCCAGGCCAAGTGGTTGGGGGCAGGTGCCATTTGGATCCTCTCTCCCGAAGCTCTCCAGAGCTGCTCCCTGCTGGGCTGGCGATGGCAGAGGCGGTGTGTGAACAGCTCTGACTCCCAGAGCTGTCCCCAAACGAGAGTAATTCCAGGCCATGACGAGCCCCCAAGCTGGAGCACAGCCTCTGAGGAGGTGTTTCTGGGGGCTGTGCGCTGAGGGGGACGCGTGCCAGGGAGGCTTAGATGGAGGGCCAGTGGGCCCGGGGCTACTGACGGACACACTTGGCCTGCCTCGTGTTGGAAAAAACATGGAGCCACCATCTAAAATATGTAGAGATTTCAGATTCAGTCCGGTTTCTGGGGCTCCTGTAGACTCTGGAGACTGGGTAGCAGGGACCCACGTCCTGCAGACCACTCGCCTGCCCAAGCCGGACCTCCCCTGCCCTGCCCCCCGCCTCCCTGCATGCACAGGCTGTGTCAGCACAGTCGGAGAGGGAGACTGCCAAGCCTGGGGCACTGTTGTTGCCCCCCCTGAGCTTAGAGCTTTCTTTCTGGTTCTGGGATTTAGGGTAGAAGATGTTGTGGTGGTAGGTGAACTGCCCCCAGCTGTGGTCAGGCTGGCCCTGGTCAGTCACAGCAAGTGAGCATTTGCCCGAGGGGCTGTTGCAGAGGACAGATTCTTTCCAAAATTCTTTGTTGTTCCCGTCATCAATTCCCTACCATTAGGGCCTTTGTCCTAGTCCCCTTTCCATGGCTCTGGGGTTTTGGTATCAGCCAGACTCCTGAAAGATTTTTCTAGTTGAATCGATGTCTCACAAGGTTGAGTCCTCTGTTTTCAAATCCCCAAAGGTGCAGAGCAGTTTAGGAAGCGTGCCTCTCTTTGTAGGTCTTGTTAACGTATTTTCACGTGGTTTGCTTTGCTGGGCAGTGTCGGCCTTGCAGCAGATGGAAGGGCCAGGGTGGCAACTGTGTAGGGCTGGCTTGATCACCCCTGCCCGTCTCCACCTGCTTGCCCGCAGTGTCACGTCCCCTATACCAGCCCCTGGCCCTCCACCTTCACCCTGCCACTGGCCGTGGCTGCCCTCGCCCTTCCGTCCAGCTTCCCAGTGACAGTTTCCTTTCTTCTTCGAGGTGGCACCTGTTGGCCCTGCGGAAATGACATATGCTGGTCTCAGACCGTGAGGAAAATGGCTTTTCAAATTGCGCGTAATCCCGCCCCCTAGATGCCCTTACCCACCAGACCCACATCCACCGCGTGTCAACTTGATGCATACGGGGCCAGGATCGCGTTGTGTCCGCTCTTGTAAGCTGCCTTTTCCCCACAACGTAACGAGAGCTTTTCTTGTTCGTCTCGGTTTCACGGTATCCCGTAAACACGGTTTCTCTGCGCGGTGCCCCGCCGGGGATGCGGCTCGGGGCCACCTGACCCCCGCCCATCTTCTGCCTGCAGCCCCTCCACCCTGTCACCCGCTGACGTGCGCGTGAATGCTGGGTGTCCCTCCACCTCCGGGTGCCGCCTCCAGTGACCCCTGCACCCCGCGGGGGCTCGCGCTCAGCTCTGTCGCCATTCCCGTCACTTCTCTGTAAGGTGGGCCGGCCCCCGCCGACCCTGGCTCCTGATTGTGGGGCTGCACCCCCTCCTCGTGTGTTTCTTCCACGTGCCCAGGGGCTCCTTACAGGGCTGCCCTCGGGGTGCAGTTTGTGACTGAATAAACGACTGCTTCCTCGAAAATCACCTGGGGAGGTGCTTTGGGTTTTCCATCTCTAGCGGGACTGGCGAGCCCGGCGGCATATATGCCAAATGTTGTTTGAGCCTGTGGCTCTCCTAGCCCGCCGCGTCCTGTCACTCTGGGGCAGCGGTTGGGGATCCAGGACGGGCAGCATGTGGCCGGTGGGTGAGGCCAAAGCGAACCTCCTCTGCCGAGTGGCCCCGCCTCGCCTAGTGGTCCCACCGGCCCCGCAGCCCCTGGGCAGTGTGGTCCTCACAGCCCCACACCAGCCACCCCGCCGTGGGGCGCGGCTCGGAAAGGTCATGTGTGCATCCTGCACTGACATGGGCTCCGTCAGGTGAGACCGTGAGTGCCTGCCCTGTGCCCTGTGCCCTGGTTTCCTCATCCACGAGCGAGGCAGGGCCCGTGTGGAGGTGAGATGAGGGAACTGATCTGAAAGTACGTGAAATGATAATTCAGTAAGTCGTGGCAGAAATAGCACTTTATTCACTCTCTTCCCGTGGGGACCCAGAGCTCATGCAGCCAGGTAGTTGAACTCAAAACAAATGTCAACTTTTTTTTTTTTTTTTTTTAAACACAGAGTCTTGAAGAAACCTGTTTTAATGTGGGGTTCGGATCTGGGAGATGCTTTGTGCAAAAACGCCACATCGCATGCCTGTGTCCTGGTCTGGGGCTCTGGAGGGACCCTGACATCATCTTTGCTACCTGTGTGCTTTGGCTTTTAGAGTTTTCTTTATTTTATTTTGTATTTTGGGGGGGGATTGTGTGCACACAGCAGGGGAGGGGTAAAGGGAGAGAGAGAGACAGAAGAAAAAGAGAGAGAGAGAGAGAGAGAGAGAGAGAGAATCCCAGGTAGGCCCCATGTTCAGCATGGAGCCCAGCGCGGGGCTGTATCTCGCGACTGTGAGATCACGACCTGAGCCGAAATGAAGAGTCGTGTGCTCACCGACTGAGCCAGCCGGGCTGCACCTGCTCGCCGTGTTTGCAGGTGCCTGGAGTGGAAACAGAAGGAATTTCCACGTCTGCATCTTGGGCCTGGTGGTCCTCACTGTGCTCAGCACTCAGGACATTTTCTACCTTTCGTTCTTGTAAGGACGCCATGGCATACGCGTTTTGTCTTATCTTGAGGACAGAGACACGGAGACCAGAGAGGAAGACACTGTCAGAGGCTTCAGGGCTCACCAGTTGTCCTGCAGCCACGTGCGGTGGGCAGGACGAGTGTCTTTCGTCGTCGAGTCTAACGTGAAAAGCAGGTGTGACTAACGAAGCCTGTCCCTCCTTCCCTTTCAGCAGCTGTGCTTGCGGCACCACTGGGTCCCCCACTTGCGTCGTTATAGGACGGATGGTCTTGCGTGAAGACCTCCGTCGTCTCGAACGATGGCGTGTTCGCTGGCAGCACGCTCTGTCACGGTGTTGTCCTGCTGGGTCTTTACGGGACTCGCGGGAGGTGATTTGTGGGCAGGGGGCTGACGTCCTGCCAGGAAGGGACTGCCTGGAGTCACAGGTTTCCTGGTGGTGCCCGCGGGTCTCCGTCCCTCCTGTTTCCGTTGTGCCAAAGACTCCACGAAGGAAGGAGGGGGTGCTCGATTCTCACCACGGCAAGCGCACCGGTCGTCATCCCCGTTACCCAGTGGGGGAGAGCGAAACCTCAGAGCCGTCCACGGCCCAACCAGGGTCGCAGCAGCACTTGGCAGAGCTGGGGTTCCGAACCCCAGTGTGAGTGACCCCACGTCCTGTCCGGAGCGGTGCCCCGTCTGCGGGGACGCCCGCCGGAGGGCCCCTGGCGCTGTGCCCGGGGTGTCCGCTCGCCGTGGCAGGGGCGGGTCTTTGAGCACGTGCTCAGCCCAGAGGCTCCGCCGTGGGACGAGAGTTGGGTTCCTGGAGCTGGAGGAGAAGGAAAGGGGAAGAAGCACTTAGCATTTCGGCAGCCGGTGACTTTGGTCGCTGACTGTGCCGCGGGTACCACGGAGACGGTAGCGTGATGCCAGCCGTGGTGCATGGTCCGAGAGGCTGGGAGAGCGACGTCCACAGAGCCCAGAGCTTGCTCGTCTGAAAACTGGCACCGCTGGGCACCACCACCAAGCACCCTGTTCGTGAGCCTGTATCTGGGGGCACTCGGGGGGCCTCGAAGTCAGGGACTCGGCCAATTCCCCTAAAACGGTGACGGTGCCGTGTCAGCGCACAGAACGTTGTGTGGGATGAATGAGAGCTGCGGCGTGGCTTCGTCCTTCTGGTCGAATTTGTCCTCGAACGTGAATTCTGCTGAGTAACTTCTCATGTTCGCTTCTGTAATTTGGTCTCAGCTGAGGATGGAGAAATTGCGGGCAGGAAGCTGTCGCATCAGACAGAGTTCTAAAATAGCAGCTGGTAACTACCAGCAGCTGCAAGTTAGAGCAGATGATTCCTCGTCTTCGCCTTAACCTTCGAGGCGTTATTACTGCCGTTTGCAGGTGAAGAAGTTAGGGTTCAGACAGGTTGTGTGATTCACTGGGCTCACACAGCAGGCGAGGCAGACGTGGGAGTCCTATCCTTGGTCCCTCCGAGCTGCTTTCTTGGGGGAAATTGATGTTGAAACAGGTGCCCGTGGAAAACCGATTGTGGGCTTAGATCACACGTCACGTATGTCTGACTCGACCCCGCAGCTCAGTACTCGTGGATCAGAAACCGAGACAGGGCCCAGCTGAGGGCGGGTATCAGGAAAATGAGCAAGCGTGTGTGGACGGGTCAGATCCGACCGCCGGCGGTCCTCAGAGGAAAGGCCCAGATGCAGGCGCAGAGGCCTGAGCCTCGGCGTGGCCAGGGAGCCGGCGGGAGGCCGCGTGGGGGTCTTGGGACTCTGGCCCTATTGTTCCGATGTGGCCTCTGTTGGCCCCGGGGTCCTGCTCTGGCCTGGCATCCGAGGGTTTGTAAGTAGTTGCTCTCCTTTATTCTAAATGGATTAACAGAAGTTAGGAATTCCTCCCCGCAGGAGATGTTAGCTCACTCATTGTATGGCTACCACGTAGAGTATCGTTCAATATTTCTGAAATGTGGAAGAGGTCTTGCTCATGGAGATATAGCTGTTTTAGGACAAGAGTCAGAGTGGTATAACCTGTGGCATGCGTTCGGGGAGGTTGTCCCGTGGCCGGGGAAGGGAAGGTGAGGTATGAGAACCACAATGCGAGGAAGCAAGTAACAAAGTCCCCAGGTAGACAGGTGAAGGGCTGGGGGTCCGGTCGGGGGAAACATGGGTCTTGGCTGAGGAGTCACAGAGGCTTCTGGAAGAGGTGGCCACTGAGCTAGGCCTTGAAGTGCACACATGCTGTGGCAGGGGGGAGAGCGGGTTATGCTGTGCTCACGTGGCTCATCGCCGTCAGCGAGGTTGGCCGAAGCCCCAGAACCCTGCACCGCGTGCCCTTCCCGCTCTAGAAGCCAGGCCAGCCGGCCCGTAACCGGTACTCGCACAGGGCTGATCCCGAGCGGGTGTGTCCCCGGGCCCACGTCACGTGGCCGAGCCCGACCCTGACCCTACGAGGTGAGGACACACACCCCCTTCCCAGGAGGCCGCCCCTCCTGAAGGCTCAGACGCTGCCCACCCGGTTTCTGTGTCCGGACGCGGGCGGTCAGTGCCACCAAGCTGGGGACCTCTCACTCCGGAGCCACCGCCCACCTCAGCCGTACCTCTGGGCTCACCTCGCCTGTTATCCTGAACCCTGCTGCCACTCCTGGGTGCTCCCGTAATGCTTGACAAATTCTCTGCGAACAAGGGGAAATTTGAAGCATAAATCACCCAGGGAGTAGCATTTTCTAATTTGGCTGTGTGGCACAACAGCTCTGGGTGGTTTTCGTTCTTTATTTTCAGCAGCGCTCCTGTGACAGGCCACCGTCGTCTGCCGTCGAGCGATAAATCACAGTCACGTTGCCAGGCTGAAACAGGCTTGGTCTGCTCACGCGTTGAGGTTTCCCTCCCTCCCCTGCCACGCGGCACTTGTGATCCTAAATGACCCTGTGATGGGACACGACAGTCAGAGCCTCTGTCTTACCCCCACGGGCCGACACGTGACCGTGACGGAGGTCTGTGCCGGGAGGGCCCGGCCCACGCGGACCAGCAGTGCACGGGCAAGCGGAGGCTCGGGCCTTGAGTGGAGGCTCGGGATTGTTGCACCTGTGCCCCCTTCAGCTCTGAGACTCCCAACGCCACCGACTAGGTTGCAGGGGGGCGGCTGTCGGAGCCGCGTGTTGGAGGCCCTGGAAGAGCCTTCCTCCTCCTCTCTGGGATTCCCCCGGTTAGACCTCGCGTTGGGAAGCTGCCGCCATCTGTATTTGCCCCAGCGCTAAGCTGCCCGATCGCCCGTTTCCTCCTTCGTGAGCCGGGGTGTTGGCCCCTGGCTCCCGAGGTGGTTGTGAGGGTTGGAGGCGTGGGGTACCTGGCGGTCTCGTGCTGTCGGGTTGCTCATGCTCGGCTCAGATGGCCGTGACCTCACGCTCGTAATGGTGGAGATGGGGTCGGGGTGGCCGACGGGCTCCTGCCCTCACCCTGCAGGAGCAGCCCGGGAGGTGGCAGCTGGAGAGGCGGGGCCTCGGGCTCGCTTCTCGTGCAGGACAGCAGTGCCGGGAAGGGAGGCGGTGCCGGTGCCCCAGGGCCGATTCTAGCCCTGTGCTTGGCCTGCCCACGCCTCAGTTTCTGCATCTGTGAAAGGGGGCGCTGCAGGGTCGTGAAGAGTCGCTGACCTAATGCATGTGTCTGTGTGTGGTGAACGCTCACAAGGTCCCTGTTGTGATGTCACCTTCGTGATGACGCCACCACGTGGCCTCCTTCCCTCCACCTTCCTCTTCTGAGCCTCTCCCGGGAAACTCTGGGCTCCCAAGGGGCCGCCGGTCACTCCGATGGCTGGAAAATGAAATGTCTTTGCGTCAATTTCCTCTTCCGTGGGGCCAGAGTTGGAATGCCTCTTACTGTATTTGACAGGCCTGGAGAGATTGAAATTGTCTTTGAATGTTAATCTTGTCACTGTTACCTTTTTGTCCTTTTAACGTCTTAGCTGGAGAGAAGGAGGCTACAAATAGCCGGAGTCTGTTTCCTTAAAGACCTGAGTAGTGATCGCTCTCTTGAATGCACAACAGAAGCTCAATTCAGAGCTTCGGTCAGTCATCAAGTCCCTCGTTTTCCCGTGTGGTCCGAGCCATCTGTCCACCTAAGCACGTGGCTGAGGTTTGCCCGAGAGAGTAGTTCAGGGTGCAGTCCAGCTGCTCTCACGTTCTGTGTCAACTGGGGGCCGGCTGTGCTTGGCCAACACCTGTTCTGTGCCAGCCGTGATGCCGAATGTTTTCTTCACGTCCCCTGTACGTAACAGAGGTTTAGAGAAACACCAGGGACAGCCTCCGTCAGTGACTTCCACGGCCTTCTCTGCACACCGAGTGCTGCTCCCAGGGCCGAGACCCCCTCACCTGTGGGGTCGCTGTCGCCCCCATTTGGCAGTGTGTCCAGGGAGATTGTGGTATGTGAGGCTGGGCTGGAAGTGAGGCTGGAAAGGCAGCACGAGGGGATCCCAGAGGTCCCTCCTGGGGTCAGCCTGTTCTCAGACCCTGAAGCGAACTCCACCTGGCCCTGCTGGGGCCCGCACGTCAGGCCACGGCTCCGTGGCCCGGGATTGCAGGACACACGCAGGAGCACGGTCTCAGAGGAGGTAGGGCTATCATGCTACGGAGCCGCTGGAAACTGAGCAGGGGGAGAGGGGAGCAGGCACAGCCTGGAGGGGCAGCTGCCCGGGGGTGGACAGCGCCCAGCGGCTTCCTCTTGTTTCCAAATCTGAGGCCAGCAGTGTTTGAAAATCGCCGTGTCATGAAGTTATTTAAAATTTTTTTTTAACGTTTATTTTTGAGATAGAGACAGAGCATGAATGGGGGAGGGTCAGAGAGAGAGGGAGACACAGAATCCGAAACAGGCTCTAGGCTCTGAGCTGTCAGCACAGAGCCTGACGCGGGGCTCGAACCCACGGACCGCAAGATCATGACCTGAGCTGAAGTCAGATGCTCAACCGACTGAGCCACCCAGGCGCCCCTCATGAAGTTATTTAAAGGCACCTGTCTTAACTAAAATTTGTCAGACTTTATGCTGGTGGCTCTGAGTTTTAAGAACATTCATTTGTTGTTGACGTAACCTGTGTTGTGCTGTGAACAGCCTCAGAGACTTCACTGTCCGGGATGCGACAGACACAGTCCCACCTGTGTGACTTTTGTTAGGGAAAGCAGCAAAAAGGCCTCTAGCAGCTCAAGGTTAGGGGATTGCTCATGAATTACTGTATTTTGTAAGAGAATCACTTTAAGTTTTAGACGAATAGAACTAAAGATAATCAGCCTTCATTAAGCCCTTGCTTCTCACAGATTTGCTGCAAAATACAGTTGTCCTCAGGGTATTACAGGGTATTACAGAGTCTGTCACAGCCCCGCCCCGCTCACCCTCTGTCCTTCGAGGTGTGGAAGCACGCGGTCCTTAACGTTAGGAATCGCAGGACGTATGGCACAGGAGACGGTGCCTTCCTCCTCCGGGAGCCCGCTGTTTGCGAGAGCTGTGCAGGATCCCAGCAAAAGTGCGGGTGAAAACCACATAAGCCCCCTGAACAGGCCGAATACAGGATTTGGGGGTCCGAGGAGGGATCGGGTCCTTGCTCGCTAACGGTAACTAGCCGTGGCTGCCGGGAGGAGGGAAGAGTGCCGCAGGGATGTGGAGGTGTGAGGGTGGCAGTCCGGGTGCACAAGAGGCTGAGTGACCGCCACCACCATGGCCCGGACGCGCTTCCTGGCCAGTGGCTCACTAAGCACAGCACCCTGCGGGGAGGTGGGTTCCCTGGCTGTTTCCACCTTACAAGGGAATCGACTTGAGGGAAGGCAGTCACCTGCCAGGCCAGGGTTCAAGCCCAGGTGTCGTCTTTCAGGTGGCTAAGAGCCCACGTCATGGAGGCCGGTGGTTTTGGGCTGAGACATTCGCACCGTCTTCTGGCACCACATCGTAGAGGGAGAATGCACGTCTTTAAAGCATGCGGTTTGGTCCCTTTAAGGCCTTAAGCGCCAGGAGACCCCAGCGCCCCGCATGCCTGCGGTTCTGGGCTGCGTCCTTGTACTGTGTCCCAGCGCCCCTCTCTCCTTTACTGCCCACCAGTACTTCACCACAAGGACATGCCACTATTATTTGTTCGCCTGTTGGGCATTGGGGCTGTTTCTCCTTTTGACTTTTATAGATCGGCTGCTCTGGCCATTTGCGTGCAAGTCTTTGAGAGACTCCTGTTTTCATTTCACCAGCTCTTAGGACAGGTCTGTGTATAACCGTCCAGGAATCCGGGAGCCCCGCTCATCGGGGCCAGTCCGGGGTGCGGCCGGGCTTTCTTGCACTTGTCAGGCAAGCAGGTGCACGTCCCCGGTCTGGACACGCGCTCACGTGGAAAGCTCCTTCCAGGTGGCTTCTTGGTGGCTTCTCGGTGGCTTCTTGTGCTTGGCTGCCCCTTTACACCCCTTCTGCGAAGTGTCTGTTTCAGTCTTTCGCCCGTTTTTGGTGAGGTTGTTTGTTGACGCTCTCGGTATTGAGTTGTGAGCGTTCTTTATTGTCTGGGTACGAGTCTCCTGTTTGCTTCAGGTGCTGTTTGAAGGTTCTCAAGTTTTAAATTCTTATGAAGTCCAGTTTACAATACTTTCTTTTGTGCTTCGTCTTCAAGTTCACTTAATTTTCTGTCATTTCTGTTCCATGGAACTCATTCTGTCAGGTGTTTCAAAATTTTTATTGTATTTTTAAGGTACAAAATTTCTTTTTGCCTCCTTAAAAAATATTTTCTATTTCTTTACTGTAAATCCTTATTTTTTTTGTTCCTTCCACGTGTGTTTTCTTTTATCCTAGGGAGCATGTATAATAGCTGCCTAAAAGCCTTTGACAGTCACAGCATTTGGATCGGCTTGAGGTTGGCATCATGGGTGCTTGAGAATTGGTCACGTTTTCCTAGGTTTTTTGCATAGCATTTATTTTAAATTGTATTGGGACATTGTGAATGTCATTTTTTGTGGACTGTAACTCTGCATGTTACTTTTTATAAGGTTCTGGAGAACACGGATGGCCTGTTTGGGCAGGCAGCCTGTCTGGTGAGGCTCCAGTGACAAATCCCGCTCCCCATCCTTGGGTGGAGGTCAGGATCTTAGCTCCCCAGCTCAGTTCCCCAAGCCTCTGCTTCCTTCGTTTGGGTCTGTCCACTTGTGACCTGGAAATCTTTAATAACCAAGTGTGGACCGTACGGCATCTGCTAGTCTCTGTGGCGCTCAAACTTCCCTGTGGCCAGTTTCAGGCTGCCAGCGCGACACCACGGAATGCAGTGTTGAGAAGAGATGCCTACAGTTGGCTCCCGTGGCCTGGCGTGAGGTGGCCTCAGCATGCCCGCGGTCCGTGCCAGCCCGTGCCACTCGGGGTCAGGCCGCGGCACGTGCGTGCGGCTCCGGTCCCGTGTCCGCCCTCCACGTCCTGGCCGTGCCGAATGGGGTCCATCCTGTGTGCACGCAACTCGGAGGTGAATCTCAAATGTATGTGTGCGTGTTGAGGGCTCAAATCCCAGACCCGATCTCTGAGCCTTTGCTGTGTTGGGTTGGGGGATCCCCTTCCCTGGCTCTGTCCTCTCTTGGATTCCCTCCACACATACACATGTCCTGTCACACCTAGGTACCCCTTTACCTGGTGTTTCTGGCCAGAGAGACAGTGTTTCTATCAGAATTACAGCCATCCGGGCACCCCGGGCCACGCCATGGGCAAAGTGAGAGGACGGTGTCGGGGGCTAGTCCTGTGTGACTTTGCTCTGCTTGTGTCCCCCCACCCCCCAGAGCTCAGGGGCTGTTTTTGTATCCGCCTGAACTTTGCTTTGCGCTCAGTGGGGGTAGGAAGGGGCTGTGCCAGGTGTCTCTAGGCTGAGGAGGACTCGGCGTGGCTTTAGTCCCTCTGCTCTTCCCTATGGGGTCACACAGGACCAAGCCGACCCCTCGTTTTCTTTAAGACCTTCCAGGTTATCCGAGGCACGTTGCAGTGATTCATTCAGCAAACACTTGTTGAACATTCAAGTTCCAGGTCTGTGAAAGATGAGTAAGACCTAGTTTCCTCACTCCGTAGAATTCCCGGTCCAGGGGATGGAGATGGGTGAAGCAGGCATGTCAGGAAACCACCGTGTTGACACAGTGGGCACAAACCCCCCGTTAGTGTTCAGTGTAGCAAGGACGCGGCTCTCATGGGGTGGGGGTGGGGAACAGGGCGGAGCAGGCTGGACAAAGTGTGTCCCTGAGCAATGAGCCAAGGCCCAGCCCCATGAGCGTGCTGAAGGTCCGCGGGCAGGAGGCGGTCCCGTGGGGCAGGCGCGTGTGTGCAGGTGAGTCACGACAGGTGAGGCCTGAAGGCGCGTGGGCCCAGGCGGCGGCAGCCTTTGGACGCCTTCCTGCAGAGCTTTTATTTCCTGTGCCCTCGGGGTTCTCTTCTCCCTGTGGCGGGATTAAGTGCCAGCGTGGATGTTGTGGATGCCGGGAAGTGATGCCAGCTACCACCGCCGCTTGGGTGTATACTCAGTGCTCAGCGCGTGGCTCGTGGCTTTTTAAACTGTCACTACTACACTCTGGGGTTGGCATCATTGTCTTTATTTTTACAGCAAGAAAATGCTTTAAAAGGCCAAATGATGTGCTCAGGATGACACAGACATTGTTGAGACAGAGCTGAAATGCAGACCCGGATTTCCTGTCTCCGCAGCCCCGAGAGCCCCGCTCTCCCTGCGCTGAGCTCAGGCTTCGGATGGGAGGACCCTGGCGGGTCCCTCTCCCCGAGCTTGGCGCACACCTTCCAAGCGCATGCCAGGGAAATCTGTTTCCTGTTCCTGTTTGTTTTCCTCGTTTAATTTAGGAAATAAGAGCTTTAACTCAGAATCAATGAAATGTGTAATTAGATGTAATAGCGCTTTTTTTTTTTTTTAACTAATGGCAACTGATTTAGTATGATTGAGGCATTTTGTTAACAGAATGGGGGCATTTCATGGCCTTAAATCAATCTGCTCTGTACTGAGTGGTTCTGTCTGGGGCGGGGGGGTGGACAATGCTTCAGCCACACAAAAAGCTTTCGGGGTGCCTCTTGGTTGAGCCAACATTTTCTTGAGCACTCACGTGCCAGCACGGTGCCTTGCACTAGGAAGGTGAGGACAGGTTAGGTCTCTACTTGTCGTGTGGGGAGAAATGCGTGTTCAGTGCTAATTTCATCAGTAGACACTTTGCAGAGAAACTACTAGAAGCACAGAGGGTGAGAAAGGAGGTGGTTCGATAGAAGGTGACTCAGCCAGGTGAGGGTGGGCCGGGTAAGCCGACTGCTGTGTGAGCGTGAGCGTGGTGGGACGTGGAGGTGTGGGGACAGTGGCACGTTAGTGGTGACAGCAGGAGGCAGCTGGAAGGAAGCCTGTGCAGCTCTGCGGCGTCTCGACTTGGAAGTGCTGGGGGGGGGGAAGTCACTCTGAGCCGTTTTGCAGGGGGAGGCTGGCAGGGACCATCCCCAACCTCATAATTATTTGACCCAGCTCCTCCCACTTTGCGATGGTGCAGGAGTGATGCGTATGTGGTACGGCGTGGTGACAGTGGCCATAGCTCCCCATCAGCCGGAGATCACGAGGGCCCACAGCCAACACCGAAAACCATTCTGTGCCCACACAGCCATCCTGTCACTTTGGGTACAGTCTTCATTACATCACAAGGGACAGTCAACACTCAGTTATGAAACAGGCTTTGTGTTAGATGGTTTTGCCCACCCGTAGCCTCGTGTGTGTGTGTGTGTGTGTGTGTGTGTGTGTGTGTGTGTGGTGAGCAGGTTTCAGGAGGGCGTGGCTCAGCTGTGGTGGGCGGTAGGTTGGGTGTGTTACACGCACTTTGACCTGAAGGTACTTTGAACTTGGGATGGGTTTGTTCGCTGCTGTCCTGGAGCCAGCTCTGGTGCAGTACTACGGAGGACTAGGTCAGAAAGGCTGTTCCTGGAAGCAGATCAGTTCAGGCCCCCGCTTCTTTTCTTGTTTTCCTTCCCCCTTGAGCTCGGGACCCAGGATCTATCCCAGAATCACCGCCCCACCTGCCCTGCCAGTGCTGGCCTCGGTCTGGCCTCTCCAGCCCACCCTCTGTTAATGTAGCGCCGTGGCCAGCTGGACCCCTCACACCAGGCCTCACCGGGGCTCTGGTGGTGCCTTCTGCTGTCAGACCTTCTGGGGCCGCGTGCTGCACCCGGGACCGTGGCACCCTCCTAACGCTGTTTTGAGGCATCCGGGCCCTGCCGTGTCCCGGCTACTGCCTGGCCCCTGCGGCTCCCCGAGCTCGCACTGCTAGTTCAGGCTGGGCTCGGCCACCCGTCCTGCGCCCAGCATCCCGCTGATGTCTGCTCACAGACGGAGCGGGGCCTGGCCCAGAGGAGGGCCACGTACATGTTAGGGGTTCGTCTTTTAGAAAGTTGTTTCCTCCCTGGCACTCTTGCCTCTTTGAAAGAGTTTTGGCCTTCGGGAAACGTATTCTAATTTTTATTTCCTCCAGGAATCTCCTTTAATTCTGTGTCTGAGTTCTATAAATAGTCTGTATTTATGCTGTTTGCTGGCCACACAAATGCTGTTTTGTACACAGATGATAATTAGGCAATTTGTCAGTCCCTTTGAGAATTCCATACCTTGGGAACTTCGTTTTTCTTAGGGCAACGCTCTCTTGGATCTGGGCCACCGCACCGGCCTCCACACTGGCCTTGTCACCAGTTACCCCGCCAATCCAGCCTTCCATCTGGCTCCTTCTGTCAGCACAGGGATGACTGATCCCTGCCTTCTGCTAAACCTCCTTGACCCCGTCTGTCTGAAGAAAGCTCTGGAAACTCTAGGAAACCACAGGGCAGGACCACGGTCCTCCGAGGCCGGCCTCCACTTGTCCGCACCCCCAGGAAAGTGCGAGCCCTTCAGAACCAGGGCGGCTGGTACACACTGTGATCCGTGTCCTGGGGACAGCGTACCGGGGGGCTTGGGAGAGGAGGGCGGGGCCGGCAGTTGGAATGACACCCCAGGGCAGGAGGCCTGGACTAGGGTGTGGGGAAGGAGGCAGGGGCTGCCTCGCCTGGAATCCCAGGCCTGGAGGGCAGAGGGGAGTGGGGAGTGCAGCCCCGAGGGAGGTGACATGCAGGAGGCCCAGGAGGAGTGTAGGCTTGGGCACGTCGTGTGTCTGGTTTGGGGCGGATCGATCTGAGGTGCCGGTGGGAAGGTGGAGGTGCAGTAACGATAGCGATAAAAGAACTAGAACTTCTAGGGGCGCCTGGGTGGCGCAGTCGGTTAAGCGTCCGACTTCAGCCAGGTCACGATCTCGCGGTCCGTGAGTTCGAGCCCCGCGTCGGGCTCTGGGCTGACGGCTCGGAGCCTGGAGCCTGTTTCCGATTCTGTGTCTCCCTCTCTCTCTGCCCCTCCCCCGTTCATGCTCTGTCTCTCTCTGTCCCAAAAATAAAAATAAACGTTGAAAAAAAAAAAAATTTAAAAAAAAAAAAGAAAAAAAAAAAAGAACTAGAACTTCTAAAAGGCTTTCTTTTTTTTTTTTTAATTTTTTTTTTACATTAATTTATTTTTGAGAGACAGAGACAGCATGAGTCAGTGGGGGGGGGGGGGGGCAGAGAGAGAGGGAGACACAGAATTAGCAGCAGGCTCCGGGCTCCGAGCCGTCAGCACAGAGCCCGACACAGGGCTCGAACCCACAAACTGTGAGATCGTGACCTGAGCCGAAGTCAGACGCTTAACCGACTGAGTCACCCAGGCGCCCCTAGGCCTTCTTATTATTAAGCACACACTGTCCTAGTTAGTCCACAGATCACCTGCTTGTAGACAGGTAGTGTGCTCGTTGTACAGGAGACACGCTTGAGGTTCGATGTCCAGGATACTCCTGGGGCACGACGTGACTGTTGCAAGAGGAGCGCCGCCTTCTGGCGAGAGAACCGAGTCCGCAGAGGTGACTCACACATGTCAGGGCTCGGCCCTGGGGACCGGTCGGCGTCTGCCAGGCCACCTGTGGCCCTTTCTGGGCAGCACTGTGATGTGGGGAGACTCGGCTCCCCTGGGCCCCGGGCGCTTCTGCTCCTCTGACCCCTGAGCCTTGGTGTGCCGATCCCGCCACATGCTGCTCGGTGGTCCTAGTCCCAGCTTCCTCTCCTGTAGGATCCAGACTATCCTGTGACGACACTTATCGCCCGGGCGGTGGAGACATTGCGAGAGCCTAGTGGTACACCCGGCCTGTGAGGAAGTCCTTGGGGCGGGGACCACTCCACAGGTGCGGGTGTAGTCAGGTGCCCCTGACCCCTGCCGAGACTGTCCCCGTGGCTCACAGGGAACCCCCATCCCAGGGTAGGTGACTGCAGGCACGTGGCCTGTGGAAGGTAGGGGAATCCGCATGCTAACATGGAAAGATTTCTGCCCACAAGGGCTGATAACAACGTGGTAATGTCTACAGGCTCAGCTCCCTTTAACAGGAACGTGTTTCTACAAGGGAATTTTTATTTCCGTGGAGGATAATTGAAACACTGGTGTCCTTGAACACGTCCAGTATATTTTCATTTACCTTTGGAATTGGCAGTGTACGGGATCCTTGTGCCGCGTTCTGATCGGTTTCCCTGTCTGATCGATCTGTAGCTGCTCTTTGAAAGCTACTTTAGGGTTATTTAACTCCGTTGGTCCTTTTGCGTCTTGACGAGGGAAACCACCACGGTCCGTCTTAAATCCAGATGTCAAAAATACTTCTGTGTATTGCTCGTGCATTCTCTCTATGGCAGCGTACTAGGGGAAAAAAACCTGCCAGAGATGTTTTCTTCCTGTCTCTTTCTCTTCATTTCTCTGGGCCTGGGGTCCTGGCGGTGAGTGTTTGCCCCTACTCGCTGGGGGGGTTTGGGACCGCTCAGTTGTGTGGTCCTTCATGACGCACTTAGCAAGTTCGCCTTCTCGCTTTGGAGACTTGCCCCCCCACCCCCACCCCACCGGGCTCTGGCTTCTGGGAAACGGGTGTCCCAGGTGTTGCCTGGACCGGAGGGAGGACCTGGTGCCTCGCCGTGTGGTCACCCTTGCTGGCCCCGTGCACACCCGCACGCCTCCTTTTACTGGGCGCTGTTTTCTGTGCCAAGGAAGGTACTTACGGGTCCTGAAATCAATGTTCACCTACAGACGTGCAAGCTAAGGGGTTGTGCCTCCACACACACGTTGGCCGAGGTAGAAGCAGGCGCTCCTTGCGTCCCACGCTTCAGACCTGGCTTCTCTGCAGCGGGGCCACAGTCTCCGGACACTGGAAGCAGCGTTCGTTTCGTCCTTCTCCCTCCGATACAGAAGAAAGTTTGTAAGGTTTATAAAAGAAGTGTCTGCAAGTGCAGGGTGTTCCTGGAGCTGCACCTGTCCCCTCACCGGGGGTCCCAGAGCAAGTTTGGCGCGTGGACACGCGGTCCTGCCCCGGGTGGGGTAGGCATGGACGCTGGCGATCCCCGGGCACCTCGGAGGCTCGGAAAGCAGAGGGGACAGGCAGGGACGCCTCTCAGGGAGGCCGTTTCGGCCAGGGCTGCAAGGGTGGGTGGAGTCAGTTCCCTGGAGGTGGAGCGGTGTGAGCACCAGCAGCTAGGGTCCCAAGGCTGCGGACCCCAGTAGAATCCGGCTGTTTTTAGTAACACCTGATGACTGTGTGGGGCTGTTTCCCTCTTGTGAGCTCAGTTCACCCCTCTGTAAAAGTGGGTGAGTGTAGAATGAGACACTATGACTGTAGGAGCTTCCTCGGTGTCACGGGGGGGGGGGGGTGTCTTCACTGGCCCCTGTCTCTCGTGGAACCAGCTGGACTCTGATTAAGGTACCGGGGTGTTCAGACCAGACAGTCGCTCTCCTGAGAAGTTGTCTCGGCGGTGAGAGGCCACTGTCACCTGACAGCCACTCTAATCCCCACCCTGGGCCTGCCCCGAGCTCATAAAATCCACACTGAAGAGGTAGGTGTGTTCGAAACCCCTTCAGTTTACAACGAGGAACTTGAGATTCAGACAAACTGAATACCTCAGAGACCCAGACTTTACCAGTGAAAGAGACTGGGCATCTATCTGTGTGATGCAGGCTTCTGCTCGGCTTGCCCTGGCCTCGTGATCTTCCAGCCTGTGCACGGAGCAGACGGGGTGGGGGGCAGAGCACTGGACCTCGGACCCCTGACCCCTGACCCCCAGCCCCAGGCTTGTTCATAAGCCGCACCGACCCATAGTCCAGCCCCTCGGGCCCTGTAGCTGCACTGACCACAGCGGCCGCAGGTGCACAGCTGTTGACAGTGGACAGTGTTCATTGCTGAGCACCCGCCAGGTGTGCTCCCAGAGTTCAGGAGCGCGGGCATGCCCGTCTGGACTCGTCCAGTCACTGCCCGCTTCGGGCTCCAGGATCTTCAGGCCTGGTGAGGAATTCCTCACCTCCGTTTGCCATCTCTGTGCCCTCAGGCAAGTTATTTTTGCCGCATACAGATTTAATCCGTCTCTGGGCTGCTGTGAACATGGAGATGATGGCGGTGGGGCACACTGATGGCACCCAGGTGGCCTGTGCTTGGCGCAGTCCCTGGCAATGCTCTGATTGGATTGTGCTGGGCTTTGGTGTTTGGAATCCAGTGTATCTTTTCTCTTCAATTAAAAATAATGGCTTTTCTCTATTATAATTGATCTATGAGGCCTAAGAAGAAAATTATCTTCTTTGGGTGTGATCCAGATGTCGATGTCCATGCCATTTTCTTGCCTGCTTGGAGCCCCTCCTCAGGATGGATGGCGCCTCAAGGTTGACTGCTTCCTTTCACTTGGGTTGTGCTTCATTATAAAACAGAATAGGCCGGGAGAGCCGAGCAGACGCCCATGTGACGCGGCACATAAATTTAGAATACCAGTCTTATAACTATCAATTATCTCCCAATGAAAGTTCAATTTAATTACATGTGGATAGTCCTTCTAAATCCAACTCCCTGATTTGTATTTAAATGTCATCATTATGACTTCCCTGGTGAGGTTATCAGCTGTTCAAAGACTGAATCATATGATATTTTAAAAACCACCGCTTTTATATAGACTCTTCAAAAATCACAGCACCTTTTTCCAGTGCCAACTCTTGACTATTATTGTCACATTTGGCCATAAAATTAAGCATGAAAATTGGCATTCAGTAGTCGTATTAATTTTATTTAACTCCGACTCATCGAAGATGAACAGGATGGAGTAGCGGTAGGGACTGACGGGGAGGCCGGGGAGCGCTCCCAGGATATTGCATGTAGACTCACAACCGCATCTGAAACGAGAGTGTCCGCGGTTCCACGGGCAGCTGAGGTTATCTCCGAGGCTCCGCAGTGCCGTGGGCTCCTGGTCCCTGACGAGGGATTAACCACCATGACAGCAGGTGCTATTTATAGCGCGCTGCTTGTGTGCTGGGCACTGGGCTGACCATGCTGTGTCTACTGTCTCACTTAAGCCACACAAAACCGTGCAAGGTGGGGTTCAGCCCCAGCCTTAGCTGCGGTGTTCTGCACACCCCGAGGGACTGTGGGGGTGATAGCAGTCTCCCAGGAGGAAATGCGCAGCGAGGGTTTGTGCGGTTGGGCAAACCTTGTGGAGAGCTGGCCCTTGAGCACGGATTTAGAAGATCTGAAGGAGTCCTGTCCTGATAGGTGTGTGTGGGGCCTGGGCCTCTCCCCCATCTGGGATTCAAGTCTGGTCCTTTCATCTAATCCAGAGGGACCCTGACAAAGTGCCACACATGTTTACACACAGGATCAGACTTCTCGACAGCATGACCAGCAAGCCAGTGGGCATATTCCCCACTTCAGAAAATGAGGTTGGGTTTCGAGAAGTTACAGGGTACGTGGAAGATAGACAACTGAGAAAGCCCTCGCGTGGAGCTGGCGGCCGAGCCCTGGAGGTTGCCTCCTCGGCCAGCAAGTGGCCGGGCTCTTCCACTCTCTGCCGTTCACCAGGGACCGGTCTCGCCCTGGCGTCCCTCACAGATGCCCTCCCGCTTCTGAGACCACACTGGACAGAGAGCCCAGAGAACAGATTCTTGCCCCAAGTCAGCCACTGACTGTAGGTCATGCCCCTTGCGCTCAGCGTCATGCTGCTACTTGATTAAAAATAGAGACCTTGCCATTTGTGACAGTGTAGATGGACCTAGAGGGCGTGATGCTAAATGAAATAAGCCAGAGCGGGAAAAACACCGTATGATTTCACTTCCATGTGGAAACTAAACACACACAGACACGAGCAAACAAGAAAACAGACACAGACTCGTAGATACAGAGAACAAACTGGTGGTTTCCGAGGGGAGGCGGGCGGGTGACAGGCAAAAAAATAAGTCACGGGGATGAAACGTACAGCACGGGGAGTGTAGTTACTAATACCATAGTGCGATTACTGTCAGCAGCATTCAGGTGGCGCATAAGCATTGAATCACTGTGTTGTACACCCGGAACTAATACGTGCCAATTATACTTTGAAATGAAAAAAAAAATTAAAATAAGTAGAAACCAACAACGGACAGGAGAGGCATCCTGGTGAAAAGGTGTGTGAAGGACGATTTCCGTGCTGGCGTGAGTCCCCCGTGAAGACCGTGCGGCTACGTGCCGAGCCCCTGCAGCTGCCCCAACGGCAGGTGCGCCCCCACACCCTGTGGGTCCTGGGCCCACCTGTTCTCCTTTCCTTCTCTTTGTCATTACTGAAGATAGTGTTTTCCGGTTTTGCTGTGATTTGCCAGAGGGTCAGCTGTGTTTGGGATTATTTTTTGGACGCTTGTTTGTGGGGGATTGCACCAATACTCTCCCATCCGTGTTGCTTCACCCCCAAGAAGAGGTTTCACAGGGCCATGAGCTTATACCCAACTGAGGAGGGCTGTGCCCGGGAAGTTGACCTTGGCAGGGCGGTGGGGATGCCATGGCTTCCGTGTCTGCTGAGGGTTTTGTTGCTTCCTGGTTATGAGGAGCGCTTGCTAACTGAGAAGAGGGATGTGCATCGTCCAGGGCGTGAGGCTGATCCTTCCCTGGGCTGATGGAGGCTGCCACCAGGCCTGGGTGAGAAGGTGTGAACCCTCTCAGCCCTCCCTCCGGGTCAGGTACTGCCGACCGCATCTCTGGCTGGGTCGGAGTGGGCATCCAGCTCTGAACCCAGGGCTCTGTCCTCTGCCTGCTCCCACCTCCCTTGTCGTTGTCATCGCCGGGAGCGCTGTCGTCCCCGGTCCGCGTGGCTTTCTGACAGAAGCAACAGCCTCAAACCATGGTGGCTGAAGCCAGTGAGACGGCTGGACTCAGAGCCAGGACCCCTCCTGGGGCTCTCAGGCAGCCCTCCCCGCCCACCCCACCCCCCCCCCACCCCCCACTGCCGCCTGGTGCTGTCCCTGGTGCTGCACGTAATACAGCAGCTTCCCACAGCGGGAGAGGTCACTCATCAAGACTGGGCTCTGGGAAAACAGGTCGTCGCACGCTACCCTCTCCTTCCTGGAGGTGAGGATAGAGGGGGAGGTGGTGATGTCTGGGGACTGTGCTCTGAGACCATGTAGCGATGTCCAGGCCAGCCATGCTGCCCGTGGTTTGGGGAAATAATCCTTGGCCTCCGGCCTTGGCATTCTGGCTCCAGGGCTTGGAGCTGGGTGACCCTGGTGCGGTACTCAGTTTCTTGGTACCTCAGCATTAGCACCTGTGGGAAAGGAGGGGTGCCGCCTTCGGGATGCTCACAGCTCTGTCACAGGTGGCGGGGCAGTGGCTTTCACGTGGCAGCAGGCTTCACGGTCACTAGGTCTGTGTCCCGTTCCGGCTCTGCACACGGCGTGAGCAAACCATCATTTCCTTTGAGGTGCTCTGCCTGAGCAAGAGGGAGCCAAATGGAGCGAAAAACAAAACCGTGGTGCTGAGTCTGAGTGACAGGCTCTGTGGTGTGGGGCTGCAGCCCGTGCCCAGCGCCTCATCAGAGCTGTGAGAAAGCAAACCGCGCCCGTCCTTACACTTGCTGTAATAAATAAGATGAAGGTACGTGCAGGATACTTAGCACAGGGCTTGGCACGTAGTGTCCGTTACATTTCATTTTCTTCCCCCTTCCGTGTTGTGGGCCCCGTGGCTATGATTTCATCAAGGCTGGGGGCGGGGGCGGGGGGGGGGGCGGAATGTAGTGTGATGCTTACTTCATCGAGATTGTTCAGAAAAGCCCTTCAAGTGATCACATAAATACAATCCCGGTGGCCACAGCGTCTGGGGTGTCTCTGGCCCCGGGGATCTGGCATTCTAGGTGCACTGTCTCCTTCTGTGTTCAACAGGAATAGCCTGGTATCCAGAATGTTTCCAAACCCCTTTCAAAGGTGAAAGTTATTAGTTCCTTTTGGGTTATCAGGCGATGAACTGAAATTGGCGTTTTTAGTGAAATTTAGGAATATTCTGACCTTTAGCTTAAGGAGAGCCCTTGTTTGGTTCATTCTCCCTTCGAGGTGGGGGCTGGAAAGAGCCTATACCGAGTGAGACATTAGAGGCACTCATGCTGGACATGTAGACACCTCGCAAGGGAAGAAATGTATGTACAAAAAATGGCTAATAAGCTTCTCAAAAAGCGTTCTCTTTCAGGAGCGATTCAGACCTGCAAATTAAAACATCAGTGAGGTAGCATTTCGCCCCTTCCTAGCAAAGGTGGAAAATCGATCATGGCCAATATTGGCAGGGGCGCAGGGAGAGGGGCACCAGCCTCGCTGCCTGGGGCGCGTGCCCCAGTGAACGCCTTTCTGAGAAGGAACTGGGCGCCCACCTGCCAGCCTTGACCTTTTCCACCCTCTCGATTCAGTCTCTGCTTCTAGATGTGGACCTCAACCTGCAGCATAAATGTAGACAGGAAATTGAAGCACAAAGATGTTTAGGATTTTTTTCAGTAGTAACTTTTTGAAAAATGGAAAGTATGAGTCTGAAAATAGCGGAGTTGTTAAGTAAGCGATGACAGGGTTGGGTGACAAGACATTCTGCAGACTAATTTTTAATGATGTGAACGTGTTCACAGTATCTTGAAAGAGTAAAACAAGATATAAAATGCATGTATATATGTGTGTGTTCGTATAAAATGAGACGTGTGATAACATACACCTATAGTAGTTTGAACTGCATTAAAATACAAATACTTAGAAAAAAGACTCTAGAATTAAAGTATTACAATTAGGGTTTAAGGATGAGTCCTTGTTTCTTTATTGTGTTTTTTGCTGTTTTCCCGCTTTTTCTGGGCTTGAAAAGAGTTTTACGGGCTGAAAAGAGAGTCAGTGTGACTCTGGAACGAAGTTCTTGCTATGGGATGCTGTGTTCTCTGTGTGCACAGGAGTCTCTCATTCTTTGGGGGTCTCCAAGCCTCAGACATCTCCTGGCCAAAGGCCATCCATTTGCTGACACCCCAGTAGTTTTCGCTAAGCTGTTAAGGTTCTTGGGGTTGAATCTTAGGTGTGTACACCCCGAACAGAGTAGCAACTCTTGTCTCTTGGTTGTCCCACGGAATAGCCCCGAGGGTCGCTTAGATCATACTGGGTTGGGCTGAATGTTTGGGCCACACCAGAGTCTGGGATGACACACTCACTTTTATCCTTTGAGTGACTCTGTCAACTTTCGGTTGAGCCAGAACGTCGGGGGCCTCACATAAAGAAAACCCCTTCCTCCCCTTCTCCTTCCGTCTATCCACGTAACACGCCTTTACTGAGCACCTCCTGTATGCCTGATTCTGTGCTAAGAGGCAGGGTTGCAAGCATCAGTGAGACACAGCCTCTGCTGGCATGAAGGTCACGGTCGGGAGCTGAGGCAGCCTGCAAGCAGCCGATTAGAGCGCCCACACCTGTGTGCTATGTGGCGTCTATGTGTCAGGTGCTGTAGGGTCTGGGGGTGTAGCAGAAGGGCACAGGTGCAGAGGTCAGGCAGGAGGTGAACGCCGGCCCAGGCTGTCTGGGAACGTGCTTAGTTCACGTGTTCGTTTATGCGGGGAATTGTTGGCCGAGTTGCTGTGGCGTGCCAGGCATTATCCAGGCCTGGGAGACTGGGGGAGCAAGACCACACAGACCTCCGTCCTCAGGGAGCTGAATTCCAGTAGAGCTGTTGGACAGCAAAGCCCACACATTCGTGTCTACAGCTCGTGGGAAAGGCTGTGGCAGAATGGATGCTGCCATGGAGGGGAGGCCAGGGGGGGAGAAAGGAGGATGCTGTGGGGGAGGTGCCCACAACACCTTCCTTAAGCTCAGACCTCGAGAGTGTGGGGCTCCCGCCACACGTGGGGCAGGAGAAGAAGCACTAAGGCTAAGGCAGAAAGAAAGAGCCTGGTGTGTTCTAGAAACTTCCAGAAGGTGGAGAGGGCTGGACACAGCAGGCAGGGAGGCTTTGTGGAGGATGTGACCGTTGAGCAGAAACCCGAAGGGGTGGGTGTCACAAGACAAGGTCCTGGGTGCAGGGGCCAGAAGGGGATCGGCGGGGTGTAGCTGGCCAGGCCTGGTGTGTGTGAGCAAGTCCTGTGGCTGAAGGTGAAATGGGAATTGATGGGCAGGGCTCTGATGAGGAGGCTTTTGGGGCCCCCAGGGCTAAATAATTGCTAGTCCTCTCTGATTTTCCACATGGGGTCCCGTCTGCTTTGTCCTGTTCCAGAAATTACATTTCCTTCGGGGTATGTGAGTCTTCTCTGAGGTTGGGCTCTCTGACTGTGTCTTCAGCTCTAAACTGCGTGTTGAACCAGCTCTGAAGCCACTGCTACCCTGGGAGTCTATTATTTCATTTTCTTGGAATGAATCCATTATGAATTACTAACGATAATGATTCATTATACCGTCTCACGCTGGCATGTGCTGATTCTCCAACAGCCAGCAGAAGATACTGCCCTGCTGATTAATCCTCTGCTTTTTCCCTCCTTCTCTTAGAATGGCCATTCAAGTGGACAAGTTCAGCTTCGAGAGTTTCCCAGAATCCCCTGGGGAGAAGGGACAGCTTGCAAATCCAAAGCAGCTGGAGGAGGAGAGGCAGGAGGCCCGCGGCTTGGAGATCGACAGCAAGCTGGACGTCCACTGGAGAATCATATCCTTTTCACGGTGGCCGCCCTGGCACCGGGCACACCCTGCTTGGGGGCTCTGCCCTCTGGGAAGGACCCCCGAGGGGCTTCACCGTGGAGCTGTAGACAAAGGGTGTGTCAAGGAGACACGGACCAAGGTTGTCCTTTCTTAGCCTCTTCCCACTCCCAGGGCCCCACCAACGAGGTATCAGATCAGGGTGAGGAAAGGCCACTTCCCTGGAACGTCTCAAATCACATGTTTCTTGCCAGTGTTGATGTTTGTGTTAGTGACACGTTCTCATGCCTACCTGTCAATGCTGGGCTCCAGGCTTCACAGACTGTCCACTCCTCCCGGTCAGTTGTCTGGGAGACTGAAATCGCACTGCACGGCTTACGAGGCATGAGAACCCTGAGGGGTTTCACAGGGGCAGTGCTGCACGAGAGCGCCTAGGGCAGTCCCCGGCCCTGCTGCAAACTTGGGACGTGCCTGGCTCACAGCAGGTGCTCCGTTCCACGAGCGAGCACGTGATGAGAGGATCCCAGGCGCACTTGTGTGAGTGTTCGACCGTCTTCCAGAGCACCTGCTTTGGGCTGGGTATTCAGCGAGACGCTTAGGCTGAGACGGCGAGAGAGGCCTCAGTGTTTCTTCATGGCCCTGCGGGGTGTGGCTCGCCAACTGGGGACGACATGCACTTGAGGCGCAGGGCAGAGCATCACACCACGTCTGTGAGGTTCAGGGGTGGAAGCTGTGGGCATGGGGCCCTTGGAGAAGGCTTGACACAAGGGGAGACGTTAGAGTGGCTTTTGTAGGGTGAGTAGAAGTTTCTTCGAGGGGTGAGGGTAGGGGATGGCCCAGCGGTCCCAGTGTGTAGGAGGATGGGTCACTCAGAGTGTTGCCCAGGAAGAGGCGATTCCGAGGTGGTTGTCTTAGTTGTCTGACTCACATATGTGCTGTGTGGTCTCAGATCATTCTAGACCATCTCCCTGGATTCTGGAAAGATCCTCAGTCTGCAGGTGGCCGTCTCCAAGAGTTGAGACACATTGCTTTGTGCCCACTAAAGAGGGTCTGGAGCTGGTAGACCCTGTCCCCAAGGAGCTGGGACAAAATAAGCCCTTCACATGTAAACCGGAGGCTTCGGGAATAAGACATTAAACCCAAGTCCCTGGGGACTCAGAATCTCAGTGGCACATCACAGAGTTAAGGTGTTTGCCTTTGTACAGAAGGAGGTGAAAAGGAGGAATGATTGGAGTCCTCCCTGTCTCGGGGCCCAGCCAGTGCCTGCTGGTGACAGAGCCCAGAAGGCCGCGGCATTCCTCCCGCGCACCAGGCCGTCTCCTTTACCCCCTCCGTCTCTGACGCGTGCTCTCGCACCCCTGGGGAGAGGTTGGCTGGGTCGCCTGTGAGTCCATCCAGGACGTGGTGAAGCCGGCTGCCCGGTGGGGTTGCCTGTCCTCAGGGAAGATCGAGGAAACAACCCCGCCCCCCCCCCCCCCGTCCTGTTGGGGGACAGCAGAAGGCACAGAGCTCTCCTGTCCTGGTATCTGTGGTTGTGATGCTGATGCTGGGGTGGGGGGTTTGGGGTGGAGAGGCTCTGTAACCTCTAGATGTGCACGTCCCCATGTGAGGCAGGACATGCCCTGCTCCCAGGCCTCTGGGCTTCATGCGGGGAGCTTCTCTCAGACCAGGAGTCCTGGCTGCGAACGAGTCCGCCTCTGGCCCATGGAGGGAAGGGCGGTGTGTGTGGGGGGCCTGGCAGGAAGACATCTGTCTCCCGAGTGTCTCATTCTGGGTGAAGATAGAAGCACGAAGCCTCGGAATGGAGGGGGGGTGGTTTGCACCCCTGCTGTTAGGGCTACGGTAGCACCTGCTGATGACGCACCTGCCACTTCCCAGGTGCACCCCTGGGCTGGCCCAGGTCGTTCTCCATGGTTTCAAGTCCAAGGGGGGCTCCGCCGCCCTGTCTTAGATATGACAACCTCTCCAGCTCACACACAGGAAGAAGGGGAGCGGGCGCTTACCAGAAGCCCATCAGTCGCCCTGCAAGCCAGCGGCCCTTGGCCAGGATGCGGTGCCTTCTAGTGGGATAATGCTGACCATCAAAATGCTTATATTTTGATAACACCGACCAGAAACATGCTGAAAATGTCTTTGGTTTCTCTCCTTTTAGTTTTGCCTCCTTTAAGAGGTTGATATCCCCATTTTCTGTATTTGCTTAATAATTCATGCAACAAATATTTATTGAATGTCTACCATGTGCCAGGTACATCTGTCTCCTAGATGTACTGACTGGGAGTTTTTGAGAGACCGTCCCTACAGGCGGATTCCATGAAAGAGAATGAACAGTAGGACACCTCTCTCTCTCTCTCTCTCTCTCTCTCTCTCTCTCTCTCATATCTGGTAATGACATCTGGCATGGGATGAATCGCACAATTCTGCTGTTGTCAACCTGGATTCAAGCAGATGGAAAGACCAAAGATTGAATTGGCTAATACTCTTATTATGCATTTTAGTGATATTTTCCTCAATATTTAGACTTTATGCCAAGATTTGAGCCTAATTTGACACTCCTCTAAGGAGTAATAACAGTGGCCCACATGTAGCATGTAGGGCTAGCTCGACCTGTTTCCGTGGAGATGGTGGACCTCTGGACCCGTCAGCATCGCATCTGTAATGACCAAATAAGCAGTTGGGCACACCAGGGATTCCAGCTCCAGCGTTTACCTGCTTAACGAGCTGTACGTTTTGCTGCGCTTGAGTGCTGGGGCCCTAGAGATGCCCCAGTCTAAGGGGCTGAGCAGACCCAGAGATGGGCTCTTACAGCGCAGCCTGGAAGGGCTGAGACAGGAGCCTTCCTGTGTGAGGGCTGGCACATTCCAGAGTCTGAAAGCAGCAGGGACCTATGTCATTCCCTGTGACCAGTAATACAGCAGGCAGACCAGAGAGGTGGCAGGGTCTAGGGGCCTCCTGCGCTGTGCCTGGAGTTGGGCCTTCCTCTCTGCCTCCCCCCCTCCCCCTCCCTGCCATACTCAAAAATCTGTTAGGAAGTTCTTTCTCCTGCATGACCCATTCCTCATCACCAACCTTTGCTGGTAATTGTTTTGATTCATTTTTTTTTTAATTTTAGAGTGCAAGTGAACTGGGGGGGGGGGGGGGGGAGCAGAGGCGGAGAGAAAGAATCCCAAGCAGGCTCCATGCTCAGCACAGAGCCCATTGTGGGGCTCAATCCTGGGACCCTGGGATCATGACCAGAGCCAGAACCAAGAGTCGGACACTCAACCGACTGAGCCACCCAGGCTCCCCAGCCTGGTAATTTTTAAAGGGACTTTTCCTCTTTCTCAAGAGGAACTCGCGTCCATGTAATGACTGTGCGGTTTCCCAGGGGGGTGGGAGAGCAGCCTGCACAGGCAGCATCTGGCCTGGAGAGCTGGGCTCGTGTGGCAGACATTGATACTTCATCGATGCAATACACCCTTACTTTCAACTCCTTTGCGCAATCTCCTTTCCACCTTCTTACCTGCTGGCTACCACTCCTGGGCAATCTTTACTGAACTTTGGAAACCTTGATATAGCCAAGTTTGTTGGTAGCAGATAACAGCCTCCCACACATAACCCAGAAGGTACCTGTTTGGCTTTGGGATGGGACCAAAGATGCCGCACTGTTGGGGCTGGAGCCCAGGGTCAGGGGCCCAGCTCTGCCGTTTCCAGTGTCCCCACGGAGAGGCTGTGGCCCAAGGGGCCCTTGTCCTTGTCTGTTCAGGTGAGAACACTTGTTCAATTAGCTGTTAGGCTTAGTTCTAATAATCCTATTGCCCTTTTGATCATCTCCCAGGTATCAACCAAGATATTAGCGTTTTCTTCTAACCCCGAACCTGCAAAACAGATAGTACTCTGGTTTTCAAAATAAATGCATCTTGGAAGTTAAGTAACTGACCTGAGAGCAACACAGCTGGCCAGACAGCCAGGATCCTAAAACCTGTGTGATTTTCTTACTGGCTACTTGAAGTGAGGCTCACTGTCCAGGTGTAAGCCTAGTTTCTAACGCTGGGAGGTGTCCACACTGTGGGCCCCCTCTCCTGCTGCCAGAACCACCCTGCTCCTGGGACCTGGCCTCACAGGAGGACCATCCTGCACACAAGTCCGTGGGCCAGGCCTTGCCCACGTCCTCACTTCCGCCTGTGATGGGACCTGCCACAAGGGTCCGGGATTGTCGTTCTGAGAGTCCCCCGGAGTAGCCGGTTCTGGGGCGTTTGGAGATCGGCTGTGTCTGTTTTCACTTTGCATTTGTAATTCAGGAGAGGAGAGTGTCCGTCAGTGTCTCATCCTTTGATGATGAGTTTTCCTCATCCTTTGTGGCTGACCTTGCACTTCCAGTCTCCCGAGGAGCCTGGTCCATCACTGACCTCGCCTATCTCGCGCGGCTGGAGCCGCCCCTTCTGCTGGACTCCAGCAGCGCTCTGTGCCTAGGTCTCGTTTGCTACAGGCCTTGCAAAGTGCAGGGAGGTTTATTTTTCCCAAAGTTCACGTCTCCTGTGCCCAGGCGTGCTGTCCTTGAAGCCACATCGCGGCCTTTCCTTTAGCAGCTGTTGACTGGTGGCCCGCTGTGTGCTGGGCTTGCGCTCGGCACCAGGGACCTCCGTGATGAGCGAGACCAGGTGTGGACCCTGACCCGACAGAGCCACGTGTCCTCCCCGGCACGTAGGTGTTAAAACCCGTGGCGAATGAACAGCTTCCATCTCATTGATGCTGCAGACTGCATGGTTACCAGCCTTGCTGTGCTGTGCCCACTGCTGTGGCGTGTGTGAAGGGAGTTTCCACGCACGGGGTGAGTCATCTCTGAAGCCTGGCTCCTTTTCCAGAGGGCAGCCGTGCACGGACGATCTGTGGTGGAAACAGACGAAGGATGAGCCTGGAGTGCTCTCACCTTCTCCTTTTCCCGGTTTCGTTGCAAATGTCCCTCCAAGGAGCATTTCAGGGGTCGGTGGGATACTTGCTGACGCGTCGGAATCCGACCCCGTGTAGGTTTCATGACAAGAGCCAGGTGCACCGGCTCCGGTGACCTGGGCCATCTGGGCAGCGTCTCCACCAGGTGGCCTGACAAACACGCGTCTCCTCCGTGCTGTCTGGAGACCGTTTGTCACCATCTGGCTGCTTTGTGGGCCAGGTAGAGGCTCAAGGAGCCCACTGCAGCCCGGGTTTCAGATGCCTGGGGATTCGCATCCCAGCGCGGGAGATGGAGAATCCTCGCAGCCTGCCGGGGTCACGTGAACCTAAGTAACCAGAACGTGGCAGGACACGGAGCAGTGCGGCTGTTCTGAGCGTGGGGTCGTGCGTGGGCCCAGGAGCCCCAGCCTGTGCGTTGCTAGGCAGTGTCTGCATCTGGCCTTGCCAACACCAGTCGCCCTCTGCAAACCCAGGAAGCTCCACGGGCTGTGACATTTGTGACTGGTTTTTGCTAGGCTTGACAAGCAGAAGCCTACAAGACTATAGGCACAGTGTCCTCAGTTCAGTTGGTCTTGACCAGGACAGCCGGCCTGGAACACAGCTATGCCTGGCTTCTCAGTTTTCCAGACTGCACTCTTCTCGTGAAGGGGAATCTGCCTTCAGCTGACTCCTCCTCCCTTCAAGGCGAGGCCTAGATGGAGCCGTGTGTGTTTTTTGGGGGGGGGGGGGGGGGTTGCCCTTTACTCTTCACTCTCGCCACCTGGCTTGTGGCTTATTCTCCAAGATGCTGCTTCGTGGGGCTGTGTCTTCGCACCCCCTGAGAAAAATCAAATGTCTTAAAACAAGATTCCTTTAAAACCCAGTACGCTGCGCTCTCCTAGTAGTCCTGTGCGGAGAAGCGGTTTAATCTAGATGAATTTAGTACAAATAGCTCCTGTCGTCAGTACAGCTGGCTGCTTGATCATCTTAAGTGCAGTACAGGGTTGCCTTCTGTGTCTGCCATCAGGGAGGTTAGCTTCTCCAGCTGCTGGTAATCACTGGGCTCAGAGGTCTTTGATCTCACAGAGGAGCCTCGCCAGCCCGGGAGAAGGTTCCGCCGACCACCGGTGCGGTGCCGTGGCCCAGGCTCTTTGGCCTGCGGTGCGCAGAGGGAGGAAGGTGAGGACAACGCGGGTTTGATTGCTGCCTCCCCCAATCCAGACACGGTAGCCAGTTACTTTGAAAAGAATCAAGGTTTGGCACCCAGCATAGATTTCAAATTTGGCTCGTGAGAGTGAAGAAGGGCTTCCCCAGATGCAAAGCACTGTTTCAGATCTGTGTGTGATGCGTGTGCACCATGGTGTGTGTGTGGGGTGGGGGGTGGGGTGGGGGTGGGGCGTATGGTGTGTGCCTGTCGCAGACGATGTGTGTGTGTAAACATCACCCAAATCGATATGCACAGTGTGTATGGGTGCAAGCCTGCTCCTTCCTCTGTCCTTTGGGTGTGACAGTCACTGTGAGCGCTAATGCCCATATAACACCTGCCAGGTGCCGGGCACTGTTCTGAGTGGTTTATTTGGATTGACTCACTTGCTTTTCACTAAAACCCTAGGAAGTAGTTTTATGCACGTCCCACAGGTGAGGACACTGACTTGTTCCAGGTCGCCAGGTACTGAGTGGCAGAGCTGGGATTCGTCCCCAGTCGTCTGGCTTCAGAGTCTGTGCTCTTGGCTCCAGGCTGGGGACAGCAGAAGAGCATCTGGTCACTGCCAAGGTCTCCGCGTCACCCCCATTTTCCAGATGAGGCCGAGTGAGGCTGCAGTGCTCCTTGGGCACCCTGCTGCTTGGTACTGTACCCACCCCGCACAGAGTCCTCCTCCATTTCACCTGCTCCACCCACAGCCCCACAAGACGTGCAGAGATGAGCCACTGCAGACTACCCCTTGGCAGCTCACCATGCTGCATGGCATTTTGCGTCCAGTTGGGCCTCTGACACCAGGGAGCTGAGCCGAGATGCGGGCACCTCTACTGAGAGGAGAACAGCCCACATCAGCATTCTCAAAGTTCACGAGGCAGATTAGAAAACACGGTCACGGGAAAGAGGCTCAGTAATCACTTAAAGCAGCCTTTCCATTAGTGTAATTTCTATTTATGACAATCTGCTAATTTATTTGAGCTGAAGTGGGCCTGGTCTAAGTCCTTGCACCTCTAGTTCTTCCAGATCTGGCACGTGGGGTGCAGACGCCCATCTTCCTGGGGGTCACCTGAGGTACAGCCCCACCCCTTCTGAGAGCACCCTCTCTGGGACACTCACCTAGAAGCCAACTTGGAAGTGACTGTCAGTTGCTCTCGTGTGATGGGTTTCCAGCTTTTGCTCAGAAGGCTGCGGGTAAGAACTAAGAGTTCTGATCCTGGCACTGCTTTCTCCTGTGAGAGGCAAGGCCATTAGAACTCAGGCCTGTGGGCTCAGAGGAGAGCCTGGTGACCCACTGGGCTCCAGGTTCCCCCAGGGAATAGTTGGTTGAGCAATCACTTTTTTCTGTAACAGAACACCAATTCATGGTAAACTTGAGTCACACGAATAAAGACAAGACCTCAAAAAACTGCTCAGTGTTTTCAAATTGTAGTACATTCCCAAGTATTTCACTGCTAATGGTCTAGCAGAAGATGAGAGGGAAGGTATTTTATTAACTTCCTGCATTTTCCTTGCATCTAGCTGCTTTTCAAAGATTTGGAAGCAAACATTCATGGTTCTCAAGACACATAGGATATTAACTGAGTATGCACGGAGAATGTTGTAAATAAAAAGACTGTGCCCACATCTTAAGTTTAATTAATAATGGTGAGCAATAATAATATATAATCCTTACACAACAGACTGAACTCCTTAAAAGTAGGAAGACTCTCGTCTTGGTTAGCCTTCTGTCCACGACAGCTAGCACAGTACACGGAGTAGGTATTAACAAGTACTTGGTATGAATCACAGTGCACACGCTGCAGTGGTGGAGGCACACGGGGACAAATGCACGTGACCAGTTCAGGAAAGATACTCCAGGGTTCAGCCACCACAGCCAGCGGGGGAGGAAGGGCTGGCTTCCAGGCTGGGCATGGGTCAGAGAGGACGTCGCAGGTGAAGTGGAGTTTAAGCTCCAGAGACTGGGGTGTGCTCACTAGAAAGACTGAAGAGGGTTCCAGGCAGGGAGAGGACGCGAGTCAAGGCACCAAGGCAGGAGGCAGCACCATCTGTTGTAAGAAGTACTGGTAGTTTGATGTGGCTGGTACATGTTCTCGGGAGTGAGATGTGCAAAACGGGGTGGGGGGGGGGGAGGTCACGGAAAAACCCATGGGGAACTTGCATAAACTTCTAGGGAGTCGGATTTTATCCCACGAGCAGCAAGTAGCCACAGCAGGATTTTGGGCCAGGGAGCATTGTCATGAGACTCCCTTTAGGAAGATGGCTCTGGTGCTTCTCACCCCACTGCTCTCTGGGCATGGTGTCTCCAGGACGTGTTTGTTTTTGTATCGTGCGATTGCACTGCCTTCTTTTGGGAATTTGGTGCAAGAACCTGCAAAGATGTACAGGGCGGTGCAGGTCTGTCTCTGCTGTCTCGTGTTCTTGGTGAAGCTCTCACAGGGTGTCGAGTTAACATATGGAGGATCACTGCTAGGACTGGGGTTCCTGTTGGGCTACAGACACCTGACATCCATTTCTGCTCTAAAATGTTAGGCGGAGGGGCGCCTGGGTGGCTCAGACGGTTAAGCGTCTGACTCCTGATTTCAGTCCAGGTCATGATCTCATGGTTCATGGGATTGAGCCCCACACCTGGCTGTGTGCTGACAGTGTGGAGCCTGCTTGGGATTCTCTGTCTACCTCTCCCCCTCCCCCGCTCACACACTTGCACATGCTTTCACACACACACACACACGCTAGCTAGCTAGCTAGCTAGGTAAAATGCTACAGAGGAAAACCAGAATAATGGCAGCACTCTGAGCCTTGAGTGTGGAAAAGGAATATAGAATGAGGTCTCTCTGAGCATGGGGGTCACTCATTATGTTTGTGTATCTTCTGTAAGCATATGTCTCCTCTCTGCTGCACAGCTCTCGCATGGGGTGGGCATGAAGCTCAGACATGTCCTCACCATGGTGTCCTTCAGGGTGCTGTGTCATCATGGACTGCACACTCAAGGGTCTAGGTACCCAGTAGGTGCTCAGTAAATGGTCACTGACCCAAGCTTGCGCAGGTAGCGACGTGATGATAAACTGTGGCCCAGCAGAGATGATACCTTAAAGCTACCAGTACAATTCCTTCTACGTTATTCCTGGAAAAACTTACTTAGTTGACTTTTACTGCCTCTCAACTCCATAGGTCTGAATTAGGGACTTAGAGGCAGGAAACCTGGTCTTTGCCCCCAGGGTGCTCACCCTGGCTTAGTTGGGGAATCAGTTATGGCAACAGATGTCTGGAGCCTGGGTAACCAGTGCTACAGTGGGAATTAGGTGGGAGCCCAGAGCTTAGGGATGGCCTGCTAGGTTCGTGTTGGTACTCATCATTGGCCAGTTTGGGGCTGTTCTTGCCATTCAGGAAGCATCATCTCTCCTCCTCCTCCCCCAGCCCTAAACCTTCCAGAAGGGGACCTCACTTAACACATGCCTTACAGTGCTAGAACTGGGTACCACACTGTCTCATCTGTGAGACATACCCACGCCCTGTGGGCTTGAGCCAATATTGCTGGACACATCTGGGTGCCCACTACCTTTAGGCCCTACCCCAGGACTTCATGGATCACCTCACGGGAGGAAGAGTGAGCCATTTAGGGTTCAAGAGACTCTTGACCTCAACAAGGTGCCTTCTGGGGCCCCATGGCATCTTGAGTCTGTTGCTTTGAAGATGTCTTGAAGGTGAGATCCTGACCCATTCCATCTGCTACACGGTGGACTTACGACACATCTCCCTGGAAACATGTGGCATGTGTGAAGAAAGTCTAGCAGGGAATGAGCAGTGCACTTGGAATCAACTGCATGTGAACCTCACACTCTTCTTGGCTATGTGGCTTTGGAGAAGTTTCTTAGTATCCTCGAAGAGGTTTCATCAATCTGACATTGTTGTAAGGACTGTATGAGATGATTTGTAGGTAACTAACACATAATACGTGCTCAGGGAAAAGAGGCAGGCATTTATTGAGCACCTACGGTGTGCCAGACACAGTGCTGGTGACCAGAGACAACACCTACTCTCCTGGGGCTTACGACCACAAGCAGTCCTCTGAATTCAGCTAAGCAGTTGGGAAGGTATGGCTGCCTGCTTATTGACCTTGCTAGTTTGGGGAGGGGAGGGCAGAAGTTCATGCTGAGCAAGGTCCAGCACCAGACCCTGGGCTCATGGATCACCACCTTTCAAGGGTTTGTGACCAGTAGGAGTGAGCCAACAGCAGTGACTCTAGGTAACTCAGCAGTGTTTTTGAGGCAGAAATGGCAAGCATGGAGGGCACCATAAAGGACATTTGGCATTTCTTGCTGGGAGTTAGATACTGCCTTTGGGGACCCCAGAGGCAGAATGTGGGTTGTGCTAACCAGAGCTGGGAGCTTGTGTGTTCTCCTGGTTCAGGCACACAGATTGTTGATCATTATATGTGGGTGTGGTTTAGGAGACCCACAAAGCCTGGGTCCATGCCAACAGGGGCTCCACAGTCCTGCTGCGGCATCGCATCCTTGACCTCCTAAGGGACAGGAGCAGGATCTCAGGACAAAGACATGCAGACTGCTTGGAGATGTGATTGCTGTGTCCTGGGTGTCCAGAAAGGGTTTTAAAGGCAGGGAGCATTTTCAGCACCACGGAGAGTTCCCCGCATGGCCAGCTCCACCACCCCCCGCAGCCTCGGGGCTCTGGCTTGACCCAGCCCTGTGCACAGAAAGATCCTTGTCTGTCCGGTGTGGAGGTTGTGGGTCCACACCGAGGGTACCGTGAAGAATTGATCCAGTGTTTACCGGAAGCTGTCAGAAAGTGGGGTCCCGATTGGGGGCTGCAGGGTCAGACTACCTGGATCCTGCCGCCGCCTCACGGCTGTGTCACCTTTCTTGCTCTCACCTTGTGCCCAAGTTGAAAAGAATTTTTTGAAATAGAAATAGCTCCTACCTTACACCCATCGGGTTCTGAAGTCTTAAAGATAGCATTAAATTGCAACGATACGTATCACTTCCTTACCAAAGGGCCTTTCTCATGGGAAGCACTTTGGAAACGTTCTTTCTAACAGAAATGATGACAGGGATTAGAATCACCATCATCATTTAGTGACCGCTTCCACCTCCACCCTCACTACGGCCACGTTGCGGTCTTGCGTGTACTAGCAGGTGATGAGGGCAGCTGCATGACTGACTGGTCAGCCAGCTTTGCATTTGGGTCCAGGCTCAGACAGCAGATTGTTTTTTGGTGGCTTATGGGGCTGAAAGGGAGGGGCGTGCATACAGGTAATTAGCTTTATTAGCTCAGCTGTATAATTTTATGGCTCATGTCCGAAAGCAAATTAATACAGAAATATGCTATTGGAATGGTTTCCAGAGCCCCAGTGCCATTTGGCAACTTTGTAACTACTCACACACTAACTTGCTCCTCTGATAATCATTTCAAAACTCCTCATCCTGGCCCTGTCCAGTAGGCACGATTTCTACGTTTCAAGCACTGTGGTGAGATCTGCCTCGAAAGTCTGGCATATTTTTTTTTTCCCAAGAGGAAGTAATATACCATGTTCTGAAGTCTTAATCTGATACCCCTGGAGGGAATCAGGAAAGAAAGAAACATGAAAATGTGCATGTTAAACCCAAATCCGCTGACAACCTGCATGCTGAGCCCCTCTCCCTTCTGACTGGGATGAGGCGTGTTGACTTCAGCTGCTCCCGGTGTTGTTTCATAATGTTATCAGCAGAACTGTATTGTTGACTTTTTTTAAAGTGTTGATTTTAAATGTGTAAAAGATGCACGTGGCTCAACACATCTTAAAAAAAGGTGTTGCCATCTTGCCCATCATCCCCACATGCCCGTTTTTCTCCATTCCTTCCACGTATGTCAGAATTTCTCACTGAAACTATAATTGCAAACACATAGACTTTTTTTTTTTTTTACACAAAAGTATTTTGTGTAAAGAATGTTTTGCATCTTGGTTTTTCCACTTAACTGTGCACGCCTTGGAAAACTTTGCATCTTCATAGTAAACTTTCTCCTTTGCCCAATAGCAGAGTGTGACTCTTATGCCTGTACTCCCATAGCTTTGCCATCACGGGGGTTTTCGAACTTTGGAGGTTGGCCCGTCTGGAAGCTGTAATGTCGAACAAGATCTCTTTCCTTTGTGGAGCTGCCATTCTGTGGGAAAGCCCTGGGATGCCTGAGGTGCAAGGATCTCTGGGGGATTCCCTGCTCTGTGCTCCCGGCTTCCAGTTCCTCATCTGCCCTGTGCCAACAGGAACAGCCCCCCCTGGTTGAAGGGAACATGTAGAACGCTTGCCACAGAACCTGCCTCAACAGGAATGCCCCCAACATTTGTTCCCTTCCCCAGCCCCCGTCTTTTGGGATGTATGTCTTTGAGTCTGAGACTTAGAATTCCTCTGGGAGCGTGTTGTATGTTGGGAATTGGTCACCCTTGAGAGTGAATTTCTGTGTGCCTGTGAGGCACGTGGCCCACCAGGTCGCAGCCGAAACCCAAACTGAAAAGCGCGAGGCTGGCTTACCTGGCCGGCGCCACACGTGAAATACCGCTTTCCCTTCATCTCTTTGATTACAGTGAATCACAGAGTGCTGTGCAGGGACATGGTCATGAGCTAGGGAAGGGGGACTTGGTGTTGTCTTTATAAAGAGAAAGTAGCTCTTCACATGGTGGCCGCAAAGGGAGCGAAGGGAAATGTAACTGCTTTTTGCCACTGCCTGGCAAGTCCCTGGGCTCTAGTCCTTCATCAGACTCTGCAGGGGATGTGTTTTCCCAACAGGGAGGTTGTCTCTGGGTAGCACCGGGGCCATGACAGCAGGGAGATGCTGACCCGAGTGAGTGGCAGGATCGGGGCCTAGGGGACCGACTCAGCAGAAGTGATTTATCCCAAGAAGGACCCCACTCTTCGTGACCACCCAGTACCTGCACAGTGGTCTGTGGTTTCACTGGGGGCTGGCATTGGCCCACTCCTGGATCATTCTCTTGGGAGGGAGGTGACCCCTCACCCTGTTTCCCATGGATCTTATTCATTCAGGGATTGGAAAAGAGGAGTCCCAGCATGGGACTGACAGGTGCCATCCCCTCTTAGAGACCCATCCCAGGTGAGAGTCTATTGCCTAAAATCTCTAAGTTCTCTACGAAAAGCTGTTTCCTCGTGTTTCTCCCTGGTGGTGTCATGGCAGCGTGTGCTGCTCTGGCTGATTGACCGACAGGGACGGAGCAGACCAGCCATGTGCTGGCCATGGTCAGGCTTGCAGTGCTGAACGCTGGTCACAGAGGAGTCCACAGAACTGGGCCAGCGTTGCCTGGGAGTGCGTTTGTGTCTACCTCGTGCCTCCTGGAGAGGGAGGTGGGCTCCTATTAGCTGAGAAACCCAGCCACGCTCCCTGTTCGTGCCCTGTGCTGCTGAGTAATGGGCCAGGCCTCATGGCCATTCTGTCACTCACAGCAGGCAAGTTGCCCACCTCTCCGAGGCTCTGTGTCCTCACATTCCGAACTGTTGTAATAGCCACATGTGCCTGGCTGTGCTGAGGGCTCTACCGGGTATCCCACGGTGACGCTGGAGTAATCCTATCAGAGGGTCCTACTTTCCTTGCTCCGGCAGTGAGAACTGGGGGCACCGCACACCAGTGAAAGTTAGCCTCTGATGAAAGCCACCCACTTCTACATGCTGACAGTCACGCAAATGTGCATTCACGCTTTCATTCATTAGGTGATGTCAACATTTATCGAGCTATCACTGGGGCCCAGGCATCGTGCAAGACGCTGGCACTTGAACGATGAAAGACGTGCTCACGGTGCCCCCGGGGAGATAGATGTTGAGGCATCAGTGCCTGTGATCATTGGAGGACAGCCACAAACGGAGCGGCTTTGGAGCGCGCTGCTGTGTTTACGATAACAAACGGGATTCGGGTGTCTGCACCCTGGCCGTGCGGTGTGAGTTAATACATGGAGGAGACACCCCTACTCTCATGCTGTCAGGGTGGCCCCTCCTCCGCGCCTCCCTCTCCTGTGTGGTCACTTTTTGTATTGCTTTCTTCCTGGTGAGGCCCTCGGGCCTCTGCCTCACGGATTCTCAAAGGGAGACTGTCCTGGGAGGTACAACGGTTTCTCCTTCAGCTCTGTGTTGGAGAGAGGCAGCTGGACTGTCAGGACTGTCTTGGGGGCCCTGGTTTCTTCCCATGAGAGCCCCTGGCCCGGGGGGTAATTTCTCTGTGTTCCTTTAGGCACTGCCGAGAGGGCCCAACGTCAGGGTTTCTGTGGGGTGAGGCCTGGGAGGGAGTGAGTGCTGGTGGGGAGCGGAATACCACATGGGTGTTCGTGACTCTACGCTGGTGTGTATACACTGGCTCACGAACCGAACTTTTGACATCCTGGGTCTTACGTTGTTGTCTGCTTTGAGCAGTAAGAACATAGACTCTGGAGTGAGACTATCTGGGCACTAATCGTGGCTGTGTGGCTTTGGGCAAGTGTCCCAACCTCCCTGTGCCTCCATTTCCTCGTGTGCAAAGTTGGCATAGTACTTAGTGGGTGACAGACTTTGAGTCAGTTTGTGTAAGGTGCTTAGACCAGGCCTCAGCCAGAAAGTGATCTTGGCTATTACAGTCTGCACACTCACACCCGTGTGGATCCATAGGGTTAGCTTGGGGTCTGAACGTTTTGCCTGCCCCCCAAAAGCCCACATGCCTGAGGGATTTGGGGAGTCTGAGGAGGCAGCACAGGGCAGCTGGCCCTGCCTGGCCCGTTGCCACTAGACCGTGAGCGCCAAGCGAGAAGAAGGGGCCTGGTGAGCTGTGCTCTGGTCTGGCCGTGGGCATACGCCCGCACGCCCGTCCGTGAGCAAGCACATGAGCACGTCCCCCCCCGCCCCGAGGCGACACTGAAGTAGTGAGGTGCCTGCCCCCTCCTAGGGCGGGTCTTCGCCCCCCTGTGTGGGCCAGGCCCTGCATTCCCCTCTCCAGAGAAGCCCTCCACTCTTCCCTGACCGGAATCACTTCTGTCACATTCCTCACCTGGAGAAGTAAGTTAATACGGCGTCTCCCATGTTAAAATTAGAATATTTGGATCCGTGGGGTGAGAGGAAGAAACACGATCGGTCAGTCATTATCCATGGAAATTAAACACCGTACAGTGTCCCGTTCCTTAAGACAGAGACCTTCCCGGTGAATAAATTTTTAATATTGAGCACTTCTCTTGAGAACATTCAATTTCTGGGAAGGCAGAGTGCGTTGCCATTTACTCAGTGGTTGTTTGCACAGGTAATGCTCCTTGGCTCTGGGGTGGAGAAGGCCCGTTATCTTCAGCTGCTGTGAAAGCAGGTGGTCTAAGCAGCAGGCTGAACCCTCTTCCTCTGGGGGAGCCGGGTGGCCAATCACAGACAACCACAGATATTTTCTGAACCCCACTCTGGACCTAAATGCCCAGTTCTGGGGAGAACAAGTTTCTGGGATCTCAGAGTCCCATGTTGGAGACAAGTTCTCCTCCCAGTCTTAAAGTAGAGAGACCAGACCCTGGGTGGCCTTGGGCCCTCTCCCCATTCAGCCAGGGTCCCCCACTCGGCCTGAGTGAGGCTCAGAGGAGTAACTGAGAGGGGCAACGCCTGCAGGAAGATGTGGGCAGAGAGGGTCCTCCGTTCTGGAGCTTGACTTATCTGGAATGAGTCTCGGTATGAGGCTCCGGCCTGTCTTGGCATGCACCCCCTCCTCCCCCTGTCAGCCTGTCACCAGCTGGGTAAGCCCCCCGGGCTCCCGAGCAGTGGGGGTGGGAGTGCTGAGTGCGGGGTTCCGTCTGGGACGCTGTGTGTCTGTCCTGGCTTGGGCAGGGGGCTGCGCCGGTCACCCCTGAGGAGCAATGCATCCTGGATGCCGGGCTTTCTGCTGTGCAGGTAATGGAGCTGAGGGGCCCTGGCTGCCGCTGGGGGGATGGAAACTGGCAGGACCCTCCCCAGGTGGCTTCCATGCCCCCACACTCTGTGCCAAGAAGTGGGCTCCCCTCACTGGGATGTGGCCTGAGGACGGAAGGACACTGCGCGGTTGTGACACACCCAGGGGCCAGGGCATCCGCGGGGTTGCTCGGGAATGCCACCCCATTGCCACTTTGAGGGAGCAGGAGGGCCAGCGGGGCCTTGGGGTCGGGTGTGTGCACCAACGCTCGCTCCCTCCAAGGACTCCGTTTCCTCTTCTGTTGGAGATAAGTCCCCAGCACCACCATGCTTGCCTTCCTAGAGAGAGAGAGGAGAGAGAGAGCGAGAGGAGAGAGAGGAGAGAGAGAGCGAGAGGAGAGAGAGGAGAGAGAGAGCTGTCCCCACGAGCTTGCTGACTCTGGGGCCTCCGAGACATGGAGACTCACAGTCCTTGGCGCTCTGTGGTTGGCCGCGCACCAGGCACGACGTCGTCAGGGCCCGGGGAGGGGTCTGCGTGGACGGGACATTTATGGCGTGCTCACCGTGGCCCGGACTGCAGTTCCATTTATTCCTCAGGACAGTCCTGTGAAGTTCGTGGGCTGTTACGCCCATTCACAGGTGAGGAAATAGACCCAGGAACGTAGGTAGACTGACCAGTGCGTGTCAGTGGTGGTGCCAGGACTCACAGCCAGGTTGAGGGTATCCAGAACCCACCGTTCTAGGGACAGAGGGGGCAGGTGCCGTTGGCTCGGGCCCCAGTGCCCCCGTGTTTTCCCACATCTGTTGGGGAGCTCAGCTTGGCCGAAAGGAGCCTGCTTTCACGCCTGCCCAGCTGATGTCCGGGCTGGTGTGGTGGGGGCAAGCAGCACGGGTTCCCTGGAGTTTGGGGCCAAGCGTCTGCAGAGGGCACTGGCTAGAGGCAGGCACTGGGCTCAGGGTAGGGAAGTTTCCGGGTCTTGCGGCCTCTGGGCTGCGTGTTGAGGGCTGTGGGCTCCTGTACCACCTGTCGAGGACGTGTAACCATCCTGAGTTTGTTTATTCATCAGACAGAATCCACCGAGCAACTCTAGGGCCTTGTGTAGGTCCCAGGACGAGGGCTGGGCCCTCATGCAGCTGCCGGGCTGGTGTCTAGGCTGAGCACTGGAGAGTGGGCACATCTGGGGCGGGCTGCCACAGGGAGGCCCGAGTGCCTTCAGAGCAGGGACGGGGCTCAGGGAGGGCTTGAGAGTTGAAGGAGGAGGGCAGGGAGAAGCACTTCTAGGAACACAGCACAGCTGCGGGAAGCATGGAGTCCAGAGAGAGCACATGGTGTTTTGGAAGAATTGGAAGAAGTCCTAAATAGCTGAAGAAGGACTTAGGGGCGGAGTGGGAGGCAGGGATCCCGGCGTCACTGCACTGTTCAGCCTGCTCTCCCCGCGGAGTCCTGTTGCCGTGCGCGCTCAGCCCTGCCCTCTCGAGCTTTCCTGGGTGCCCGGCTGGTGTGTCCTCACTGCTCTCAGTGTCCCTGCGCCCAGACGCTCCCACCCAGATGATCACGTGGCCCCCGTGTGCCAGGCCCTTCGGCAGGAAGGACTGGGAGCTCTAGTCTCTGTTCCTCGGGGCCCTGGTGCCTCTGTGCCTCCCCCTGGGCCCTGATCTGCCCTGCCTGCGTGGCTTCGTCCCCACGCAGCTGCCCTCCGTCTTGCTGGGCACGGCCCCCTGTCCCTGTGCTGTCATCTCCACCCAGATGTAAGCCTCCCAGGTTCGAGCTCCTGAGTTATTTCGGCATCCTCCATGCATGTCCACCCATGGTTTGGATTAGAGCCACGATGTGTTTCCTGGGTGCAGTTAACTTGCTAAAAGCAGAAAGAAGAGGGTTTTCTTTTCACTTCCCTAATCAGGGAAGAGTGTCAGGAACTGAATTCTTCCCTTTTGGTTGCAACTTACATTCTGTGGCTTAAATTCACGTAGGAAAAGGGAAAGAGGTTTGCGGATCTGTGTCTGAGCGCCGCGTTGGCTGTTTAATATTAGTGCCCAGGAGACATCTATTTTCTGCCTTCCTAAACCTAATTTCTTCATCCACTGGTACTTGCTGAGAAACCTTGACTTCCTCGATTACGAACTGGCCTAAGTGAGCCATTTGTAATAATATGTGTGATTACATCAAGACGTGTAGCACGACAGACAGGAAACCAGCATGAAGCCAACACGTGTCCAGAAACACATCGGGTTACATTGAACAATGAGCCATAGTTTGCCTCATTAAGGAAAAACACTTCCATTTTCCTTATTTCCGCCAGCGAGAATAGCTGCTGGATCAGAATGATCCCGATGGATTCCCCTTCTTTACACGGCAGAGGCTTTACTTGATGTAGGTTGAGGGGACAGAGGCACTCACCGTGCTTATATGCCTGTTTTCCACCCGCAGGTCACGTCTCAGTGGTTGGTTGGGCCATCACTGGCGAAGAAGGGGGACCTGGATCTGCTGTGGGAGGGTTCCCGTGTGGGAGTCTGTAGAAATTTCCAGAACTCCTCCTCCTGTCCCTGGGGCTCGGCGGGAACAGGTTTTTCCTTGACTGGCTCTCACCCATCTCTGAAGCGCACCGGCGAGGCGAGCGTGGAAGGGCTCCTGAGCCAGCTTGTCCTGGAGCATCTGCAGCTGGCCCCGCTGCAGTGGGGTGAGTACCTGCCGGTCCCCGCCGGGTGAGCGCGGCCCTCCCCGCGCCCGCATCTGCTCCTGCGCGCGGCTGCGTGGGCCAGCTGGCCACGGCGAGGGTGTGTCTTCAGACGTGTCCCGTCAGCACGGACCCGTGAAAGGGTCAGCGCCCTCCAGATACGCGTGTGGCGGTGGACGTCGAGACCCCGTATGGTTCTAGCCGCCGCGGAGTCCGACCTCCTCCGTGGTGGCACTTGGCCTCGTGCGCGTGGCCGCGTCCCCCCTCTGCGTTTGGGTCTTGAGTGATTGGCGTGGCGGACGCGAGCAGGTGTGCAGCCTCCTTGCTCCTACCCTTCTCTGGATGAGCTCTGACGGCTTCGCACGGGGTCAGCCCGGAAGGGTGCCTGTGTGGTCAACACCCTGACTGGGTCCTCGGCCTGTGAGTTCACCTGGAACGATCTATCCAAATGTCTGCTTCCTGTTGCACCAGAAGCCGTTACCCTGGCCTGTGTCTCCCCAAATAGGAGTCAAAACTGCTTTGTTGAGAAACAAACTAAGTGTATTTTTGTTGAAGTGAGAGGCTTCATTATTTTCTGGAAACGGTTTCATTATATAATCTATTTTAGGTCAGATGCGAGCAAGCAGTTTGTGTGTTTTTTTGTTTTTTTTTATACCCCAGATATCGTTGTAATTAGTGTCAAGTCTTTTCTCTGGTTAGTTAAAGTATGATCTCCTCCTTTTGCCTACTAGAAACACATGGGAATTGTCCCAGGGGCTTGAAGAGAAAAACCTTTCTCCTGGCCTTCCCTTCCTCCCCTATCAGTTTGCGAGACCCCCACATGCTGCGGGGGAGGGGGGTCTGTCCTCGCTGCCCGGCTCCCCGCTCCCACAGATGAAGGACGGCGGGAGTCCGTGAGCTGCCGACGTGACAGCAGTGAATGGATGGCCTTTTACACCCAAGGGGCTCCTTGGTGCGTCCAGCCTGAGTGGAAGGAAGGGGGTGTTTCTGCAGAGAATCAGTGTTTGCACCATGGGGGGCTTCCCTCAGCCCACTTTTCCAGGTTGGAATGTCCGATCTCTTGCTTACCTGGACACAGCCAGCTGTTTCCACCAGGTGTGGATAGCTGAGCAGGCTCAGACACCCAGACCGCCCTGCCTCCAGGGCTGGGACAGGCCCAGGAAACCAGCCCTGTGAAACAAAATGAAATCAAAACTTGTGTTAACATATCCTGTCCACCAAAAGAAAGAACTTGGCCAGGGCCCACAGGGTCCCACCGTAGCCACACCCTGCAGTGGGTCCCAGAGGTTCCGGACTCCTTCCAGAGCCCGCCTGGAGGTCCCTGCCTTTGCTTTGGATTCCTTATGGGTGTTTTTCTTTTCTGTTAACACAACTTGGGTCAGCTGTCCTACACGCGTCATTTGCGCAGCAGTAGGTTGGTAGATGACACAGGTGTTAGTTATGTTATCCTGGAGAAGATGTATGGCTTGAAAAAAAAAAATCCTAGGACCTGGAAGGCACTGTGCCAAGCAGTGTCGCTGGGAGGACGTGTGCCGCTTCCTGCATGGGGGCGGCCGGGTGCCACACCTGTCGTGTCCTGGATCATCCCACCAGCCGAGTTCTTATACCCACGGCGTCAACACCCCCAGAAACCGCGCATAATGTCTTCCTGGTCCGAGTGTTGTAATTAATTTGACTGCTACCGTATCTGGCTGTTGCCAGTGAACATCTTCATGCTCAGATTTTTGTCTGGTTTTCTGCCTGGACCAGTTATGTAGTTTCGGAGTTCCTGAGTCAAAAGACGTGAACGTTAAGTCCCTTGAGCCGTTCTGCTAAGTGAATACGTGACTGTTGATGGCGACGTGGACATTGTGGGCACTGGGGTTTCTGAGGCCACTTCCTCTGTGGTGTTGTGAGCACAATTCTGGTGCGGTGGCCCACGAGGGACAGCGGTGGGTTTTGTCCACAGTGGACAGGGTCTTCCTCCCTGGCCGCTGCCCGTGCCAGTGCCCACCCTTCCGTAACCCCGCAGGTTATACCCCCCTCCTCACGGCAGGCTGGCCTGGGGTCTGCCCCGTCCCCGCCCCATGACTGGGCCCCCCTCCGACCTGAGGGGGTCCAGATTGTGCTGCACAGGGGGCCTAGCCCGGCCGGGCCCTCGCTCACCTGACCGAACGCTGGCCGGCTTGGCCTGTGCCGGCAGGGTCCTCTCTCTGACTTAGAGCAGGCTCAGGTGGGCCACCCAACATCCAGCCTGTTACTTTCACCACTCTGCACGTGTGTCTAACATACCAGGCGAGGTACGAGGACCCACATGGTCACTTCTGGTACCCTCGCGTGCTGCACGTGTCCTTCCCTGAACGAGGACGCTGCGGCTCGGCCACGTCAGCCGTCTTGTCCGGCACCGCCCCGCTGAGGGGTGACTGATCCGCATTCAGAGGCAGACGCCCTCAACTAGAATCTGGACCTTTCCACCAGATGACTCGATAAAAAGAATATATTCTCACCGCGGAAAGCCAGGCAAAATCAGAAACGTGGTCAGAAAAAAATGACCCTCTTCCCAGCTTCCAAAACAACCTCTATTTCATTGAACTTTTGTGTATTTCTAAGCCTTTTTGCTATCCCCAAATTTAAATTCTGTTTATAGAGATGCCCAGACCGTGTTTGTATATTGCGTCTTTTTTTTTCTTTTTTTTTTTTTTACTTGACGAAACGTATCTCCTGTATCACAGGCCTGTCGAATGCTCGCTGTTAAAGGCCTAGTGGTAACCTCATCAGACGGATGCGAGGTCACGTAGCGCTTGGTCTGTTGTTGGATGTTTGGGTTGTTTTGAGATGTTCATGTTTCTGCAGGTTGCATGCAGCGGCTTGCACGTAGAGCTTTTCCGTGTTTGGGGGTCAGTCCCTCTGCAAGGAATCTCTGAAGTCGTTACTGTTTCCTGGGGCGGTTGGAGAGCGCAAACGTGTCGGCATCTGTGTGTGATGGTGGCGTCACCTGGCGCGGACGGGCACGCTGTTGGCACCAGGCTGCCATGCATCTTGGCCTCGGCTCTGCTGCTTCCTCGTGGTGACGTCCTCGTGCGAGCGGACGAGTCCTCTGAGCCTCGGTCTCTTACGGAGGCCGCGACGGCAGCAGGTCCTCAGTGAGGGTTTGCGGAGATGTCCGTGATCCCAGCGAGGTCGCGCTTCTTTGCCTCTGAGGCAGGTGGGGGACCACGGAATTGCTGGGTGCCTGTTGGTCGTGGGGAGGAGGAAGCTGGGGTTCTGGGGTGCATCCAGAGGCAGGGCGGGGCTAGGGCGGGACCCCAGGTCAGCATCATTGGGCTGCGGCTTCCCAGGTGCTCCCGTCTCCGGCTGGAAACTGCCCTGCCCACCAGGCGGGAGGACAGGGCGGGTGGCAGAGCCCAGCGTCCCCTGACTGCCTGAGGGCCGTTTCCCTTCTGGTCCGTAGGGTGCCGGGTGTGGTGACAAATGAGGCCAAGCGGTCTGCCACACTGATTTCAGTGTCCCGTTACTGTGCCCCCTGCCACCTGCCTCAGCTGATGACATTTTCCGTAGCTTCCTAGGTATATCAGGGATGGTCTGTGCTTTCGTTGACAGCCGGGAGTACAGGTTAGGTGCTGGCTGTGTTAGGCAGTGGATATTTTGAGCGCACATCTTCTGAGTCATCATCAAGCCAGCCCCACCATGCGCTCCGGCCCCGACCCGAGCTATGATGTGCCGGCCGCGTGCATGGGTGTGAGAGTCACGGGTCTGGGGACCAGCAGACGTGTGACACTGGTGCCCTGCCTCAGGGAACAACGCCCTCACGTTTGGAGAGCGCGACACGGGGTCCACACTTTCCGTGCGGTTTGTCCAACCTGTGCGAGCCTGCAAGGCCTTACTCACTGTTCTCCTTTTACAGGGTAGGAGGTGCTCAGGGATTTCTGTCACCTAAGGTTACGGGGAAAACCTAGATTGTTGGATCGAGGGATTTGTACGTTCACTCAGTGGATAGCTGTCTATTTGACCATCCAGTCTGTAGCAGGCATTGTCCCAGGTGCCAGAGACCCAGATAGAAGTTCCACTTCATCCCTGCCTTCAGGACACTCCTGGTCTGATGTGGGTGGTGGACCCAGGTCGCTTAACAGACCATCCACACACAGCCTGGCATCCTGGATGCAGAGGCCAGAGGCAGCTCAGGAACCAGACTCCTGCAGCCACCTTGTTCCAGAGGGGCCAGCCCTGCACTTGGGGACAAGGCACAGAACCACCTGCAGGCCTGTCGCGTCTGAACGTTGATCCTCCTGCCTCCGTGGCACCTGCTGCATTCGGCAACCCTGTTCAGGAGTCTGGACCTGGGGTCCAGGAAGCCAGGCTGTCCTTGCCTCGAGGCGGGGCCGCATCATGGGGACACTTCAGCAGAGTGTCTTTTTGTCACATGTGTCACGTGGAGGCCTTGTGGAGCTCAGTTTGTCTCCGACCTGAGAGTCGTGCGCAATGGCTGTGGCGAGTCAGCAAGTGATGTCGTGTCTCAGACGCCTCGAGAGGGCACGTGAAGAGGCAGGTTCCAGCCAGCCGTCCGGCAGGACAGGCGACAGCCACACGTGGCCGCAGGTGGCCCAGGCCTCCCTGGAGGCCCAGCCTGCCCGCTGACCCCTGCCTCTTTCCCAGGGAACTTGGCAATGGCACAGGGCTGTGGATTTCTCCAAGCATCTGTGCCCGGGAGAGAGTGTTAGTACACAGGCCCACCGGTGAGGCAGGCTTTGTGGGGCCAGGCACCTCTGTGAGACCCGTCTTCCCACCTGTTCCCCCGCCCCCCTCCCCCCCAATCTTCTCCTTGGTCCCAGGCATCCTAGTTGTAAAATAATGTTTGGGAGCACTGCTTTCTTGTGACGATTTCCCCCCAAAGAGTAACTTTGTGGAGAGCTTACCGCAGCACGTCAGGAACAGTTCGTGGTCGCTTTCTCTGTCTCCTCACTCACTCTCCGTAATCACCCACTGAGATTGGCGTTATTACGTATCTTACGGGAGAAGCTGGTGAGTGAAAAGATCATATAATTTGTCCCCGAAGTTGCTACTTCCGCATCTGATCTGCTCCCTGTGATCCAGGGTTCTCTGCAGACCTGTGGTTCTTTCTTACATGCCCTGTGCTGCCCCCAGTCACCCGGCCGTCCACCCAGCAAATGGCTACTGAACCCCTTCCAGGTGCCCGTCTGGGCCATGCTCAGGGGGGCTGCCTTGGGCCCCCCAGCCGTCAGCTGCCTGCCGCTTTCTTTAAGAGCCACCTTCCTTCTGGAAGAAGATTTCTGCAGTAAGTCTCTGCCCATGGGAGGATGGGCCACGGGGCCATGCCTTTCAACTTTTTACTCCGAATCTGGGAAATCAAGGTTCGTGTCTCTGCAGCGTGGTGTATGGGGTCTCCCTGGTGCCCTGTGGCCCCTTGGGCCAGGACAGGCCATCCAGAAGGAGATGAGAGGTCCAGTGCACGTGCTACACCACGCCCCTGCTCCACAGGTGCTGAGAAAGGACAGGTGTGCGTGCGGCTGTCAAGCTCTGAGAAGGAAGGAGACAGGTCTGAGATCTCCAGGGTGCCAGGCGGCAGGTTTCCAGTCCCTGATGGGCAAAGAGTTGGGAGAGCTCCCTGCCCAGCACAAGTGGGCCAGGCACCCTGGTTATGACAGACCCGAGCCACCAAGCCAAGAAATGTCCCAGCTCTCAAACTTGTACCAGCGAAATCAGCACCACTACCTGTGTGGGGAATGCCCTGGGGTGGACGTCTGCTGGCACTGAACGTGCCCCAAGCCACACAGTCCCCACGACAACCCTGAGAGATTGGAAAGACCACCCTCGTTTTATAGAAAGCTCACGTCCCCATCCCTGGCGTGCATGCGGGTGGCAGAGTGAGGAGTGATTCCAGGCCTGTGCCCCTGCCTCAAAGGGAGAGACTCTGATCGGAAGCTTCCTGCTAAGCTCCCATCTAAGTGTAACCCCTTCGAGGCCACACACTCCGCGTTTGGTCTGTTGCTTTTGCAAAGATAAACAGGCACAAACGGGCTTCAGAATTGGGGAGGTGCAGCAAGCTGTGTGCGGAGTCTCTGTCCTGCCCCCGTCCCCCTCCCCGCCCCCCCCCCCCCCGAGCCGTCCCATCCCACAGGCCGAGCTGTGCCAGAGCCTGCTGCATTTTCCTCCCCCAGGGGAGCCCGTGAGGGAGTCCTGCCACTTGTCTTCCTCACTTACCGACAGGTCCTGGGTACCCTCCCCTGGCCGCCCACACGGAGCGGCCACATTCTTCTGTCCGTACTCCGCCTTCTGACCAGCCCTTAGGTGGTTCCTGGTCGTTCGCTCTCCTGAACATTGTCGGAACAAGTAAGCGTGCCAGTCCTCACATGAGCGAGACAAGCTGGAAGTCGCTTATTTTAAATTTAGCAAGCTCTTTAAAAATATCTTCTGTTTCTGTGTCATGCTTAGAAAGACTTCCCTCCTCTAGATTATATGCATATTTTAAATTCTCATGCTTCATGGGCTCATCCACTGCAACACTGAGATCTCCTCTTGATCTGGAATTTATTAAGGTGTGAGGAACGAGGCATGGAGCCTCTCTTCCCAGAAAACTGTTGAATTGTCTCCAAGTCACTTAATGGTAAACTTTCTCCACTAATAAGCAGTGTCATTTTTCTCGTGTGTAGGAACATTTTTGGACTCTCTTCCATGGATCTTTTTCCACCCATGAGGCAGAACCACCCTCGTAACTATTATGGGTTGATAGTATATTTTAATATTTGCTTGGGTATTTGCTTCCATGTCATTTTCTTGCCTCTCTTTCTCATCTTTATTTAAAACTGTGATAAAAACACGTAAATATGCCATCTGGGCCATTTTAAACTATACAATTCGAGGCTTAACTGCATTCATACTATCGTGCACCAGACCATTTACTTGCAAAGTCGGAACCCTGTGCCTGTGGAACACCTTTCGTGTTTTTACGGAACTTCAGAAGGAGCTCACTTTTTAAACATTGGACTTCTGTTGGTATTTAACTGCCTTTTCACCTGAGGTCATTTTCTCAGTTTTGTTTCTTTTATATAGTTTTTCTTCCTCCTCTTTTTCTTGATTCAGCCGGCTAACTGATGATCTCCTCCCCCTCCGTTCTCCCTTCTCTTTTTTTTTTTTTTTTTTTTTTAAATTTATTTTTGGGACAGAGAGAGACAGAGCATGAACGGGGGAGGGGCAGAGAGAGAGGGAGACACAGAATCGGAAACAGGCTCCAGGCTCCGAGCCATCAGCCCAGAGCCTGACGCGGGGCTCAAACTCACGGACCGCGAGATCGTGACCTGGCTGAAGTTGGACGCTTAACCGACTGCGCCACCCAGGCGCCCCTCGTTCTCCCTTCTCTAAGTCAGTACCTGCCATTCCCGTCCTCACACTGCTGCTTCGTGTGGGCTCACTCTGTTAGTTTTTCCTCACTTACGGAGCCAGCCATTGAGTCCGTTTATTTAAAATGTCCTATTAGTAGTGCAATGATTTTAAGGCTATGAATTTTCCTACAATTACCCCATTACCTGTGTCCTGATAGTTGACATGTCCACGTTTGATATGGTTCAGGCATTGTGCAATTTTAGTTTGTTTCCTCTTTGTCCCCAGGGTCCTTTAAAACATAGGTGTTCTGTTTCCTTAACTTGTGGTGACTTTGTAATGTGAGGGAATTGTGACCATCCTAGTGCTGTTTTCACCTCTGAGAGTTTACTGAGGTTTCTTTGTGCTTCATTGTTTGTGAACACACCACAGACGATGAAAAGGAAGGCATGTTCCTGGTTTTAAATATATTGTGTTGCAACACGTATCCGTTCAATTCCCTCATTAATTGTGTTGCTTAGGTCTTTAGGACGCTCACTTCTTTGAACCACCACAGACTTTGAGAGGTGTCTTACAGCTGCTGCTACTGTGGGCCCTCTTCACCCTGAGGGGACTTCTGTCCACGGGTGCGGTGGCCCTGGGTCCACAGGACGAGTGTGGGTGGTCTGTGGTGCATAGATATCCTCCTTGTCCTCATTGTGCTGTGCCCTGTATCCCTTGAAGTGCCCTTCTTTGTCTGTTTCGGTGCTTGTTGTTTGGTCTGATACAATTACTCTTGTCCCTGCCTACTTTTAGTTGGGCTGGGATACCTTTGCCTGTCGTTTTATTTTAAACATTTAAGATGTCCTTTTCTCTTCCCGCGTGTGGTTCTCTTAGATGAAGCAAGGAGTTGAATTTTGGTTTGCAATCCAACTTTAAAGTGTTTTAAAGCCACCAGGGGCGCCTGGGTGGCTCAGTCCGTTGAGCATCCAACTTCGACTCAGGTCATGATCTCGTGGTTTGTGATTTCGAGCCCCGTGTCAGGCTCTTTGCTGACAGCTCGGAGCCTGGAGCCTGCTTCGCATTCTGTGTCTCCCCCTCTCTCCGCCCCTCCCTCCCCTGCTCACGCTCTGTCTCTCAAAATGCTCACACGCTGTCTCTCTGTCTCAAAAATAAATAAATACTTAAGAAAATAAAAAGTGCCCCTCTCCCTTGGCACTGAGAAACTGGCTGCAAGTACCTGCTCTAGCCCCTCCCCCACAGGATCTTGGCCTCTCAGCGAAGGGGCCCTGCCCTGCGGACACCCCAGCTTATGCTCCGGACCCCAGCCAGGCTGCCCTTTAGGCGGGCGCCCTCTTCCCCCCGCTTGGGCCCTGGTGTCCTGTGTGGGGCCGCTCTGTCATGCAGATGCCCCCAACAGCCACCCTCCCTGGGGCCTCGGGACTCGGCTTATGCAGGAAGGGGGCGGGGCTCTGCCAGGCTGCCTGTGATGTGAGGTGAGGCCCCCGCCCCTGCCATTGCCTTTCCTGGCTGGCCAGTCGTGCTCATTCATTCTTCCGAGCCCGCGTGAGGCGTATACTCTTCTCCAACACCCCTTTCCCTGGGCTCCACTCTTCCCCCAGCCCCAGAGCTCGCCCGGTTCTCTGAGGGTATCCGTGCCTGTCACAGGCTCTCTGGGAGCTCCAAGTTACGTCTGCATCCCCACACCCCGGCCTGCTCCTTACCTGGCACGGAGTGGGCACAGAGCTGCTGCTTGAGTGACTGGTAAGCAGTGAGCCTTGAGCGAATACTCGGTGAGTGAGTGCAGGAGAGAAATAGTCCCTTTCCTCGAGGAGTTCATGGACCCGTTGGGGAGGAAGGCTGTGTTCCCAGCAGACAGAACGACCTGACTTCATGGAGGAGAGCCTCTCTAGGCATCTGTGAGGGTGCCTGCGGCTCTGGGCCCTGAGAGCAGCCTTCCGCCAGACCCCACGGGGACAGCGTCCGCGGTGACGACCGCTCCTCTGCTCCTGCCGCCTGACCACACGGAATCCAGAGACCTGAGCCGGCTGCTTTGAACTGGTGCTAATTCGTGTAGATGTAAGTCAGGCCCGTGGTTCCAGGGTCACAGGACCTGCCAGGCAGAGGTCACATACGACACGTGTTCCCTGCGGCCTCACACCGCCCTCCTGGGCCTGATGATACTTTCCGTGTCCTGGGATGCTGGTGGCCGCCTGCCCTCCCCTGGCACATGGACACAGCACTTGGCTGAGGCATAAGTCACCTTTGTCACCAGTGGCTGGGGCAGGCCTCTCGGGGGTGGGGTAAATGACCTGCCCCCACCCAGGTCAGAGGCCATGAGCGATGGTTATACTGGACTTGCCATCTGCTGAGGCTTTTCCTCCAGGACCAGTGCCCTGGCAGCAGGGGTCTGTCTGGGGCTGTGGCCGTGCAGTTCCCCGTGGGTGCGGGTGCTCTCGGCTCTCCCTCCCGCCCTGCATGACGCGCCTGCTACCCCTCAGGCAGAGTACCTCTCCTCCTGCAGGTGGGGACCAGCAGCTGTGCGGTCACCAGCCGGGAAGTCACAGAGCTGGCATTGGGATCGGTGTCTGTCTGGGGCCAACCATGGGGCTTACGCTCTGTCACACTGCCTGGGTGTTCACTGTACCTTCAGGAAGGCTGTATTTCAAGAAATTTCGAGACCTGCTGACCCAGGAGGTGGACATTTCAGTCTTTCTCTCATCTTCCATTGTTTCTTCATATGATAGTAAATTTTAGCCCCTGGTGCTTCCGCACTGCAGGAACCTTTCTCTCTGGATTCTGCAGGCCTTTCCCAGTCCCTGAATGCGGGGCTTGGGGGAGAATATATGTTCTTGCTGGAGCTCAGTGTAATTGAACGGGGTGTCTGGACGCGGACCAGCCAGGACTTACCATACCCCTCAGTGAGGTCCCGCTTTCTTGGATGCCTCGTCCGAGGACAACACGGGAAAGGTCCTCGGGCACCGGCCGGGTGGATGGTTCTGTGGACAGGCCGGGGCACTAAGGGCTTCTGGTAGAGGAGGTCATGCGGGAGAGGAAGGAGTCCTCTGACCACGTTTCCCCCCATCCTCCGGGCTGCCGGGAGCCCTGGCTGTTAAATAGGGCCTTGCTGGGAACCGGAACTTGGTTATTCTGCTGAATGCGGGCTGGGGCTGCGGCAGCCTGGGGGCTCACCTGGTGAAGACTGTCCCCATTGCTGCTGCGCCGGGGCCTCCGCGTGAGGCCGGCCACTCCCCGCAGCCCAGACCTGTCTCACCCATCGGCTGTCCATCACAAAGGCCTCTCCACCGGCAGCCCGCCTCCCCCGCTGCCTCCTGCCCCTTTCCCTCCTCCTCCAGTCACTGCGTCTCCTGCTGCTGCTGGAGGATGTCCTTATAGTGGTGGTTCTTCCCCGTCCAGGTCCTGTCAGCCCCTGCATTTGAGATGCACCCCCTCCCCTCTCCTGCCCCTCACCCCTGGGCTTCGTCTGGTCACGCGGGGTGTCTCGCAGGCTGCCGCCATCCAGGGGTGCCATGGGAGCCCTGAGGAGGGAGGAGCCTCTGCCAGAGGGTCACTTGCACGTTTGCCCGGTGGCCCATCAGCAGCCTGGCCGGCCTCTCCTTGTCCCTAGCCCTCAGATCCTCCAAGGCTCAGGTCCCCTTGGGGAGCTTCCCGGTGCGGCCCAGCCCCCATCACGTCACCCCCGCCCTGGGTGTCCTCCGCAGGGACGCGGCAAGTGTGGGCCCGTGTGTGAACACGCGATGCTTGTGTGTAGGCCGTGCCAGCTCTGTGCCCTTGGGCTGGTGGTGTCCTTCACGTCTTAAGTCACTTCACCCAGGCCTCCCCCTCTAGTGTGGACACTCTTCAAGTGTAGACGCAGGCTCTGCCTCTCGTTTCCTGCTCCACTGGAGAAGATGCCTGATACCGGTGCCCATGTCCTCGGTCCCTGAGGATGAGCTCACAAAGCGCTCCCACATCCGTTCGCATCAGAGCCTTGGACTCAGTCACGGAGTTACAGACGAGAGCCCTGGGGCCTCCAGCCAGGCGAGGCGACCCGCCCGAGGTCTCCTGGCCAGGAAATCAACGGCAGGCCTCCGAGTCCCTCCGCTGTGCCCCAGGCTGCCTGCTTCCCGAGGCCTGGTGAGGGCTGCGGGCGGGTACTGCGCGGCTTCCACCGGAAGGGAGCAAGGACGCCTGGTGAGATGTGGACGCGGTGGGTGCCCACGTGCATTGAGAAGTGCAGGTGAGCGGCAGGACGCGGGGGCCATGTCCTTGCTAAGCCACCGGCAGCAAGGCCTGCAGCAGCCAGCTCCTCCTGGACGGCGGCCCCACTCCCTCACCTCTGCCTCCGCCTCCGGGCAGACTTGGGAGGCAGCTGCTCAGGGCTCCCGTCCAGCTTTGTGGCCTTAGCACTGTCTTGATCTAAGACCCAGACGTGGCTGTGAGGATCCACAGCCAACCGGTGATAAATGTATGTACTTACTACCTGCTTTTCTCCTGTGGCCCCGCAAGGCATCTTTTAGGGAAGTGAGGCCTGTCCTTGAGTAGCTCATATGCCAGGCCCCACGCACCCTTCTCCGAGGGGCTGTGCCCGGGGTGGGGGCGGGGGGGGGGTGGCTCACTCAGGGTGGGGATGGCGTTGGGGCTCCCGCTGGTGGGCAGTGCCGTTCCTGGGCCCCCGATGCTTCGGTCCTTGCTGCAAGCACAGGGTTTATTGGCATTTCCGGGCAGGATTAACTGTTGCCCTTGTTCCGATCCTGTTTGCAGCCTGCCGTGGGGAGAACGGGCCGACTGCCGTGCGCGCCCCTCCCAGGCTCCTCCGTCCCGTGTGTGCTTTTAGCTGCAGCGCTCAAACCAAGGCTGCGGCTGAGACAGGGAGCCCTGGGTATGCGCGGTGGTGGCCGGGGCGCCTCCACCGTCCCCGCGCTGACGGGCTTGCCTCTTCAGCCCTTTGCAAAGGTACGAGAGTCTTCGGCGTGGAAGGTCGAGGGCGCGTTCGGAACGGGGTGCCCGCCGTCCTTCCTGGCTCCCGCCTTTGGCTCCATGCACCACACAGAAGCTGAGTCCCTCGCGGGGCCTGGCGCCTCACAGCCCGGCAGGCCGAGCTCCAGGTGTCGAAGCCGCAGGGGGCCCACCCGCGGAGGAAGGGGAACCTCCCGCCAAGAGGCTGCGCTCACTCAGCATGGGAGGTGCTCCCGGGGGCGCTTGGAGCGCGTCGGGTCCGGTACCCCCGTCTCTGTTTTCCTGAGCCTGGTGGTGCCGCCGGGAGCCCCTGGAGGCCAGGCCTGGGGCAGCACGTCCTCTGCTCGTGTGCACAGGGATTCGTTCACGGTTTCTTGGGGAGGCAGATTTGTGAGCGTGTCGGGTCGGTGCCAGGAGCTGAGCCAGGCCCGGGATTCGGAGCTGAAGGGCACGCAGGAGCCATGCCACTTGTTGGCTCCAGCACTCTGTGTTAAGTTCGAGTCCCGCGGCTTCTTCTCACGGAGGAGATGAGCTGCAGGACGTCTTGTCAGTAGTTTTGGAAGCGTCTACTGAGACAAGGGTGCAGGGCTTGGCCTCTGGGTCCCTGGACCCAGGCAGGGCATGAGGAGCTTCCGGGTCAGAGGAGGGGGCTTCCCGGCTTCTGGCTCTTGCCAGGAGGTGGGGGAGGCGTCTCGGGCCGTCTGTCCATGCTACGGGGGTGACCAAGTCACCCCCGGCACACCAGGCTGTAGAAGGAAGGCAGGCCAAGTGGAAAGGGCCCTTCTCACACGCCTACATCTCAGTAGGGCCCTGGAAGATGGTGGGTGGTCTGGAGGTGGGGGGCAGGCACTAGCCCTCCCCATACTCTGGGGCTAGCATCTGGGGACCATCCAGAGCCACAGACATTTCCCCTGTGGCAGATGGAGAAGCTCACGTTTTGGCAACTTGCTTCAAATCAAACACCATGAAGTAGGATGGATCTGGGTCGTTTTCCCGGAACTGCACCGAGCTGCGCTGCCCGTCAGCTGGGGAAGGGAGAGGGGCTGTGCTCCCTCGTGGTGGGACGGCCACCCCCTCCGAGCTATGCTCCGGCCCCTGTGTACGGCTGAGCAGATGGAGGCCAGGTGGCCTGATGACCTCCCTCCAGTTGGTGTCACTCACGGACCCTGTCTGAGCCGTCCCCACCCCCACCAGGAGCCACCAGCAGCAGGAGGAACACAGGTCTGGGTGTAGAAACTCTGGATTCCAGTTCTGAGTGCTCCCGCTCTGAGGCTTCTTCCCCTCTCCCTGCAGGGACAGTCTTGCCGGAAGCGAGCGGTGCAGGGAGACGCTCAGGGCCGAGAGCTCGTGTGGGGCCAGTGTGAGTGGGGCCTGGAGGTCACCTCACCTCCCTCGTGTCACACCCGGCACCCTGGACCCCAGCCTGTCCCCTTCTGGTCTGTCCGTCTTCTGGGCTGCCATCGGAGGACAGGGACAGGCTGCTGGCCTTGCTGTGCCTTACCCTCGTTTTTTGTCTGCCCTGCATTATTCAGAATGTGCTAAACAAGCACAGAGCAGATGCTTAAGGGAATGTGTTTGAAATTAAGCTGTTTAATTTCTTAGGAAGGAAAAAAAAGGTCTGGAAGCAAATGTGGGTCAGCTTAGTCTGCAGTACTGAGAGGTTTGGGGGAAAAATAGCTCCTTCCCATTTGAGGACCTGAGAAGGAAGCGCTGGCCTCCGGGCCACTTTGAAGCCAGACCTTGAGCAGTCAGGCCTACTTCAAAGACCGAGCCTCCTGACCTTCCTCAGGCAGCTCCTGACAACAGCCTCCTCCCCCAGGCCCTTGGCTGGCGATTCGTCCCTGGACCGTTGATCCAGTCCAACAGCTGGAAAAAAATAGCCACATAACCTTCGCTCTCAGAGATGTCCGTTCTGTCGGAGGACGAGCTCCTTAGCTTGAAACGAGTTCGCCACATCTCCCCTGATGGTGGATGTGTAACTCCTGGTGGGGCCGCAAAATGCAGGCGCCAGCCCGTCTTCCGAAATCACAGCAGATCAGGGGGAGCACAGCCTTCAGAGTCAAGAGCCTGGCTTCTCCTGACGGGACCTTTTCCCTCCATGAGGGTAGGTTCATTGTTTGGCCTGCAGAACCTGGTCTCTGAGTCTGCAGATGGACCACAGTCCCAACGCGAACGAGAGTGGGGAAGGTGATGGCAGAATGTACACGTGGCCTCTGCAGAGCAGGAGTGGCCGGTGACGTCGTGTTGTCCACAAACGGAGAAGCGTCCAGACACGACAGTGGTGACTAGGTATCTTGTGCTGAGGACTCCTGAGAATCTGATGATAAACCCACATGGAAACAAGGTTCTGTGTTCCCTTCCAGAGACTCGACCAGTTCTTCCACATGTTCCCCCCCCAGGCCCACCCAGAAGTTGGCTGGTTCTCAGTGAAGAGCCTGCTTTCACAAGGGGGAGGGAGCGAAGCACCATCATGACGTGGTGGCCACGGGCTGGACAGCTGCGTAGACGAAACTGCCTCCGCTTTGTCGCGTAGGGAGACCGGGGCTCGGAGACCTAAAGCTTTTGCTCTGAATCCCTTGGTTCGTAAGTGCCATGGGGCCCCAGGCACATCCACGCTCCTCTGGTCTAGGATGGGCGCCTGTGAAAACCAGGTGTCCTTTCCGTGTGGGTGGCTTGACAGAAAGTACAGAGGTGCAGCCACGGATTGGTGCAAGATAGCCTCTCTGCCATGGCCACGGGCTTACTGGAACCCGTAGGCTGGCATGTTCCTTCCAGCCTCATCTAGCGGTAAGCTATGTTCAGATGGCCGAGGTGGGTCCAGCCCCTTCTGTGCAGGGGACTCATTCACTCAACACTCACTTCCTGCGCACATACCGTGAGCCCAGCTCTGGGCGAGAAATGGGGTACAAGGGCGGTGGGCTGGTAGGAGATGCTAAAGGCAGTGTAGCCTGCTTGATGGAAAGTGCTGGGTTTGGGCTCAGCCCTTAGTGACAATACTGGCTTATTGGATGACCAGGAGCATATTGTCAGGATTGTCAAAACCTCTCTGCTCTCAGGGCTCAGGACCTAGCAGCGTGCAGGAGAGGTTCCCAGCTTGTCGCCAGGGAGCTGACCGTCTCACAGAGGCATGACCGTTCCAGCTGGCCCTGGTGTGTAAGGAGGCTAAGCCCCCACGTCAGCAGGTGACAGGGAATCTAGGGAGGTCCGGTTACAGTTGGGGCATGTATTTTGTAGCAGGAAGACGCAGGGGTCCCACTGGTGGCCTGTGTTTTCTTTGTGAAACAGGAAGTGAGATCATGGCAAGGGATGGGGGATGTGCGTGGATCTGAGAAACATGAAGGTGTGGGAGAGTTTATGTACAGTATGGGACACAGAAGGAGCTTAGCCCTGGTCACAATTCACTAGACCTACACTGAATTTGCGAGAGGAGGAAGGGATGTGGTCATGATAGGGGCAGATTCTGTTCCGAGGAGAACTTTGTAGGAAGATGGGGAGGGCCCAGCGTGAGCAGAGATGATGGAGTGCTGGGCCTGACAGATGGAAGGTTCTTCGTTCATAACCCTGAGGGAATTACCTAAGGGCTCTGCATGGGCAGGCCCAGGCCTTGTGTGGAACGGAGGCTGGTTGCCCGGAGCAGGAGGAAGGCTCACCACCCAGCCATCGGGGAGTTTCACGCTGGAGTGTGTTTCTCGGCGGGCTGTGAACATGTTTGTCTCCCTTTGCTAATCTTCCTCTCCTTCAAGCCTGAGGAGATGGTGGATGGTGGGAACACAGACGAATCCGTGCAGGCCTCGTCCCGGAGTGGAGGGGCAGACCTGCACACGGCTGGGGCCGGACTCTGGTTCCAAGGTTCAGGACAGAGGTCATTCCGGAGGTAGGGGAGCAAGACGGGCACGGGCCATAGGAGTGGGCGAGGTCCCCGTGGAGAGAGGCCACGCTGCCACGGGTCGGAGGTCACAAAAAGCAGGAGGACCTCTCCGTGGTCGCCTGCCTGAAGCCTGCACGGTGTGCGGTGATGTCCAGCGCTCTGCTTTCCCTGCCCGTTCAGCCGGTGTCCTCGTGCCCGGGCCCATCCCAGCCGAGATTCTGCAGCTCCGCTCACCGGTCCTCACCGCCGCCCTCCCAGGAGACCACCCGCTTCCCCTTCTGGGCGGCAGCTACTTATCTGTGTGTGATCTTCCTGAGGCCCGAATCCATCCGTTCTTTGGGTTCCCAACCCCTCGGGGCACTTTGCGTGAGGCCTCGGACACAGACCGGCGTGGTCTCTAATTTCTGAAGCGACGTCAGGGCCCAGGGTCTGACGTAGGATCGAGTGCTTCCGGGTGTAACAGGCGGCCTGAGCGGTGGGAGGCTTCACTGCAGACTTGGAAATACTGGGGTTTTCTGCACCTTTGGGACAGTTACACACAATCGGCGCTCGGAACGGCGGCGGGCGGGGAGGGCGGGCAGGAAGAATTGCTCTGATTGGACCGTCTGTTCTAGTCCCGGTATTTGGTGTGCAACAGATTGGTTTAAATTTGGCCAAGTTTTGTTAAAAACCCATCTGAGCTCTTGAGAAACCACAGTGAGAATATACAGCTTGCGTTTCATCATGAGTTGCATCCCCCGGTGCTGGTCTCCTGTGCGGACGAGCCTCGGGGGCTTGTGTTGGAAAATCAGAGCCACCGACACGCCTTGCTCCGTGACAGTCTGCTCCCAGGGGCACATTGCCCTCCTCTGCCTCCAGGAACCTTGTGACCATCTCATTAGGACCCGGGCCTGTATTGTCGTTCCACAGGTGGTTTTCATGAGCTTGCTCTTAATTTGAGGAAGATGTGCGTTTATCTCTAGAAAACCAGATAAACTTGGTTAATGAAGAGCTTGAGACGGTCATTGATTCAGTCATGCAGGGAGCCTGTGTTCAGTGCCTCTGGATGCCCCAGGCCCTGGGCCGAGTCCTGGAAGGACAAAGATAAAATACCCGTCCTCGGCAGCTCATGTGCACCTTGCTGGCTGCATGGGGACAGAAGTGGTGTCAGTGCCTGCTCCGTGTGTGCAAAGGTGAGAGCTGCAGGCCGAATGGTCTCTGGGTGGCCGTTCCCTTTCTCAGACACCAAGCCTGCCATGCTGTCGTCACGAGGAAACATTAATGCCCCTGCTTTCTGAAGTCACACACCTTTTCTATTTTTGGAAACATGAACTTCATTATGCGGAAACCCAGCTTTGCTTAGTAAGCACTGGAGGGCCCTGCTTTAACTTAATGTCTCTGTAGGTCATCAGGACGGTGAGCGGTATCGATTGTTGCTTCTAAATCCGTGGAAACAGGATGGGCTTGATGATCGGGAAGGGCATGGTGTGAGGGGCTCTCCTGTGTGCCCCAGCACTCAAGGAAGCCATCCGGTTCTGTGGCCGCCTGGGGGGCATCTGGGCTTCAGACCCTGCAGCTCAGTTCAAGTCAGAGTCACTTCTTGAACTTTGACTTGGGGCCAGGTGTTGGAGGATGGGGCGGGGGATGGGGGGGAAGCTCCAGCCTTGGAGAAGTGCCAGGTTCCTGGGCTTGGCCTAGGCGTCACTCGTGTGGCATCGCAAATACGGAATGCTGTCAGTGCCTCGTCCGGGGCTGAGCAGAGTCGTGGTGGAGGAAGTCACCTGTGAGAGAGGGCTAGAATTAGTAGGATTTCAGTGTGCAGAAACAGGGAAAGATCCTAGGTGGGGACAGCAGGATGAGCCAGGGCCACGGGGTGGCCTGTAGGCGGTGTGAGGATGGGGTGGCCGGAGGGGTGTGGGTGGTGTGCCCGGCATTAGCAGACCTGGACCTCCACTCTGCTCGCAGGCCCCGGCCTGGGCAAAGCTGCTGGTGCTTCTGGAATGTGCAGCGTGTCGTCGTTCAGTGTTCAGGGCCCCGCGGGTAAAGGCCGTGTCACAGGTGAGGATCACTGTAGCGTGGGTTCCCGTGCATGTTCTCCCGCGCCTCCTCCCGTGCAGCCACCACCCTTCCAGTGCCGTCCCCTGCCCCCAGCTTCTGAACATTTGACAGTAGAATGCAGAGAAAATGTCAACCGGTTGCAAGGCACATTGCAAACCTTGGCAAAGATGCGGAGTTTCTCGAAGTGGGTGAAAACGATAGGGGAGAGCTGCTGTTGGACGCCCTGCCCCCAGCCCTGGGCAAAGGAGGGCCCGTGGGGCAGAGCTGACGGTGAGGAGGAGGCCTGCAGGGGCCTGACGCCGGCTGGGGAGGCCGCTGAGGTCCCAGGGAGCTGGGCCTCAGGGGCATTCCTAGGGCCGTGCAGAAGCGGCCCCCTTTGCAGTCATACCGTGGGGTCGAGTGCAGGGTAAGCGTGCTGTACTGTGCCCTCACACACGCTGGTGAGAAAGGTACCGGAAAAAGCGATCACAACGGACTCTTTGCCCTTGTAAAGGATGGGCACCTATGGTGAATAGGACCTGAATTTTATCAACTCACCTCAAGTAAACTTGTTTTCATCATTTTTTTTTTTAAGTTTCACTTTCAAAGTAAAGCCCCAATCACACCTTCTTCCCTCTATGTGCTGTGACCACTTGGTCCCATTTGTACACGGACTCACTTAAAAGTATTCTTTTTCGAGCACTTCCGAGGTGGCAAGGCCTCCTATCCTTGGGACAGCGGTCTGTTCAGTGACTGGTTGAAAGGCAGGGGGGCCACGGGGCAGGCCACTTGGCTCCGTCGTGCCTTCACTCGGGCTGGCTGCCCCCTTCCCCCGCCGCAGGCTCCGTGGCAGCGGCTGATGAGTTCTTCGCGATCGGAAAGGGGCTTCGCCCTTGACCGGGGGGTGGCAGAAGACCAAAGGGACCGTGCGCCCAGCTCCTGAGTCTTGGGGGCACGCGCAGCACCCCCGAAGCCTCCCCGGCTGGCGTGTCCCTGCACGTGGCCGTCGGCGGGCACTGGACTGACCTTCGCAGGCAGGTTGGGGTTCCTGCTGCTGCCCTTGCTCGTCGTGGGGGCCCCCACTCTCCTGAGTTCATGTCGCAGAGCTGCTGTCAGGCCGCACCCTGAGACCCGTGTCATGTTCCTCGTGAACACGGGAAGCCGTAGTGCTTTGTCCCCCTGCCTCTATTTCTAAACACCTGCCTACTTCACATGCCCCCTGGCTCCCATTGTCCTCAGAGGGCAGACACTAGTGGGACCTCCGGGGCCAGGCCTGGTCACCCTCTTCTCCTCCTGCCATGCTGGCCGACACACAGCTTCCAGACACCTCTGCCCAGAGGGCCCCACGCACCTTCCTGCTCTCCTCTCAGGATGCAGCACGGGGACCCCATCCTTCTGAGCCCTGCCCTGGGCTCCCAGGCCTCCCAGCTGGCTCCTCCTACACTTGTTGCCCTGTTTCTTGTCTGACCGTGAGCCTCCTTGAGGGCAGAGGTGTGGCAGAGTCACTTTGTGTCCTCATGCCTAGCACACCAGACACCTGCCAGGCGCTCAGAGAACATCTGAGTGAGAAATGATTGCGTGAATGAACAAAGGAATGAGGACAAATGGCAGACGGACACACAAGTGTTGAGAAAACGACTCCGTGAATGAATGAATGAATGAATGAATGAATGAATGAATACATACGGTCTTGCGCCTTAGCTGGCTCTGCCTGAACTTCCTATGTCCTGGTCTTTTGCTGTCCCTGGTCTTTTGCTGTCAAGCACCAGGTTTTGATATGGGCAAAAGTGAATTCTGGAAGCAAGCCTGTCACATGCACAATTGGTGACGGCATTCAGACGCAATTATGTGGCTTCTCTTGAGAAAAGACATTCGTAAGCCCCTTTGCCCGCCCCCTCCGTCCCCAGTCTGACCACTTTGCTGTCGGCCTGCCTTACAGGTGAGCTCTGGGAAGGCCCAAGCGGGCTTGGGGAGAGCAGGGGCCCACACGGATCCCAGGCTGCATCGGGAGTGGGTGGGCTCACCGCCCTGTCCCCTCGTCAGGGAGGCTGGGGGAGCACCAAGGGCCGTGAGGTCCATCCCCCGGGGGAGCAGAGATGGTTTCGGGATGCAGTCCCCCGGCGGGTTGGCAACAGGTCCTCACAAGGTTCCAGGTGGAAGGAGAAACCGTGAGGAAAGGCACACTGAAGTTGGGCATGTTTCTGCCCCCAACCTGGGGCCTCCCAGCTCAGTCCTCGACCCACAGCTCTGCCCAGCGTCTGCCCCCCAAGTTCCCAAACACCTGACTTGCCGAGGATGTGGTGGTAGGAGGGGTTTCCACCCGGGAGCCAGGACGGATGAGGTAGCCCGGGGAAGCCGCTGCGGTGCTTGCTGTGTCCTGCGTCCTTCCTGCTTGTGGGCACCACCACCTCTCGTCTCCTCAGCCCCGGGAGGAGAACATCGCCCAGTTTACAATTCTGTGGGAGGCCCGTGCTGGCGGTGCCTGCTGACGGACAGGGTGGCTCGGTGGTCTCCTCAGGACCTGTCGGTTCCGTCTCACGGTGGCCCCACGACACCAGGGCCAAGCCGGGCCCTCCGGAAGAAGAGCGTGCCCGTTGCCCAGCGGCTCTTGGGTGCCCGACACCTGAGAGGGCTTCTCACCAGCTAGTCCCACGGAGGACGCGGGTGCGAGGCTGCCGCATTGGAATCTCCTGAAGGGTAAGCACAAGGTCCCTACCCCTGCCTCACTGGGTTCTGATGTCGGAAGTCAGGTATGGGGCTCAGAATCCCCGTGTGTGCTGAGCGCCCGACACAACCATTACGAGAGGCCAAGTTGGCAATTCCTGCTTTTCGTTGTTGGGCATCTCCAGGTCGACCCGCGGCCTGGTGGTGCCATTGTCGTCTGAGGCTTCAGGTCCCAGAATCACAGAGTCTCTGGGCTTATTTTTATCTATCTATCTATCTATCTATCTATCTATCTATCTATCTATCTATCTTTTGATCTGTGGGCCTGCTCCTGGTGACAGGGTAACCACGTAGGCCCGCTGGTCTTCCAGGCATGTTTGTGGAGGAGGCAAAGTCGCCCGCCTCTCCGGGACGTGAACAAATAGTGGTTTAATGATTGACGCGTCTACCTCGGGAGCACCGTGCCAGCTGCATAGGAAGATGATGAATCACGCCGCGGCAGGAGCCAGGGAGCCCGCACAGAGGCCGGGCCCTGTCAGCCTGGCTTCAAGCAGGCAAGGCGGGTAGCCAGGCTGGTACGATTTCCGGATGGGAGGGGATGCCAGCGTGCTCCCTGTGCCGGCCCCGGTGCCCACTGGCACCGCTTTGCTTAGCTCACGCGAGAACTCCCCACCCCCGGCAAGGCTCCTGAGAGATTCGACCAGAAAGGAGAAAGGAGAGGCATTCTTTAGCGTTTATTACGATTTTACTGCACGCCTGGCATTATGCTGAGGGCTCCTTACGAGGTAGCTGCCGTGATCGCCGTGACTCTTACCACCCCTGCCGAGGCCCAGAGTTTCTAAATTCCTTCCCCCCAGCCACACAGCCGGGAAGACGAGGAGCCAGATCTGAATCTGGGGGCCTGGATAGGCTAGGCTTCGGTGAGGACACCGTGGCGGGTGCCCCCGTGCCTCGTCCCTCACCTCCACGCCGGGCGCAGACGAGGCTGCTGAGGGTTGGATCGCTGCCCGGGGAGGGTGGGGCCCCAACCCAGGCCTGACTCCCAGCCAAGCTGAAAGCCTGGTCAACGGCGGTGTCTGTGGTCTGCGGCTCCAGGGAACCAAGCTGGCCCTGTCGATCTGGACTCAGAAGGTGGCGATTGCGGTTTCTGACGTTCCAGAGTTGTGCAAGGAACGCAGAAATTTCCCGAGTGCTGGAAGAAGTCGGTCTGCTGAGGTTTCCCGGCACAGGGAACCCCCAGACACCCTCCCAGGCTCTGTTGAGCTGGTAGAAAACGATGAGTTTTCCACCCGAGAATGCTCAAAGATGAAGCATGAACACATGTGTTCCTTTTCCTGGCTTTACTGCTTTCTTCAGGGGAGCCTCAGGGTGAGACCACCTGCCCTTTGAATTGAAGCAAAACGAGAATAATTACACGTTTGCACGTTTGTTATATAACGATACGTGATAGGCACATGTATGTATATATAATAATTCCTCATAATTACAACAGTCGCATGTGGTGTCTAATACAAAAGTGTTAAATATTCACATATTCGCATACAAATAGAAATACCCAAATCAAAACGAGAACCCTTTGCCTTCTCTTCACCGTTGCCCCGTGTTGGTCCCCAGCTCTGCCATCGTGCTCCCCATCTACTGAGGGGCACCTGTGCCCGAAGCTCCATTCTAGGTCCTTGGAGAGAGCGCACCATGCTGTGTCCCACCCTCCGTTCTCGGCTTTTCACCAGGTGTGCCCCTGGCCCCCCTCCTCCCAGCTCCTAACCACCACCAACCCGGAAGGGGACAGTCACAGCCTGTGGGGCAACCTGCCTCCCGTTTCCTGGAGCTTGGATGTAAATCATGACCTTGGGGAGGCCAGGGGTTAGAGACCTGTTGGTTCGTTCATTCACTCTTCCACTCCTTCCCTCATTCATCTGTTTGTTCACCCTGTGAATACCTGCCTTGTGCCCCTCGTGCTGGTAGCTCAGGGTGCACTGGGTTCTGTCCCTTTCTTCCCAGCCTGTCCTAGCTGGGGGCGGACAGACTCCAAGTCACTGATCCATTGCCCTGTGTTGCCTAAGGTGGGGTACAATCTCTAGCTCTTTCCAAAACAGAGGAGAGATTTGGAAGGGGCTTCCGAGTGACTCTGTGCTGATCTCTGGACCTCCCCCTGTGGTTCACCCCTTGAGGACCCCTGCAAACGGGAAACTGGTTATTTCGGTCACAAAGAAGAAGGTGACCTGCACATCCACGTTCTTGCCTGCTGTGGCATTACTGACAGGTGCTGGTTTTGGGGCACGCCAGCTAGCACAGGCTCTGACGGGGCAGGTCTGTGGGCCACGGGCCTCCCGTGTGCTGATAGGATAGGAGCAGTTTAATATCAGGCCTTGGTGTCGCTTAAGAACGTTTCGCAAGATGGGCACCTGGGTGGCTCAGTTGGTTGAGCTTCCGACTTTGGCTCAGGTCATGATCTCACAGCTCTTGGGTTCGAGCCCAGCGTTGGGCTCTGTACTGATAGCTCAGAGCCTGGAGCCTGCTTCCGATTCTGTGTCCCTCTCTCTCTGCCCGCCCCCCCCCCCTTTCTGTCCCCCTCTCAAATATAAATAAACATTAAAAAAAAAAAAAGTTTCACAAGCGATCCCTTACCAGGAAGGAAGATGCAGAGAGCAGTGTTGAACGGAGGAGCGACACGTGGCCTGCTCCGTGGTTTACACGGTTGCTCAGAAGGTAGGAGTGGGCAGGCACCTGAGGGGTTTTCTCTCTCCACTGCCGAGGAACCCGTCGTTCTCCGCTCTCTCTCCCCAGGGTCCACCCGTATTTCAAAAGGTTGTGTCCCAGCCTGTTCAGTGAAGGATGATGATCCCGTTTTCTCGTCTCATTAGGCAGAACCACATACCTGCCAGCCCGCGGTAACTGGTGCACGCTCACGGAGCTGAGAGCGTTCTAGCCCTTGGGGAGGACAGGTGATGTTTTCCTTAGCGTGCACTTGCCCGACGGAGGGTAAACCTGTGGTTTCCCGTGGATTGTCGGAAATACTGAGAATCACGAGCCCGAATGCCATCGGTGCTTCTAGGAGGCCCCGGGTAGGAGCCGTCGGTGTGATTCCTCTCGGTCATCTTACGCATCTGCAAACTGCCCGCGAGAAGCAGTTTTGTGAGCATCGGGGCAGGGCCAGAACTGATGCCGGATGAGTGTTTGCTGCACCCCTACACCGTGTGAGGGGCTTACGGTCCAGTGGGGGCCAGGCGCGAGCAGATGCGTTTCTGACCCAGTGTTGAACGATGAGGCGGGCACGTCCAGGGCTACGGGGTGCCGGCTGAGCAGGGGTCAGATCTCAGACACGAGGTGCTCTCTTGGTGGGAGGCCCTCCGGAAGCATCTGCGGAATGCACGCTTGTTACTAAACCCGTATCCGTTCTCCGCTGCCCTGCTTCATACCGACGGAGCCTGCTCAGGTTCCTTGGGGTGGCTGGACCATTTGTAGCCTCATGACTCGGGAAATCCTTCCTGATGCCCTCTGACTTTCTCCAGAATGTTAAGCAGAAGATGACTTTATGCGGCCCCCTGCCGTGTGCTCTAAGAACCTTAAATATACGTATTTCCAGTTAGTCCACGGGACCCCTTTCCCTTACCAGTCGGTTTCTCTGTTGAAAGTTTAGACTTGGTTTCTGGCACCCTCCATGCTTCCCAGGCTACGTCCCCAGCGTCCATGATGCTCCTTGTGCTGTGCTTCCTCTGGAGGACCGGGGGTGGTGCGGGGCCACACCAAGGCCCGGGGCCTTCTGGACAGCATCCGAGGTCCCCTTCCTCCCAGGACACAGCATTGTCAGGAAGTCCAACACCTGCCGGCCACCCCCACTGCTCCTGCAGTCAAGATGGGGGAGCAGCTGATAGTATTGGGGGTCGGCGTTTCTACTTGCTGAGCTGTTCGGGGCCTGAGATGCTGAGTTCTTACTGAAAGCAGACACGGGCGTGAGCTTTCGAATCACCCAGACTTAGGTTTGAATCAAGTCAGGGGCACGTGACGTACCGTCCTCTCTGACCCTGGCGCAATGTTCTTCCCACTCTTGTGGTACGTCTTCTGTACCTCCCTGTAGAACTTAGTGTGTTGTTGGACCAAAGTTCCTCTAGTAACCAGCAGAGTAAACTCTGAAAGTCTGGTCACTAGCCTTTCCACCGGTATGTCCAGGAGCAACACCATGGAAGTGTCCGGTAACGTCGTGTGCCCTTTGGGGGCTGAGCTCGTGGGCGTGTCTGTCCATTCTTGGCTGTCCTTGTTCCCGCCAGTCACTCAAGTGAGAGTCTGTGGATGCTGGAGCTTCTGTAGGTGACCTCACGCGATGGTACCTCCTTCACGCCGAGTTCCCTTCCAGCGGGGGCTTGTTGTCTTCATGTTGGTGCCCCAGCACCTGGCATGCGACTGGTCTTCCGTAGTCGTTGGTGAGGTGGACTGGAGAGCGGGAGGATGGGAGGATGAGTACGTCGCTAGCTGGGTAAATGGTCAGACAGGTCGAGAAGTTGGGTGAGTGGGTGGGTGCGGAGTTAGGGGGACGGTCAGGTGGGTGAAAAAGGCTGAGTGCGTGACAAATGAATGGGCGGGTGGTTGGCTGTTTCTGGATGGATGGACAGTTTGCTTGCCCAACTCATTGGCATACAAAAAAGCGTTCCTTTTGGGGGCTCGAATTCCTTCACAAGACAAATTCTATGGCCCAGCTTTTGTAGATGTCCTGAGATGTGTATTAGAGTCTCTTATTTTTCTTGGGACAGCTTGGTGACTCATGATGAGAGTATTGTCGTAAGACCCCTTGTCTGTCCCTAGGACAAAAGCACTGTGGGGGTCGCAGTGGCAAGACCGCTCTTGGGAGCTCTGCTGCTCTGGGCACGTGGGGAGAGCACTGAACTGGGGTCCAGAGCCCCAGGGGCCAGTCATGGCTCTGCCAGCTACTCCTCACGAGACTGTCCACTTTGCAGAGGTCAGCATGAATTAGAGTCATGCGTGTAAAATACTTACCACCGTGATTGGCACATAGTGAACACTCAACAAGTCTAATTTTGCTCCAGTCTTTCCCATGTGACGTGAACCAGGGAGACAGCGGATGCCAGGGCACTTGGACAATGGTCCAGCCCCCAAACAACTAGGTGGAGGTTCAGGGATGGGCTCAGGTGCAGCTGGGACGCTGATACAGGAACCAGGAAGCAGAGCCAAAAACTGTCGGAAGCCCGGGCACTGTGGGCCGAGTGGGGAAGTGCACAGGCCCCCAGGCCACAGGTGGCAGCCCCTCCAGGCCCTCTCCCCCAGAGGTCAGGAGTCCCTGGTGCCGAGCCGGGGTTCATGCTCACGGAGGCGCCCTGACGGTGCTCCCTTGACTCACACACACTCAGAGAGGAGTCCTGGTAGGGTGCCCTAGAGGAAGCTCCTTCACCCATGGCAAAGCCGGCCGGTGAGACCACCTTGCAGGACAGGGTGAGGGGCCGGGAGCACTCAGCACAGTTCCTGCACAGAATGTGATGGTGTTACCATGACCGTATTCACCATCCTACGTCGTATTATCAAGGATTACGTTGTATACTGTAGTATATATAACCAAGGATATGTTGTCTATTTAATATGGTAAGTAAATGCATTTGTTGTATTTGTTGTAAAATGATAATAATTGCTGTGTAGTTCCCTTGTGATTATGAAGAAATCCCTACTGAGTTGCATAACGAAGACGCAGAACCGGGAGGTGGGGTAAGGACAGGCAACAGCTGTGTTTCCCTCTCTTCCTGGTTCCTGGCACCCTGGCTGCCTCGGACACCTAAGCAGGTGGGCAGGCAGGGGCGACCATCGTGAGGGCTTCCTGGCGATAGGAGTGCGTCCAGATGGCACGCCCCACACCATCCACGTCCCGTTTGTTCTGTGCTCTGTGTCGTGGCCCTTGAGTGGGTTCCTGGAGACCCCAGAAGGTCCATCTTGTCTGCAGGTGTCCAGGCAAAGGCAGGAGGGGAGAGCGGGGTCCAGGGATGGCCTCTCCTGATTGCTGCTGGAGACGCGGTGCTGAGGATGGGCATCGTGCGGCGGGGGGTGGACAAGTGGAGCTGATGCTCGGAAACCTGAGTCCCGGGCAGGCGTGTCCTGAAGCCACCTGCATGGACAGTGACTCAAAGAGGCACAAGCCCTTCAAGGTGACGCCCTTTGATGTTGGGGTGTTTACAGAGCCCTCCATCCTGAGCAGACCTGCCTCTGGCCAACACGCCGGTCACTGGACCGCCCCCTGGCCGTGGGGCCGAAGTCACCCCGCCCTGAATCAGACACGCAGGTGGCGCCAAGGCGAGGCTGCTTCAGGAGGAGGAGGCAGCTGAGGCCCACCTAGTCCAGGGCGCGGTGCTCGGCCCAGGCATCTTCCTTCCGAAACACTCGAATTCATCTCGGTCCGTCGATCTCTGTCTCAAGGGCTGGGAGATGTATGTGCGCACATGCGTATTTCTGTGGAGAGGGCCGCACCTGTCCGCACTTACGTCCATCTGTAGAAAGAGTCCCGCACGCGGAGTCTGCGTGCACACGTCCTCACACACGCGTAAGCCCTACAGCACATCCTGTTGCTCTCTTTTCCAGCCTGTGTGGGTCATCAGCCGTTGTGTAAAGTGCATTGGATGTGCGTGCGTGTGCACACGTGCGTGGCTGTGTGCCGCTCATCTCTCGTGGTCATTAGAGCGGCCACGTGGGCCTCAGGGTCGGGGGGCCAGATGATGGCGCTTCCTCCGAGCCCGCCCCGTGGGTGAGGCCCGCTGCTCGGGACTGGTGGCTGGCTGTATGATGGATGTTTGGCTGGCGCCCCACGGGCCCAGCTGTCTAGAGCCAGGCTGTCATCCCCTGCATTCTTCCGTTACCCGTTTCTGTCATCTGCCCTTTTCCCTCAAAGGCCCATTGAGAAAGCCATTGAAATTGACTGATGTGCCCGAGGGAGGCGGCCGTGGAGCGTCCCAGCACAGCCCTGCCGAGTGACTGAAATCCTCCAGCTCCTGGAGACTGAAGTCCTGGCCCCTGGTGGGGGGTGGGGGGGTGGGGGGGGGTGCACGCTGGGCCAGGAGGGGCAGTGCTTGGTTGGTGGGGATTCTTGTGTCTGGGAGGGGTCTTTAGCTGTGCTCCCTCCCTGGGGTGCGAGTGCTCCCAAACCTTCCAGGTTTCCGTCTCACATGCTCCAAGTTTGTCTTGAAGCATAATATGGGGGTGAGTCAGCGTGCTCACTGGCTCCAGAAACCCGTGTGTGTGTGTGTGTGTGTGTGTGTGTGTGTGCGCGCGCGCGCGCCCGCGTGCACACGTGCCTGCACACGACTCTGACAGAATGAACTGAATTGATTCCCTCCCTCTTCCAGGATAAACGTGGGTTCCAGTCTTTCCTCGCCTCAGCGCTTCTGGGAGTGTGTGTTTCCCCTTCTCACAAACCTCAACTTTTTTTTCTTCTTTTCCTGTTTGCCATAAGCCGGCATTCAGCTTTCTTGGCAGAAGCCCTTGATTTTGGAAAACGGGTGTGTTTGTTCCCCGGGGGCCCTCTGGTTCTGAATGGTGTCTCGGGCTCTTCCCTCCCTGGCGGGCAGGGCTTCATGCTGCTGTGTGCCCATGGCGGCCGGCATTTGGGGACCTGGCCCGGCAGGGACAGCTGGAAGCCCAGATCCAGGCACACAGTTCTCTCTTAATAAGCAGTGTCTGAGTGGGTGACTGAAGGAAGGAATGTTTTGATTCGCTTGACCCGGTAGTTTCAATAGCTTCTCAATGAGTTCGGATCATCAGTGTAATTAAAAGGGTGTTGATTTGCTGTGGTCTTGAACTCACAGACTCGTGGAGTCATGGGAACCCCAGTCTGTTGGGCTTGCTGGGGCCTCCCCTGGAGGGAGTGTCGGGGCCCATCCGGACAGCAGAAGAACCCAGTGGGAAGGGGTGAGAAATGCTTCGTCCATGTGGGTCTGTGCCCTCCCGCCCATGAGGCCGTGGGGGCTTGTAGCCTCACACGTGTCAGACTTCGGAAACCATCAGCCAGCGTCTGGTGTTTATATTCGAGTTCCTATCCCAGATTAACCAGAACTCGGTGCAGTAGTTACGTTTTCCTTCAGAGACCATTACAATGACGTGGGTGTGAGAATTAATGTCTTTGCAGTAGTTTGTAAATATCTATCCTCATTATTCATTTTCTTCCGGAAATGATGGATTCATGGCATCCACTGTGCTGATTCAGGATCTCACCAGGCTCGTTCAGCTTGGGGCGCTCAGAGCCCGAGGCTGGTAGACTGGGAGAATCTGGTGGGCCTGGAACTGGGCCATTGATCCCAGTCCCCAGCCTCTCACAGTCCTGGCTGCCTAGGAAAGAGCCCGATTCGCTTTGGGACTGATGGTTGACTCCGGTGGGGAGCGTGCCCTCGTCCCCTGTTGCCAGGACTGTTCTCTCTCCCAGCCAGGACGTCAGCCTGTCATGCAGGTGTGGCTGTGTGTCCTCTACCTCCGGGCCCTTCACAGAGTTCCTGAACCCTCCTAGCCATGCCTGTCTCCGCCCAAACCCTTTCCTGTGTCCCCTGCTTGCCCGGCAGACTGCATGTCACCTGCTCTGTGACGAACCGTCCCCTGGCCCTTGACGCTTTCTGGTCCAAGCGCTTCCCTGACTGTGATTCGGGGGCTGACTCAGCTGGCTCCCCATCAGGCTGTGAGTGCTTGAAGAAGAAGGACCGTGCCCGGAACGCTCAGAAGGCTGCCTGGGTGGTGTCCCTTAAGGTGAGGTTTGGCTACTAGAGCGGAGACCTCAAAGTAATAATCGTAGCTTACGTTACAATGTCTTAGTCACACAAAAACTTGGTGGCAGGAGGGCCAAAGCTGGCATGACACGCCCCCCGCCGCGTACCAGGACTCCTCCCGCCCTGAGTGGCCTGGGAGTCTAGGCCGGCTGCCCCCAAGCCGGGCACCTGCAGGTGTGCAGCCAACAGAACGAAGGGAGGGGGAGGAAGGCGTTCCCGCTCCTCAAGGAGACTTGGTGGAATTTGCACAGACCCCCGCTTACCTTCCAGCGCCACACCTGGCGGCCAGGGAAGTGGGGAAGTTTGGCTTTGTTCACAGTGGTCGAATACCCAGGTAGAGTTGGGATCCCCTCGCTGTGGAGGAAAGTATTAGGAGGCAATTAGCAGTCTCTTCTACGTTGGTGTATTTGGATTTTGGAGACGTTGATGGAGCACTTTGCGTATTTATAGGCCGGAGGGACAAGGACCAGTGTGTAAACAGAGGCCAGCGCTCTGTGTCTGCACCTCCTCCAACCTCCCTCACTGCCCCACAAGGCAGGGGCACAGGGCCCTTGTTTCTGAGACCCGAAAAAGTGAAGAGATTCAGCCAAGTTGTACAGCCAGGTGATGGTAAACTGGGATTAAAAGCTAGAATTTTCTTACTCCAACGACTACACAGTTCTTAGTTACCTCTGATGGGAGAAACTGAACTCTAACACAGGACAAAAGCAGGGTCAAGTGCTGGGGCCAGAGGACACCCTGATGAAGCTGGGCTGGGAAGGTGCCAGGAGAAGTGCCGCGATGGGGCTTCCGTGGCCCTGGTGACCGTGTGAGGGCCGGGAGCCCATGAGGGCTGAGGCCTTCAGGCCGAGCCTGGCCGGCCAGTCAGATTGGCCACTTAAGGGTCCCAGGCGAGGCACCTGCATGGCCAGAGCGACCCAAACCCGGTCCTGAAAAAGCAGATGAAGGGGCGCCTGGGTGGCTCAGTGGGTTACTTGTCTGACTCTTGATTTCAGCTCAGGTCATGATCTCACAGTTTGTGGGTTCGAGCCCCGCAGTGGGCTCTGCACTGACAGTGTGGAACCTGCTTGGGATTCCCTCGCCTCGCCTCCCTCCCCCTACTCCTGCGTACGCCCACGCTCTCTTTCCCTCTCTCTCAAAAGAAATACATTTGTAAAAAACTTTAAAAAAAAGCAGATCAAGACCTCACGTAAGTGGTGAATGAGGAGTACTTGCCTTTTACAAAATGAAAAAAGGGTTTTTCTTTTCCAGACTATCCAGAAAGCCTGTGCCCGTTCACACTCAAGCTAGTAGCCTGTGAGAGTAGAGCCCCTCCCCCACCTTCCTTTCTTATTCTCCCTCTTCCTTTCTTAACCTACCGCACATAATTTGGGGTCTGTGGGTTGTGGACAAACAGGAGGTAGGCTAGCTGTGAAGCAGCCCTCCCACCAGCTCTTCCGGGTGTGTGTGTGCGTCTGTCTGTCTCCGTGGCGTGGAGAGAGGCGTTTTCTTCCCAGTCTACCTGCCTTTCTGGAAAAGTTGTTCACGGAGAGGACGAGGATGGAAGTCTCGGTGAGACAGAAATGCCTCGTCCTTTTGTCTCAGCCCGCGGAGGGTTTCAAGCCTCGTTACAGTGTGTGGGGGGAGGAGGGCCAGCGGGTTGGCTCCCTTCCCTACACCAGGCACTTGGCTGTTACACGCAGGCTCCCAGACAGCCTGGTGTGCTGTTAGTTGCCCTGATTGACAGATGGGGAAAAGGAGGCGGGCAGAGACACCATGTCCCCAGCCAGGGGGCAGTTCTGCAGGTGTCCCTGACCTGATCCTTCCAGCGATGAGGTCTTGGGTGCAGGCTGCTCCTTGACTTTGGGGTGGGGTGGGGTGGGGTGGGGAGGGGTGGGGAGGGGTGGGGAGGGTCTCTTCGTGAAGGAGCCCGTGTTGGAAGGTGGGGAGATGCTGTGGAAGTCTGGGGAACCCCACCCCCAGGCTGTGCCTTCTAGAGGCTGGGCATAGACGTGAAGGGCAGTGTGGCGTGTGGCCATCCGCAGGTTATCAAGGGGAAACTGAGGCGAGCTGTGAGGAGAGTAAGTAGCTGGTGCTGACCTCTGCCTTAGGCTCTGTGTCCGAGTCCTGGTGCTGCCGCAATAATCATGAACTTGGTGGCTCAAGGCAGCACACATTTGTTATCTTACGGTTCCAGAGGTCAGAAGTCAGGAACGTGTCTCGCTGGGCTAAGGTCAGGGTGTCGGCAGGGCTGTGTTCTTCCGGAGGCTCTGAAGAAAGCTCCGTTCCGTATCCGCTCGTGTTCCCAGGGGCCGCTCGTGTTCCTTGGCTGCTGGCCAGTTCACCTCCGGAGCCAGCGATGGCCGCTTGAGCCTCTGTCCTGATGCCATCTCTCGGGTTCGTCTTCCACGTTTAAGGACCCTGGTGATTATGTTGGACTCGCCTGGGCGATACAGGCTAATCTCGCTATTTGGAAGGCAGCTGAGTAGCAACCTCAATTCCACGCACAATCTAAAGTCCCCTCTGCCCCGTGACCTGACAAGTGTCAGGTGACCTGACAGATGCCCCGGGCATCTGGGGGCAGGGCTTACTCTGCCTACCACACCTGCTAAGAATTATGGAAATTCCCCGGAGTTTAACTTAGCCCAGTGCACAGAGTGGACATTGCAGGACTTGTCCGCCTGAGGCTCAGGAGCCTGGAAGGCAGGAAGCATTTCACTGGGAGATCAGAGGGTGGTTCCGGCCCCAGCCCTGCCACCACGCGGCTCCACTGGTTCACTTCCCTGAGCCGCGGTCTTTCATTTCTTAATTTCGTGTAATGTCTGCGTCTGACACGGGGCTAGATCTCACAACCCCGAGATCAAGAGTCTCATGCTCTACCGACTGGGTCGGCCGGACGCCCCAACAGTCTTTCACTTCTGAAATGGAGACCCATCTCTGCCCTCTTCCCCCCCCCCCCCACGACTGTTTATTCCACAGATATGTGAATACCTACGGTGTCTGCTTATTCTTTCTCTGATTCGGGGCTGGTGAGTGCTGTCATGTGTCAGACACAGTGCCGGGCACAGACCAGTGAGCGAGACAGGCCGTCCGCCTCCAGCCGCCTGCGGGCTGACCACCAGGCCAGGGCAGGGACAGCTTCCTCGTCACCCTCCCGCCTGGGTGTCCTTGGCCATAGAATGAAAATCCTTACCCCTGCCTGCTGGACTGCAGGACGTCAGATCGGTTGACACCTGTCCCGGGGCCTGGCACGGGCACTCACTTCGTGGGGAGGCTAAGTGTGCAAGTGTGGAGGCCACCGGCCAAGTCGTGCTTGCTCCCCCTGCAGCGACTTTGAAACCCGAAGGGCAGGGCCGTGCGCTGCGGGGTGGCAGCTGCCGTGCCCTTGCCTGTGCTTCGGTGGGCAGTGCTGGCTCCCGCTGCCCCCTTGCCGGGGTCCGCCCTGCATCCCGAGCCTGCCTCCCCGCTCCTGGTGCCAGGGGGGCTGTGATGGTGGCCCAGGAAGAAGGCAGGAGAAGATGTCGATTCAGTTTACAAACGTGACGGCCCACCTGCCGACCGTGTTTATTTGTCAAGGCTGCCGCGAAGCCGGTGTCCGTGGGGGGTGTCTGTGCGATCGAAGCCGGCGTCTGCTCTGGCAGAAGTTCGAAGGGCTTTGTTTTCTCCCGCAGACCCGTGCTGCTCACTCTGTGCGTGGCCTGGCTGGAGGGCTTCTCTCCGGACAGAGCCGGACGGTAGCAGAGGCTCTAAAGCACGTTGCCGCAGGCAGGATGGCACAGGCCCAGGCTGTTCCTTCAGCGGGCGGAGGAGGAAAAGCTCCCAAGGCCAAGCAGGGGCCATAAAATTAAAGCTCCCTACAGCTGTCCAGAGAGGCTGCAACCTGGCCAGGTCAGGGCCACAGCAGTCTTTTAAAAGCATAGATCCAGTGGCCAAAAGGATCCAATCCAGACATCTTAGTTTCCAATCCAACGGCCTCATGGAGTGGCCTCACAAAGCCTCCGGCTCCGCGTCTCTGCGGTGAGCCGGGCCCCCTCCTCTGTGTCTCCACCTGCTTGCCACCACCTTCCCAGCTCCTCCTGGCTCCTGCTGTCCTGGCTCTAATGCCCCCTCTGCTGGGAAGCCTTCCCTGGCTACCTCAGTGGGGGGGGGGGGGGTCCTGGCTTCCCCCTCTGGGCCTGACTCCTTCCTAGATCTCATCCTATTGCCTTGGGGTGCATCAGGGCCGGGGTCTCTGGTGGCACGGGCCTGCTGTGTGCATCTCCCCGGGGCCTGCACAGGGATCCCTTCCCTCCACTCCCAGCTGTGAGCAAGGTGAATTCTGGGGATTCTGTCTGCGTCCATGAGGTGCCCATGGCCTCTCTGGGAGGGTGAGGCCTGAGCACTCTGGGACAGATCTGTTACAGCCCGCCCTCAGCGGTGGGTGGTCAGGCGGTGACCATTAGTGCAGCCACTTCTGTGTTGGCCGACTTCATGGGTGAGCCTCCCCGGCCAGGCAAGCAGAAATCTTGAGAGAAATGGGGTCAGAAACAGGTACAATGAGGGCAGGAGGCCAGTGAGGGTGTGCCAGCCCATGTGGTTGGCAGAAGGCCTCCCAAAGTTCCTGACCCCCAGAACGTGGGAATATGTCACGGTAAGTGGCAGGGGGAATTAAGGTTGCACATGGAATAAAGTTGTTAATCTAACTTTAAATGTAGGAAATAGCTAGGATTCTCCACGTGGACACAGTGTAATCACAAGGGCCCTTAAAAGTGGGTGAGGGAGGCCCAAGAGGTGGTCAGAGAGATGTCAGGAAGAAGGGCTTGACTGTGTTGCCGGCTTTGGAGGTGGAGGAAGGGGCTGGAAGCTGAGTAACGTGGGAGGCCGCCTGAAGCTGGAAAGGGCCAGGGGCAGATGCTCCCCGCGGGCTCCAGAAGGAGCACAGTCCTGCCAATACCTTGCCCTTGGCCTAGTGAGACTCCCTTCCAATTCTGAGCTCCAGGTCTGCAAGAAAACGGATTTGTGTGGCTTTAGGTTAAGCCCCAGCAGCAGGGAAGTGATACACCCCAGTTGTCCCTCCCCGGCCCCAAGCACCCCGGTAGGCGGCTGGGGGGCTATGCCGCCTCTCTTGGCTTCCCAGGGTCAAGCAGGAGCCTCAGCATCAGATGACAACAGCAGAAGGTGGCAGAAAACTCATGAGTTGGTGCGAGGGACAGAAGGCCAGAGAGAAACAGGGACTCTAGTAGCAGCCCCGGGGACAGCAGAGCAGGGCAGCCTCCTCTGTGCCCCTGGTGCCCCTGAACAGGGCTGAACGGTCCTGGTGTGTGAGAGGTCCCCAGAACCCTGTCGGGCCGTGTCACTGTCTTGCTCGGAAGCCCCCTGCGGAAACCGTCAGCAGTCCCCCCAGCAGGACGTTCGGGACGTCGGTGGGTGCAGACCCCCTGGGATTTAGCGTCCAGCTGCATTTCCTCCTCGCCTCTGGACATGCTGTCTCTTCGGCTGTGTCCGCCACGGCAGAGCCAGCCCCATGACGTGCCGCCAGGCCCCGTGCGAATGTTCCCTCGAAGGCTCAGACTTGTGTCTAAACCGATGATACGCACTGTGTTTACGACTCACGTGAAGCGGCTTTGTGCCGCCAGCGTCCAGGACCAGGCCTGTCACAGCGCAGATGTGGAGCAAATGCCACGGGCCACGCGAGGAAAGAACGAACGAGGATGCCCCAGTGGCATCCGTGTGCTCCCGTGGTCCTGCCCTCCGCGGCGGCCCGCCTCCTCGTGGGCGAGCTGTGTGCACGCGACCGAGGCACCTGCCAGTCTGGTGAGGACGTGGTAGCAGCAAGGTCCACGTCCGTGGCCCGGGTCCACTGGGTTCTGCTTTGGGCCGGGCATGGCGTGGACTCTGCCCTTCAGGCGGCTCTGGGTTGGTCGGGGCCTTGGCTGTGGCTGCCGGAACAAGATGCCACAGACTGGTCTGAGGGGCTTAAGACCACAGAAATTTATTCTCACGGTTCTGGAGCCTAGACGTCCACGGTCGAGGTGCGAGCAGGCCACGCCCCTCGAAGTCACAGGAGCGGATCTTCCCTTGCCGCTCCCAGCTCCTGCTGGCTCAGTGCGGTCTCCGCCTGTGTGTCCTCATGGCCACTTTCTATGTGTGTCTCCCTCCCTCTCCTGGTTGGATTTAGGGTCCGCCCTAAGCCCAGGAAGATCCCGTCCGAGTTCCTTAATTGTGTCTGTAGGACCTCATGCCCAAATAAGTCACAATCGGAGGTCCCGGCTAGACAGAGACCTGGGAGGCACACTCTTCCGCTCACAGCCCAGTCCTCCCCCCGCTCTCCTCTGCAGAGCCTCCCCCCACTCTCGCCCGCAGAGCCTGTTCTTCCCCCCGTGCCTCCACCGGTATTCGGTCGTTAAAGAGGCCCCAGTGGCTGTAGGTAGCTCTGAACCCAGTCCGGGCTCGGCTCCTGGTGACCCGTGTAGTCGGGGACCCTCCGCCACCTGCTGCATCTGAAACAGGGAGCCAGTTACATTTCACCTCGCGGGCGTGGCGTGGGGACCGCGTGAGGTAGGGTAGGGGTGAGTAAGTGCAACCGGCGGAGGCTGGCACATAGCAGACACCCAGTAGGTGGTCACCGAGTCTGCATTCGCTTGTGGGTTTCCCCACCCCCTGCTCCCGAGGCCGTGGAGCCCGCCCTGCGTGAGGGTCCTGGCGCATCAGCCACGCCCCTGGGGTAGAGGCCGTGGGGAGGGCAGAGGAGAGCACCGTGTGCGGAGGCGGGAACCCCACGGGCTCTGTGGTCTCACACCGTCACTTAGGGCCCACCCCCACCCCACCCCATCAGGCTTAGAGAAGTCAAGGGACTCACCCGAGGTCACCCGGGTGACCTGTGGCAGAGCCGCGAGCCAGCGGAGGACTGTCTGGTTCCCAGGCTCAGAATTCTCCAGATGGGTTTCCAGAGACCAGTAGCAGCCGATGAAACGCAGTCACCGGCTCCATCAAGCACACCTCAGCCCCCAGCAGACTCTGCCCACAGCCGCCTGAGGACGTGCGTTCTGTGCGGGCCGGGATGCACGCATCCCAAGCACTCCCGTGGACGGGCCGGTGCAGCAGAGGGTCTTAACAAAGAGCAGCGCTTCTCTAAGCAAATCTGGGTGGACAGCAGTCCATCTGAGCTCCAGATGGACAAGAGTGAAAAGCAGCCTCTGACCACACGCGGGAGATGGCATAAGCATCCCTCAGCGGGGACCGCGGTGTCCAGGAGGCTCTTGAGGCGCCCCCACGTTGCTGGGCCAAGGTCATCCAGAAACAGGCAGATGCTATGAACTCCTGCCTGCCCTGGGAGAACTCTGGGCCTGAGACCGAAGGCAAGTGAGAGTCGTGATGGGTTCTTACCTGGCTCTGCTGTTTGCTTTAGAGCCTGGAAGCCTGTGACAAGGGGCCCTCGGAGCCTCCCTCGTCAGCCCGCAGCACCTGGGCAGTGACGGGGCCTCTCAGGGATTCCTGGGGAACCATGCAGGGTTGTCCCATCCATTACTGAGAGTCTATTCAGGTTTGCCCTGGCACCGTGACTTCCATTCACATGGTGGTGAAACACCTGATAAATAGATACCTGTCTGGTGCTATTTGCTAGGCTCTGGGCAAGTGGTCATGCACGGGTCCCGTGACCCTTCCGTGGCCGTGGCCGGAGGTCCCCCAGGTGAGGGCTGGAAGCTGGGAGCCGTGTCCAGCACGTCTGAGTGCCTCGGGTGTGTGTGGCTCTCTCTCTGGGCTCAGGTGGCCTCGGCCAGTGGCAAATTCCACTTATATCACCTCTGATGGGAAACAGCAACCCTGTGTGGCAGTCGCTACAGAAGCGAAGCAATTGTGAATACCTGCTCATTCTCATCCTTTGGCACAGCCTCTTAGAAAATGAAGTCCGCTGGAGACGACATGAACACTGCCCTGAAAGCTTTGGGTCCCCGAAGGGAGAGGCCATGGACTTCCACCGCGTGTCCCGGCTCCCAGCTCAGGCTGGCACTTCCCAGCTCCGGGACGTCCGGTGCTCCCTCTCCTGATGCACCGGCCATCTGCTGCCCTCGGAGCATTCCTTCCCTCCCTCATCTTGTTAACTAAACAGAGGAGCTACCCAGCAGAGTCCAAGTCTTCCAGAGAAAGTGGCATCTCGATGGTGACCTGAGGGCACTCAGTGGTGGCTGGTCACAGGGAGCGGGCAGGACAAGGGAGGTGCACGGAGCCCTGTTGAGGGTGCGGCTGCTGGCAGGTGTGTGGAGCAGAAGGACCACTACGACGGGTTAGACTCTCCCTGAACGAGTCCCTTTTAAAGGGGCAAAGACTGAGTCCCTTTGGCATCAGGCGCTTATTGACCTGTGCTACCCCCATGTCCACTTGTGTGGGCCCCTGGTGGCCTGCCCGGTTCCCTCAGCACCCAGGGGTGCACAAGTCACGCTTCACCCCGATCCTGCTCTTACTGAGCTCCCCGCCTAGCTGCGTGTCCATGAGAGCAAGGCCACGATACTCACATCCCCTCGCCACGTCCCCAGCACCAAGCACGGGGTCAGACACCTAACAGGCGCTCCGCTCCGTTTGCTGGATGTACAAGGGAGCAAGTCCCCCAGGGCTCGCCTGCATCGCGTTTCCCAACAAGCGGTGTCAGGCAGCCAGGCAGGCAAAGGGGCCCAGGTGAAACTTGACCAAAGGCCAGAGGCAGGCGGCTGGTGCTTACTATGTTGGGATGCATTTGGTATTACTGGGTAGATGTTTCTACCAAACAGGCCTCCCTCTATGGAAAGGGAGAAACGTGGCCCTGGCTGCAAGGCTGGCTGACCAGGCCCACAGCTGCCCATCCGCCAGCTAGGTAAAGGCCTGGATCTCCCCACAGAAGGGGCTGGGCTGGTGGGGGCACAACGGGAAGAAAACTGATGATCAGGTTTCCAGGCGACTTCTGGACATCAAGCGTCATTCAGAAGGACCATCTGTCGGGGGCAACCATAAAAATGCCTTTGACAGGGTCGAGAATCCCCAGTAGGCTCCCGCCAGGCAGCAGCCAGCAGGTGGGGATGACCATCGCCATCGGGCCCCGGAAGCCTGGCCACCCAGAGGAGGGGCACCTGACGTAGGCCAGCCCCAGAGCCGGCACCCCGGAGGTTTCCGAACGCCCAGGTCCAGCAGCAGCAGGAAAAGAGGGGCATCTGCTTGGGTGGCTTCCAGCCCTGATGGAGAAGGCACAGACCCAAAAGGATCCCTTCTGCAGCCCCCAGCACCACTCACGTGCCCTGAAGTTCCATGGCTTCACTGGTTCATGCACTTGTGTTCGTTCTCTAGCGCTCAGGCTGCAGTGAGGCATGACCGCTCCCGTCCCTGTGCTCACAGAGCTTGAAAGGCAGCTCAGTACGTACATTGTCAATGAGGGATCACGAGGGCTCCACGGGAGCTCCACGGGAGCTCCACGGGAGAGCAGGCCACAGCAGGAGCGAGTCCCTAGGCCCTGGGGAGAGCTGCCCGGTGCTGGGGCCGTGCCTGGCCGGGAGCCAGAAGATACCGGCCAGGCGGCTGTGTGCCCAGGAGGGGCCCCCATCAGGTACACTTGCCCTCTGTGTCTGTAGACACAGCCTGTCCCACGGTCGTTGCTGCCAACGGGGTTCTTACACTTAGTTGTGGTGACGATAGGGACCGTGATCTAGCTGGTGACTTTGAATAGCCCTTTTATATGGATGTGTTCTCTTGAGCCTTGAAGTTTACAAAGTATTTTTCTGTCCGTTTTCATACTGGTTCTGGTTCCTAACCCCACTGCTGGGCAGACTGTCCAGACCCTGCCGTGAACTCAGGTCTGTGCTTCTTGCTCAAGGTCTCACGGCTGAGGCTGGAATTGAACCCAGGTCCCTAGGCTTCAGTCCTCAGCCTTGGTTTTCTTTTTGGGGGAAAAAAAAAAAAAAAATAGAAGCAGCAGAAGGCTTCCCATCAGGCCTCGCCGACTCCCTGAAGGGAGTCACGTCTTAACTGTTGGCAGCAAGAATAGAAAATGTTGGGGCTTTTAAACGACCATATTCTTTAGCTTATAAAATAAAATGTCTCCAAGTAGAAGCATCCTCCTGGAAGAACAGTTTTCTTCTCAGAACAAATTACACGTATGTTGAAGTTTCTCAGAGCCTTGGTCTCTGCTCATGGGAGTTCAAGAGAACGTTCCGAGGGCCTTTTGGGAAGCCAAGCCTGCTTCTCTTGCGCTCTCTTCCTGCATCCAGATGAAGAGGCCTCCTCCGCCCCGAGGGTGCGGCTTCGGGGGTTAGACGGCCTGGGGTTGAGTCCTGGGGCCTGATCCTGGCGAGCTCTGTCCCTGCCAATCCACCTGTAAGAGGGCTCCGCAGCCTTGGGCTTGGGGAGGATCACGGGAGGCGTGTGTAGGCCCAGTCCATGGCCAGAACCGGAGCGGCCGCCCTTAGATGCCTGAGAAGCCAGGATGCGCTCTTTCTCTGGGAGCACTTGCCTTTGTGCTGTTCCAGCTTCCTTCGGTGAGGATACTATTTATATATATATATATATATATACACACACAAAAAAAAAAAACAGTTTGTCCAGGCACCTGGCAAGATCCAGCCGCATCCACATCCTGTGCTGGAGGCTCCGGGGCGGCTCGGTTCCACAATGTCACTGGACTCCTGCTGTCCTCCGCCCAGGCCTCGCTGTCCCTGCTGCTGTGGGCTTGGCCAGGGAAACTTTTATTTTATAATCTTCCATGGTCTCTCTCCTCCTGTCGTAGCCAACCAGTGACGCTTCGTTTCACCCTGACAGCTCTTATCAATCTCCCCCCTTAATTAAAGAAAGCCGATTTGGCAACGGGAGCTCTTATCTGCTGTCGGCCGGGCCTCGGTCAGTTCACAGCAGCGGCAGTGACCGGCCTTCCTTCCTTGCCGCCTTCCGAGATCTCCCAGGGTTATTAGTCAGACTGTTTTGTGGATGTAGGGTGGATGGAGGCGCAGAGGGATGGGTGGGCAGAGGCAGTGAGGGCGCGCCCGTGGTCGTGCGCGCTCACACCCCCAGGCCTGTGCCTCTCGGGCCTGCTGCCACGTGGGCGTGGCGTCTTGAGATAAGGGTGCTGGTGACGGAGGCTGTGCCTCTCGGATGTGACCCCCTCGGGCTCCTGCACAGACTGAGGGAAGAGAGGTCAGCATGTAGGACGGCTTATCACCAAGGACAGGTGGAGAAACTCACCCTGCAGCCTGCAGGAATCGAGGCCAAGTTCAGGCTGTTGTACTGACGAGTGGATCTGTCCGGACTTCAGCTCCCTCGGCTGGAGGCTCAGGTGGGGAAAGTACCCGCCGCCCCACGTGGCCCCAAAGGCTAAGTCACGGAGGACAGCCCCCCTGGCACTCGCCACACGGTCGCACTGTCTTGTTGGCAGTGGGTCCCTCACGTGTGCTCTGTTCTCCATCTCCGTGAAAAAGCTACCTCACTCTCGATGTGTAGATCATCTAATGAATGCATGAGTGGCCCAGATTATAGGAATCTTAGCCCAGTTATTCCCAGCATAGCCTTCTGCTGTCCGTGGAGCGCCTTCCAGATACGAATTTGTAGCCACTGAGTTGCCCAGAGTTTCTGCTCCTCAGAAGGCAGGTGTGCCGTGACCGGAGCGACGCCTGACCTGGCCTGAGGTTATCGGCCCCCAGGGTCTCTGGGGACCGCAGCACCAGCAGCCACTAGGAGGGCAGAGCGCTTGGTGGTTACCGAGCGCCTACTGTGTGCCGGGCTTGTCGGGCACTTGGCCACACCTCACAGCTCTGAAGTGGGCATTTTATCCCCATTTTACATCACAGGCCCACAAGGTCCCGGGGCCTGCCCGAGGTCCCAGGCCTGGTGGGGGTTGGGGCAGGGATATGAAGCCAGTCGTTCCAGACGAAACCCTGAATTGTCTCTACTGCCGGGACTCCTTCTCGTACCTGTCCCATTTCTGATCTGAGTTATGGAAGCTCTGAAAGTGGTTCTGAGCTGCCGGCTGTGCCCACAAATAACACCCAGTGTGGCCCGGATCCCCTCCCCCACATTCAGGTACATTCCCTACCTCCCGCCTGTGACGACAGAAGGAAGCTAAAATCAGGCATTCCAGTGACAGGGAACACCTAATGAGTCAATAATTTACTTTAAATGGGTCTCTCCAGTTTGGTACCAGTTTCTTCTGGTAATACTCCACTTCTTCACGTATCCTGGGCGGAGGACCGGACGGGGGGAGGGGGCAGTGCAGTGCCCTGGCAGTGAGCCTTGGGCCAGGGCCATACCGGGGGGAGGCTCCGCTTTGTGTAAGGAGGGGGCTTTGGTCTGCTACACAGGACCCTCTGTAGTCGGCCAGTGCCAGTGGCCGGATTCTTTGTGACCATCTCCTTCCAGGCCAGCGTAGAGGAGACTGGATGGTCATCTGAGGGGAAGGGGAGGGGCCAGCAGCCTGCCCAGGAGCACTCCCTACCCAGCAGGCAGTAGGAGGCTTCTCTGGGGAAACCAAGGCAGAAAGCCCCTGCTGTTGGCAGAATCTTGAACGTTACGGAGACGTCAGTGAGGGTGAGGGGGCTTCAGGCTTCAGGGAGGTTCTCTGCTCAGGGTGCTACAGGGCTGACATCAAGGTGTTGGTTGGGTGGAGTTCTCACCTGCAGGCTCTGGGGAAGAATTGACTCTCAGACTTGTTATTGGCAGAATTTAGGACTGAGATCCCATCTCCTTGCTGTCGGTCAGTTGGAGGCCACCGTCAGCTTCTAGACATGTAGCCCCTCCCTCGCAGACTTGCAACAGCATATCAAATCTGCATCTCTGACTTCCTCTTCTGACATCAGTGGAGAAAATCCTCTATTTTTAAAGGGCTCCCCTGATTAGGTCAGGCCCACCCAGATAATCTCCCTTTTGCCAGATGATGAAACATTATCACGGCAGTGACATCCTCACATCCACAGCTTCTATCCACACGTTAGATTATACAAGGGTGAGAGTCACTGGGGGGTCATCTTAGAATTCTGCCTGCCACCTGGAGGGAGGGACAGCCAGTCCAGCTTGGAGGCAAAGACTGCTTCCTGGAGGAGGCTGTTCTGGGCAGAATGGTGAACGCTGAGTAGAATAGAGGTCAGCCAAAGCAAGGTGCTCCGAGCAGAGGGCAGAACCCTTTGTTCACTCTGATGGGGCTCCAGGGAAATGGTGAGGTCCGATGCCTCTCCCCTGGCCACTCCCCCTGACGACTAGAAGCATGACTTTGGCAGAAGACGGCAGGTGTATAAGCTGTCATGCAGGGTGTCCTGGGCACCTCGTCTCCGTGGTGCACCTGCCTCGTCAGGTTTCACAGATTCAGGTGTTACCGTGCAGGAAGGCCAAGGCAGAGAGGGACTGTTTTGCACTTTGGTTAGAAAATGTCCTCACGAGGCCTCATCTGAGGAGACCAGTGAGTCTGGAAGGGCAGAGAAAGCCTTCCTGACAAAGCCCAAGAGCCCCAGAAGGGGTCCCCTCTGAGGCCACCCCTGCCCTCACCCCCTTCATAATGTCCCTGGCAGGAGACACCCGTGACAGCCTGGAAGGAAGGATGCCAGCACGGACACCTTGGGGGAGGAAGCAGGACCTGGAGAGACCGGGTTACTGGGCCCTTCGCCCGGAGGAAAAGGGACAGCTTCTGAGTAACTTCTGACGGTCAGCCAGGACGAGGGCTGTTGGGAAACGTGACTTGCAGGTGCCCGGGGGAAGAGCACAGGCCCTGGGCTGACCTGCCACGTGCTGGCTCTCTTACGGGCTGGCTGAGACCCCTCCATGCGTGACTCGGCCTTTCAGAAGCTCCGTCTCCCTCACTAGAATGACGACAGTGATGACCTCACTGCCGCAAGCTTGCTTTGCATACAAATAAGACCGTGTTTCAAGTAGCTCCTGTGTAGTGCCTGGCCCCCAGTCCAGGGGTGGTGAACAGAGGTCTTGTGTGTATTCGTGTGAGACTTCCTGCTGTGAAGGGATGGTGATGGGTGGGTTATCTTCGTGAGGATGCCGTGAGGCGGGCCCACAGGCGGTGGGCCTCCTGGGGGATGCCTGAGTTTGGGGAAATCCAAAGCTATCCCAGTTCTATGTAGAGAGCAGGTGTCATGATTGACATGATTTGTCCGTGAGTTGTGTAGGTATTAGTGTATGTGTGCACATATGTGTGTGAGTGTGTATATGTATATATTAGCATGTGCATGGTATGTATGCACTAGTATACGCGTGTGCTTACCTGTGCGTATGTGTGTATTAGTGTGCACATATGTGTGCATGTGTATTGGTAGGTGTATGCATGCATGTGTACATGTGTATCAGTGTATGTGCACATGCATGTGTATGTATTAGTGTATGTGTATGAGTGTACTAGTGTACATGTCTCTGTATATGTGTCTTGGTGCATGCATGTGCACATGTGAGTGTGTATACGTCTATCAGTGTGTGCGTGCATGAGCATATTAGTATACATATGCATACATATCTGTACACACGTGTATATTGGTGAAAGCATGTGTGTATGTGCATATATACACGTGCATATATATGTGTGTATATTAGTGTGCGTATACATGTGCATCTGAGTGTATTTGTGTACATGGGTGTACGCATGCATATATATGCGTTTATTAGCATATGCACACGCATATGCATATATACATAAGTGTGTATGTGTGCATCTGAGCGAGTTGTATATACATGTGTGCATACATGAATATATGCATATATCAGCATGTATATGAATGCATGTGTGAGTAATTTATATGTGTGGACACATGTATTGTGTGTGTTTGCCTGAGTAAGTATGCATGCATCTTCAAGTGATCTGTGTGTGCACACGTGTGTATATTGCGTGCATTAGCATGCACATGCATGTGTGTGCATCTGTGAGTGGTCTGTGGACATGTATATATTGGTATGTGTATGTATATGTGCACCTGTGAGTGATCTGTGAGTACATGTGTGCCCCTGTGGGTACATACGTGTATATTAGTGGGTGTACGCATGTGTACCTGAGTGGTTTATGTGTACTTGTGTGCACACGTGTGTGTATATATGTGTATTCGTACGTGCATGTGTGTCTGAGTGATTTGTGTATACATGTGTGCACAAATCCAGATATGTGTTTATATTAATGTGAGCATGCATGCAAGCATCGGGTTGGGGGGTGTTCTTTCTATGGTCTCTGCCTATTAGGACAAACTATCAGGGAAACTTGTTTACCGCTGGGAGTCCCTCAGGGATTCCTCTGACCCGTGTCCCCATTCCTCTTTGACAACTACCTGTAAATTTTATTTCTGCAATCTTTCTCGAACCTGCCATGTTTTCACTTCCCCGTGCTGTGGCTTGGTGCAGACCCTCACCGTGCCGTGCCTGGGTCACTGCCATCACTGGCCTCCCCTCCCACGTGCACGGGGGACCCTGCTCTGAGGTCCCAGTGCCCAGTCTTCCCACGTTGTGTTCTCTGCCACAGAGCCCTTGCTCCTCTGCAGCCACCAGGCTTCCTGTGAAGCCAGCTCCTAGCACGTGCCTGGTACTGAGCAACACGCGTGCTACACGAACGGATGCACACTGCCAGACCCTCCTCTGTACCCAGTCCAGAACGATCTTTGTAAACATGGCAGGTCAGCCTCTGCTTGACGTCCTCAGTGGCCTCCTCATCCTGGACTCCTTAGCTTGGTGTGCCGGTGATCCCAGATCCATGGCTCTGTGGAGAGTGACCCTCAGCGCCTTACTTGTAAATGGAAGGAAAGACGGGGCCCTGCGTTTTATCACCTGCAGCGCGGTGGGCACAGGGACACGTCTCCGCGGGCTTGCCGTGAGGGTCTGGTGACGGTAAGATGACGTACGGGGCTTGCTGGTGCTCAGGCAGGAATACCAGGCCTCTGCTCTGTGTCTTTGTCCTTATTCTTCCCTCCTCTGTGGGCCTGAAGGCTGACGTGGCATCTACACCTTCGCTGCACCATAAGTCACAGCTGAAGCTCATTTGATAACCCAGAGGCTGAAACGCTGCATCTCTGTGCCGCCTCTAGTTGTGAAGGGCCTGGGGGTTGTGGGAAACCAAGAAGTGGGGCAGAAAGAGGCCCCAGCCCCTGGCGGTCCCCTGATGGCCCTCGGCTCCAGTGCTCCACGTGGTGACTGTGGGACAGGACGACAGGAGCTTCGACACTAGCATGAGTCACTCCGCCAACGAGCCTTTGCTTGGAGTTGGGACACAGGCCGGTCGCCGGCTGCGCCTATGACAGCCGGACCAGGGCCGGGGACTGTGCTCCTCGGGGCCCCGCTTCTGCAGCCACACGGACGAGGTGGCAACTCTGGCCCCGTGGGATCGAAGGAGGCGGCAAATATAAAGTGCCCGGCGTGCAGGAGGCCTTACTTTGTTCTGTTCTAAGTACTTACCTTTTCTGTGGTCTCCGAGGGTTTCAGAATTGCTTCTCCTTCCCTGAGGGCTGTCTCCTGCCTCCCGGTGCCTGGTCCCTGGATGACCCCCAGGATGGCCCACCTTGGCCTCTTGCCCTCGGGTGCTCTGCTGCTGGACGGCCTGCCTGCCGTTCATCGTGTCCCCACGAGGATGCGGTTCTGTGTCCTCCAGCCTTGTCTTCTGGCACACCCAGTCCTCACTTGCCGTGTTTAAGGCCTTGTCCTCCTCTGTCGCGTCCCCTCAGTCCCCACCCAGGACTCTGGCAGGGTCCCTGCCGAGTCTCCTCCTCCCCAAGTCACTGCGCACCTGGGATCGGGTGTGCCTTGTGCATGGCTGACTGTTCTCCCCTGGCGTCAGCTGCCCAGGCCCCGTGTCCTCTGGTCCACCTGTCATCTCGTCCCTTCAACCCCGTGTCCGCATTGCCGGAACAGACCACAGATGTCTCAGGGTTCTCCGGTGGCCCCCCAGTTTATTCCCGGCACCAAAGCTTGGCTTCTCTGGCTGCCTCTGGCCCCACACCCCTCCCAGCTTGCCTACCACAGAGGGAGCAGCACCTGGGAGAACCTCTCCCTGCCCCTCCCCTGCCCCCGGCCAGCTCTTCATCACCGCAGCCTCATCCCTACTTTTAGCCCCAGAGCCTGGCACTGCCCTCGCATGATAAATATTCAGATTATGGACGTGTGAGGGAGGGAGTGGCTGGAAAATCAGCACCGAAACGCCATTCTGCTGTTGTCTGGGGTGTGGCCACTCTTGAGGACGCCTGGCCTTCTGTTCGGGTGAGCTGCCCCCGGGTCCTCCGTGGGGCATGCGTCACCGCTCTGTCCCGCAGAGTGCCTGGCTGAAAACAAACCAACCAAGGAACGCAATTTCCCGGGGGTGGAGGTGACCTTTTCCTTAGAACTTATGGAAATTAAATTTCCATTTTTATTGGGAACATTAATTGATCCCACAGGGATGGAGGGTAGAGATTCTTGGGTCAGAGTGTCAGATCAGGGGATCCTGAGGCCACACTTGCTGCCCATGCGGCACCCCAACTGTGTCCTCCGGCCTCCGTTGTGCCGTCCGTGGCCCTCGTCCCGCCAGCCGGCACCGCCTGGGCACAGCTGTGAGTGCTGTGCTGAGCGGCGGTGTGGAGGGAGTCCCATACCGGCCCATTTCTGGAGCCAGTGCAGCCACAGGCCCCCGAGGGGAGGCCACCCGCAGGAAGACTGGAGCTGCCCCTCTGCCTGGCCCTGCAGGGCTGCTCTGTGGGTCCTTCTAGGTCCTTCCGAGGACCCAACACCAGCCTCTGCACCCAGGCTGCTGCCCGCAGTGAGATCTTTCCAGTCCCCAGCGCTCGGCCGACCCATCCCGGTGGCCACCCCTCCTGGCCCGGTGATCCAGGGCCAACACTGGTAGCCACTGCTTCACCCACTTGGCCTTACTTGGAGCTTAACAGCAAGTTTGGCTGAGGAACAAAGGAAAGCAACCAACAACCCCCGCGTTCACAGTAGCCCTCCGAGGCGGGCGGGGAGGCTGTGCTGTAGACGGACGCCTGACTTCGTCATCCACAACGTAATGCAGAAACTACTGCCCCGTGTCTGGAGAGTGCGTCACAGTCCACAGGGGCTCCTGGTGTGTCGCATCTCCTTTGATCTTCACTATAAGCCTTTGTTTTCAGGTTGAGAGGAGAGGGGACTCACCTCACCTCACATCTTCTAGCCTCCAGGGCCGGCCTTGTCCCACCCCCAGAGACTGCGGTACGGGAAGGACCAGCAGACTCACGCCCTGCCCCCACCTGCCCAGGACTCCCCTCTCCGGCCACAGTGGTTTCTCCCTGTACCCCCACCCCTGACGAGTCTGCCCACACTGTCCAGGGCGCCTCGGTGGCCGCGCTCCCTCTGGCACCCACCTGTGTGGTCTCCGGGAGCCCTCGTTCCTCACCGTGCTCCGTGTAAGGGAAGGGAGTCTGCCCTAGGCACACCCACCTCCCTGTTGGAGACTCCTGTGAGCACAGGAGAGGCTCGGAGGCGTCCTGGAGTACAGACGTCTGAATCACAGCAAGCCCAGCTGGCCCTAAGGGTCCTGGGACCCTTGACCAAGGAACGCACCCTGAGCTCCGTCGAGGCCCATGTCCGTGAGTGCGCTTGTTCGGGCAGCGCCCCCCGGCGGCGAGGGCCCCTCCCTGCTCCGCCCACCCTCCCTCCAGCCTCAGTAGTCATGGCGTCAGTGGTCAGACCTTCACAGCATCGTACACGAACTGGGCCCCCACTGACATGGTCACCTCTCAGTCTGCAAGGGAGGGGCTGCATAATCTGTCTACACTGCCCGGCTTATTCTGACCCCTGAAGGCAGTGCTTTCGAAACCCCAGAACAACTTTTCATTGTTCCCCCACTGACCATGGCAGGGCTCCTTCCAGGAACCTCTGGCCTCCTCCCATCCTTCCAGTTGGTCTTCCTCCTTGGATGACTCCCGCACCCTCCCACACCCACTTCCCACCCAGGCTGTGCTGTGGATTCGTGTCTCCCCCACCAACTGGGGAGATCCAGGAAGGCAGGGACCTGGTCTCACTTCTTCCCCGGGGGTGGAAGCTCCTGGCACAGGAGAGAGGCCCAGGTGTCCAGCAGTGGAGAAATGGTCACGTCCCTGATCTCGCTGGGTTGCCTGAGGCCCCTGCTTGAGTCTCCGGGGGTTTGGGGCTAGAGGATGACATCCTTGGCCTGGCGTCCGTGTCTTCCTCGAAGCCTTTTCAGATTCCTCACCCACTGCCCCACCCCCACGGTGCCCCCTGCACCTTGGTCTTTTCTCCAAGCCTCCCTGCCGTCATAGGCACCACGGCCTGTCCTCACTCGGGCCCCTTAGCTCGAATGCCCACTCTGCCCCCCAACTCACTCTAACCCTCCCACCCCTTCACTTAATACCCTTTACTCTGTGCCACACCACTGTTCATCCTAAGTCCCAGCTCCCACCTTGTCTGTGACAACTGGGGCTCCTCCCCTCTTTATGCCTTTGGAGCAACCAGGCACCCGGAGGGGTCGCGTATGGAGTGAGTGTGTCCCCTGCAAGTTCATATGTTGACGTCCTGACCCGCTGTGTGGCTGTGTTTGGAGACAGGGCCTCTGCGGAAGTCAACAAGGGTGGGGCCCCAGTCTGACAGGCGCTGGTGTCCTTGTAAGAAGAGGAATGAGAGCTCACGAGTTCCCCATAGGCTCACCCCCAGGGGAGGCCCTCCCCAGACCCCCAGCTTCCCAGCACCTTGTTCCTGGACTCCATCCTCCAGAGCTGCAGGAAGCAAATGCCTGTTGTCCGAGCCCCTGGCCCGTGGGCTGTTGTTGTAGCAGCCCGAGCCGACCCAGACCGTGGGAACAAGGCTCTGTCCATCTTTGCATTTTCAGAGCCTCGTGCAGCACACGGTCCCGGTTTCTGACGGCCCTGTGTGCTGCTGACAAAGGACACAAGTGCACGTGTACCCTGCAGTTGTCACCCGGCGGGCACCAGCCCCACTGCCTCCTCCCTGTGACGTCCAGGCAGAGCCTACCTCTCCCCTTCCCACTGCTCTTGGCTCAGTTCTCTCCTCTGCGGGGGCCTAACGCCCGCCTGAGACGTGGCCCCGGCTGCTGTCTCCAGCCCTGCAGGGCTCTCTTCTGGCACCGACGGTCTGTGAACTGGGGCTCTGAGCCTGGGTCTGTCTGTCCCCAGGGTCTGGCACAGGAGTCCTCGGGCAGTGTGTGGGTTCAGCCCCTTCCTTTCACAGCTGGGAGGACCACACTGAGGAGGCCATTGTGGTCGTGAACCACGAGCCGCCTTGGGCCAGGGTCTGTGTGGCCTCCCCATGCCTGATTCCTTGGCACCCTAGCACTTGGCCGGAAATGAAGGAGTCACCGACGCAACCCAAGGCCTGGCACGGGTCTGGCCCAGCTCGGCCCCAGTGATGGGTTTTCAGTCAAGTTGGATGAACTGGTTTGTCCGGAGCCTCGAGGCCGCAGGGCTGCTGGGGCAGCCAGGGGCGGGGGAGGAGGGGGCCGGAGCACGCCCTCCCGAGGCCCCCCCTGGGACTCTGTAGCACGCCACAGTCCCCGAGGAAGCCATGCCGACTGAAAGGGCAGAAGTCAAGGCCGTTGTGCTGAGAAAGAACTCTCCAATCTCTCTGCTTTATTGCTCAGCCACTTAACTAATTCTCAGAGTGAGGAACAATTTAGGCCCAGCCAATAGCTGCACGTGGTGCTGTGATTCATTTTCTCTCCATCGAGCTCCGCAGGGAGAGCTCCAGCTGCTACCTTTTTGATTCCTATTTACCAGGTTATTACGATGCTGAGAATCCTTGATCGCTCTACGCCGAAGCCCTAACAAGCCCAGGGACCCTGTAAGCAATGACAATGGTTACACCAGTTATAAGCCTTGCCATTGGTATTGGTTTTCGGTCTAGAAAGCGCTTTAAAAACGCGTGTTACGCTTTTTTAAATTATAGAAGTAATCCCTGTTTATTTTAACCAGTGAAATAATAGAGGCGGGTATCAAACGTACTGGTCCCCCTACCATTTCCATCCTTCCAAGAAGAAACCCAGTAGCAGCACCCGTGCATGAATGTACATATTTGTGTCTCTCCATACGTTTCTCCAGGCTCACAAACTGCATGTAGGTGTAATTTACACCCATATGACCCATATTTCTTGGACACACGTGGGACCCTGCCATTTTTGGATTCTTCTGAGGTCCACGTACTTGACATTTCAGTGCACACCCAGCCTGCCTCCCAAAGCAAGAGCTGCCGTAGTGGTTCTCGCACCTGCCTGCCCGTGTCCTCGCGTTTCCATCTAATGTCTCCATACTTTGTGCTCTGCCGCGTCAAACGTGGCGTCGTGCTGCTTTGCCTTTCCCCAGGTACCGGTGAGGTTGGGGCGCTTCAGTCCGCTCCTTGAATTCCCTGTGCGCGTCTTCCACCCCTCCTAGAAGATCCTTTCTTTGTCTTTCCCGTCTGTAGGAAACTAGCCTGGGCTTAAGAGCCGATCGTCTGTTACATGTGCTGCAGGTACATTTTCCCACTCTGGTGTTTCTCCTGATTTTGTTTACATGGCTTTTGCCATACGAAGTCTACTTTGTGCAGTCTTCAAGTATGTCTCTCTTCTTAGGAATGCCTCCCCCACTTTCTCCTGTATACATGTTCTCTTGATTTCTTTTTTTTTTTTACCCTCTGATTTAAAGCATTAATCTCTCTGGATCTTACTTGTGGATGTAGAATGAGGTGGATCCTGAATTTTGTGTTCTGAGATGTTTAGTCTGTTATGCCAGGACCAGTTTATTTTGGTAAATATTCTTTCTCCTCTTAATTAACATGCCACCTGTGTGACATATTTAGTTTCTTTATAAACATGGGTCTATCTCTGGAGTCTCTTATCTGTTGTATTGAGGAGATTTGCCTGTTTCTGCACAGATATCATGGCGGCTTTAGGCTGTTTTAATATCTGCAAAGCAAGTCTCTTCTTTAAGAAATTTTTTTTAATGTTTATTTATTTCTGAGGGAGACAGAGCAGAATGCAAGTGGGTTAGGGGCAGAGAGAGAGGGAGACACAGAATCGGAAGCGGGCTCCAGGCTCTGAGCTGTCGGCACAGAGCCCGACGCGGGGCTCGAACTCACGAGCCGTGAGATCATGACCTGAGCCGAAGTCGGACGCTCAACCGACTGAGCCACCCAGGCTCCCCAAAAGCAAGTCCTTCTTGCTGTGCTTCCTTTTAAGCTTTCCTTAAAGCTTGTCTGTCCCCAGGGTCTGGCACCGGAGTCCTCGGGCACTATGTTGGTTCAGCCCCTTCCTTTTACAGCTGGGAGGACCGCACTGAGGAGGCCATTGTGGTCGTGAACCATGAGCCGTATGAAGTTCTATGTCCATATGAAGTTTAAGGGCATTTTTGTTCACTTAAAAATTAACATTCCAGGGGCGCCTGGGTGGCGCAGTCGGTTAAGCGTCTGACTTCAGCCAGGTCACGATCTCGCGGTCCGTGAGTTCGAGCCCCGCGTCGGGCTCTGGGCTGATGGCTCGGAGCCTGGAGCCTGCTTCCGATTCTGTGTCTCCCTCTCTCTCTGCCCCTCCCCCGTTCATGCTCTGTCTCTCTCTGACTCAAAAATAAATAAAACGTGGGGCGCCTGGGTGGCGCAGTCGGTTAAGCGTCTGACTTCAGCCCGGGTCACGATCTCGCGGTCCATGAGTTCGAGCCCCGCGTCAGGCTCTGGGCTGATGGCTCGGAGCCTGGAGCCTGTTTCCGATTCTGTGTCTCCCTCTCTCTCTGCCCCTCCCCCGTTCATGCTCTGTCTCTCTCTGTCCCAAAAATAAATAAACGTTGAAAAAAAAAATTAAAAAAAAAAAAAAAATAAATAAATAAATAAAACTTTAAAAAAAAGATTTAAAAAAAAAATTAACATTCTAATTAGACATTAGAAACAAATTTACGGGTTTATGGGCAGCTGAGCCTTGAACGACCCGGGATTGCCCTGCAGAGGCCCACTGACAGATTTTTTAGCACTGTAAAAGTATTTCTTCTGATGATTTTAACAGTTTCTTTTCTCTTTATTGTAAAAATGGTGCCTAACATGTGTAACATGCAAAGTAGGCATTAGCCCTTTACACTATTGGTAACAGTAGGCTATTAGTAATTAAGTTTGGGCAAGTAAAAAATGATACACAGATTTTTGACTGCACGGGGTGGGGAGGCCAGCACCCCTTAACCCCTAACCCCCACGTCATTCAAGGGTCAACTGTGTAGGTAAAATATTTGCTTTCTCATAAAAATATTTCATATAATTTTGTTTTCACCTAGTCCTATTTTATTGTTTTCAGAAGCCTTCTGCATTTTTTTTTCACCAAATGACTTTTGGCATTATTAATCTAATTAATACAATCGTAATTTCTTTCCCATTTTAAGTGTAGTGGTGATTCAGGCCAGGCTGATAGATTTCTTGATGCGACCCATCCTTAGAAGAAACCATTCTTGGTCACGGTGAATTGTTTTATTGAAGGGCTGTTGGATTCTGTTTGCTAATACTGGATTTAGATTTGTTGCCTGTGTGCTCCTAAGTGGAATTTCTTTCTAGTTGTCTGTGAAACGCTGTCTCCCCTGGGTCCCCTCTGGGCACTGATGAGGTCCCTATCTTTGGGGGTTCCCCACAACAGTGATTGTGCTGGGGAATAGCCATTGTGATTGATAAGTGTACAAGGGGCGGAGGGGCCAGAAAATGGTGTGGGTTGTACCTGGGAGGTCACGGAAGGCTTTTGCAAGGTTTTGGCACTTGAACAGATCCTTCTGGACTGAGTGAGATGGCAGAGGAGGAAAACTGTCCAGACATGTGCTGGAGTACACGTGGACTGGCTCACATTTTCAGGAATTTTATGACTTCAGTTAACATGACACTGGTAGCTGGAAATCAGCAGGGTGGGAAGAATTTACATCATGGAAATTGGCAAATATGACAAGTCAATTTGGGTTTTTTTGTTTTTTGGTTTTTTTTTTTTTTTTTTTTTTTTTTCCCCAAACAGTGGGTTGTTAAATGTTTGGTCGCTGTCTTCTTACCTTATCCTGAGCTCCTAATCAGAGTCACTTCGAGGGCCTGGTACTTGGAAAAGGGGAACGCGGCAGAACTTGGGAGTCAGAAGCCTGGGCCGAGGGGGGGGGGGGTGACCGGACAACCCCCAGCCTGTCTCCTCACCCGTGAAATGAGGGCAATAATCCCTACGCAAGTGCATAATCAATACGTGTCAATCACTTAGTGTTTATTGGTACGTGTTGGCCTAAAAATAAAATGGTGAAACTCTACATTAATTCTGCACGTTGTTGGGATCTTCCTGTTTATCTTTGGGATTTGGGAGTGGTTCTGTAGGACATCGATAAGGTCACCTCCGACCCAGGGTGCAGGTCATAATGTCTCCTGGCCTGTGCTGTTCGAGGTCACCCCTGAAACTCTCTCACCTGAGCCATGGCTGTCCCACCACGCTACAGAACAGCAGGGGCTCATGGCTGGGGCCCTCCAGCAGTGGCAGAGACTAAAATAAGGAAAAGCCTTCCAAAGCGAAGGCTACCCATCACTCTGCCCACCAGCCTCATGACGGCAGCGAGCAGGAAGCAGCCACGGGTAACGTAAGGAATGAGAAGTGAGGTTTAACCAAGTCCGTGGAGCAGGGAGGCCAGGGGGGCAGAGAGGGCTCTCTTATGCTCTATAGCTGCTATTTTGAGTGACGCGGGGACATGTCACGGCCTGGGTGCCTGAAGCAGCTGTGAGCCACGGTTCTTCCGCCGTGTCTTCCCCCGTTCTCTGAGTGGCTCATGAGCTGCTCAGTTGTCAAGGAAGAAGGAGCTTCTGAGACGCCATTGCCATAAGTAACGCTCTAAGGGTCTGTCTTCAGACAAGCCAGAGCCGTCCCTTCCCTTCCTCGTGTCCTGCCTGTACCGGCTGCACTTGCTGAGCAGGAGGTCGCGTCTCCGAGCCTCCCCGGTGCAGCTCCAGGCCGGGCACCTTGTGTCTGCTCAGAGGCGGGATGGATGGGAAGCCCTAGGCACAGGTCTGGCCCCCAACAGTGGTTGGCACGTGTGCTTGTTTACATCCAGCCGCGTGGAGGGCAGGACTTAAATGGCTTATAAAGGTCCATTAAAAAAAAGAAAAAAAAAGAACAGACATTTAAACTGAGGCAGAAGGAGAAAGGAAGAAGTGTGGTCATTAAAGGGAGGCAAAAGCAAAGCCATGGCATGTGTCATGGTGGCCTCCGGCTGCACGAGGCCTCTGAGCATCGGGTGGGGGAGGACCCTTGGGGACACAGCCCCCGTTCCCAGCAGGGCAGAGGCCCACCGCGGCATTCTCTCCAGAAGCACAGCCAGGTCATCCTGACTCGTGCTTCCGTCTCTGAAATGTGAATGTTACCTACGGAGGAAACCGTCCTCTTAGGAGATGTCCCTTCCCACTTGTAGGCACCGTTGAATGGAAAGTCCTAGAAAGGCAGTTAGAAGGAACCCTTGGTAACTGTGAGACATCCTTGGAGACATCGTCAGGATCAGAAGGAACCATCCAGCCCCTGCCCCTCTGCCAGCCCCTGCCCCTCTGCCAGCCCCTGCCACCCATCTCCACAGTGGGGTGGGCCAGTGGCCCCAGGTCCTGGCTGGCCCCGTGCAGCTGGGCTCTCAGAACCGTCTGTGTGCCTGCCTGGGCCTACACGGTCCTAAATGTGCACTTGGTGGACTGACAGGGCGTTTCCTGAATGAACTCACACCTTCCCCGCCTCCCCTGGCCTCCCCCAAACCCTGGCTGGGCCGAGCTGCTTTGGGTCTGGAAGGGGCCCCTGGCTGTCAGCCCCGCTCTGGGAATAACCAGCTCTCCCCTGCGCCCTGCTTTGCCTGAGCAACTCCTCTCTTCTCTTGTCTGGCCTTCCAGAAGCCTCCCTGGTCAGCGAATCCTCCCAGAGTGCCCTGCATGTTGTCTGGTGGACGTTCACCAACCGTCATGGTTCTTAAGGGTCTGGCCCCATGGTAAGGAGCACAGGCTTGGGTCAGGCTGCCGGGCCTCACCTCCTGGCTCTGACACCTCTGCCCGTGTTGCCTTGTACTGTTCCTCAGCCTCCGTGGGCCTCGACCTTACCTTGCAGGGTGGCTGTGGTGGTCCAGGGTGTGACCAGGAGCGGTGGTTAGAACAGGGCCCCTCTCATCCTCGCTGACGTTCCCTCATTAGCCCAGGCCGGCCTTCTCCACCGTGAGCCCCCGCAGGCGGCACGGAGCCTGGCCCTCGGTGGACCGCGGCGGGTTGAGGCAAGCAAGTGGATGGACGCTGGGAGTCAGTGGAACGTGGAGCCATCCTGGTGACTTAGAAACAGAATTCGGGTCTCAGGGCAGCTGTGTGACCTCGAGCAGGTGACCTACTGCACCTGGACCCCAGTGTCCGACTCTGACATGGGGTGATAGAGTTTGCCTTCTGCTGGGCCATGACGGCTCTGTCCCTTCTCCTCCCCAGCTGTCACTGGCGGGCAGACCAAGTGATTGCCCGCAGCGTCCCTTTACCCAGCCTGCCCTGGGGTGCAGCTGGCCCAGGCCGAGGGTGGGGGAGCCCCTGGGTCCCCGCTGGGCACCTGCCACACCACCATGCACGGCACCAGTGGCAGCAGGAAGCACATGGGTTGTCTGGAGCCTCAGTGGCCCTGTTGTGTCTACCCTCACGAGCTCCACGGGCACAGGGTCCTGATGCAGCACCGCCTTCTGTGTGTCCTCGGCATTCTTCCCGGAATCTTCCAGCATTTGAAGACTTGGAGGTCTCTCCGCTCCTGGCCTCCGTTGGTTTCTGGGGCCGGGCTCGCAGAGTTTGGGGGGATGCTCTGAAGTCAGATCCGGATTCAGAGTCTCAGTTTGTTGCCTGTTAGCCGGAAAGCCCCCGGAAAGTTAGTATTCGAGCGTCAGTTTTCCGCCTGTCCCTGGACATGAAGCTCGTCTCCCCTAACGAGCCTCAGGTCGCAGGTCCCCTTCCCTTCCTCATGTCCTGCTCAGGGCCTCGGCGTCAGTCCCATCAGCCATCCTTCCAAGGGGAGCGAGAGGCCCCGGGCCTCGGGGCAGCGAGAGGCCTGGCTTGGCCCTCGTACTCTGCTCACCCTGTCGCCCCACCAGCCCTGCAGAGGGTACATTGTGGACAGACCTTGTAGAGGAACACTGGGGCTCAAAGTCAAGTGACTTCCTCAAAGTCAGGCAAACTCGACGTCCCCTTGGTGTGGGGTCCCAAGTCGTCCTCTTGCTTTCTTCCCCCCACCGAGCTAGCCGGGCCTCTCTGCTCTCACCCGCTTACCCGAGGGACTCAGGACAGCCCGGAGGACAGCCTGGAAGAAGGGTCGGAAGTGGTAAAGAACTGCCTTCCTGAGGACCTGCCAGGGGTCAGGCACGGAGCTCGCTTTCCACAGGACCCTCCATCACGTATTTCTACAGCGCCCATGACGTCCCCCGCACCTGACATGCTAAGTTTCTTTAACCCCCCGCAGCCAGGCAGGGTGGGCATTTGGCCCATTTCCTCGCCGAGGGGACCAAAGAACAGACCAGCCCTTTGAGGGACCCAGACTCTAGACTCCAGTCTGTGTGTTCCTGCATACCGGTGCGCTCAGGAGTCTAAAGTGTCTATTATTTTCATTCCTTAACGTTGCCCTTTGATGATTAGTTTTCTGTAAGAATACTTTTATTCAAATTAACATACCCACAGGACTGAAACGGCCCGTTAGTTGCAGGAGACACACGAGGGGACCAGCAGCCCTGTCTCCCTGCATCGCTGAGTCCTGTCCCCCGAGCACTCCGACCCCCAGGACGGCTCAGCTGTTCCTTCAGGAACCCACCTCGAAGACCGTGGCCGAGTTAATGCAAGTAGTGGCCACTGGTCTTTCCAGAGCCTCCGGGCCAGACACGCACTGACTTCCGGCCTCTGCCCTCTGACTGCGGGGTGGATCGCGGGTTTTGCTTCAACCACCATCATTTCTTCTGTTAATTTTTATTACGACAAGGTGAATATTCTCCAGCAGAGCCATCTATGTGTTACGATTATACTTCGTTCTTTGTATGTTGTTTGCTTTTTCTGCAGTTAATAATTGCCCCTTCCCCCTTTTTTAAATTTGTCCGTGAACCGAAGTTAATTTTCTGAAGCTCTCCACCGGAGCTATAAACCCCTCGCTCACCACCAGCCCCATCGGCTAACCTGCAGGATTTGCTTCGTTCCTGGAGGGCGCCCTCCCGGTGCCCTCCTGTCTCTCTGCCCTTCTGGTCTGTGCGCCCGCAGGCTGCCCAGCAGCGAGATGTCCTGACCGCCCCCACCGGCCAGGCTGCCCTTTTGTGTCTCCTCTGGGCCGAGCCCTGCTTCTCCTGCCCTGCTTTCTCACACCAGGTCTCCTCCTTCAGCTGGCTGGAGCGCACCCTCGAGTGCTGAGCCAGGAAAGAACACACAGGAAAAAATAGTTTCGAAGTATTGCGTGTCTGAAAGGGATCTTTACTTCTCCCCCGAACCTAACTGATTATTTGCCTGGATTTAGAACTTGGAATTCTCTTTCCCTTGGAATTTGGAGGGCATTTTCTTCCGTCTTCCAGCTTCCAAAAACTTACGTATTTAAAACAGAGTTTCTAAGCTCCTAGTGAGAAGTCTGCTGCTCTGGGAATTCTGAATTGCTGACCTGTGTGAGTAACCCTCCTGCTTCTCCTGGGAGCCTTTGGTATCTTGTCTTCCTCCTCTGGCCTTGTCTAATTTCTCATGATGTCTCCTGGAGCTGCTCTTGTGAAAGTCATTGGGGCCCTTACTGGGCCGTTTCACTAAGGAAGGAAAAACCAGGACAGTCTCTCCTACGATTTCTTTAATAATCACCCTTTCTGCTCCCTCTGTGTTCTCTCCCAGGGTGCGTGTGAAGCAGAGGTGGGGTCTCCTTAGCTGGCGCTTTGATTTTCTTTTCTCCCCATTTTCCATCTCTTAGAATTTTTATTCTGCTTCCAGGAAATGTCCACAAGTGTGTCCAGTCCGTGTCCTGCATTTCTTGTGTTTTCCAGTTACGCTTTTAACTTCCAAGAGCTCTTCCCTTGTCCGACTGCCCCTTTCCACAGCATATCCAGTTCTTTCCTCGCGGACGGACTGCCTTCTCTGGGGCCTCTGAGACTATCAGGTAGAGTCGGCTGTGATGTCTTCTCGGCTCCCACACGGCTTCTGTTTTTCCCCTGCTCTCCTCTTCTCTGTTATCTGGGCTCTTTCCTTGGAAAGGTTTCTCCAGAGGACTGTGCCCCTGAGCTTTCATTCCTGTCGGGGAGGGGGCCTTTCCAGTTCCTCGGGGACCCCTCACACTGCCCGGATGCTCCGATCTTCACTCTGGACCGACCCCCAGATCTGCTGACGAGGGCCAGCAGGTCAGAGAAGGCGCTGTTCTTCCCAGCATTCCGTGTCTGATGCCGTGGGGTGGAGTCCACAGGCTCCTCTGCTCAACTTCTGTCGAGAATACGCCTTATGTCCTCTTGGACCGAGGTCCAGGCATTTAAACAGTGATATGCTGGAAATGTTTAACAGCCAGCTGTCTGGGGGAGGGGCCGGGGGGAAGCTCTGGCTGGTGGCATTCGCTGGGTTCAGAGACGCACATATTCCTACGATAGCCAATTTCAGGCTGCCGACACGATGTCATCTACTCATGAGGTTCCTGAGCCGTGGTCGCTCAGCTCCCCGGACCCAGGTCCATGCCGCCGGCCTTGGGTCGCATTAGCCTCATGTGTCTCCTGCGCCAGCATCCCACCCCTCACCTCCCACCCTGCTCCCTCCTCCTTGGCACCTGCCGCTGTGTTCAGTGGCCTTCCTCCTCCCTCCTCCTGGCTTCACGCCTCACTTATTCTGTTGCTGCTCTGTTGGCGGTGTCAGGAGGCCACGGAGACGAATTTGTGTGTTGCCATCCACCCGTCCCCCGAATCCCGACCACCATGTCCTTCCAGGTCCCGGTGGTCTACACCCAAGGCAGGTGCGCCCACAGCAACACCTGCTCAGGGAGCCATCAGGGAGCAAGGTGGTGAGCGGGGACTGGGGGCACGGGGAAGGCAAGGGAATTGGTGGATGTTCGTGCCCTTGGGAAAAGTGCTGGTGACCTGGGCGCTGGCCCCACCATTGCCGGTCATTTATCTCGCGGCAACGTGGCTGCGGTGGGCATAGCCACGGCTGTAGGGCGTGTGCCGGCGGCTGGTGCGGGTCTGGGCGTGACGGGGCTGGTCTGTGGGGACCCCCGAGAGAGAATGGAGGCTGCAGTGGGAGGGGAGGAGGAACGGGGCTGGAAGGGCGGGACCTCAGGGGGCAGCTGAGCGTCCTGGGCAGCAGAGGTGACTGGGTCAGAAGGAATCCCCCCCCCCCCAGCCCCTGTGCCGTCCGCAGCGAAGGGTGACCGGGTGGGAAGGAGATCCGTACCGTCCGCACCGAGCACTTGCACAGCTGCCCCTTCTGGAGCAGGCAGCCGCCCGGTGGCCCTCGGTGTCTCCCACTTTCCCCAGCCCCCGGTCTGCCTCCCCTCAGTACAGCCAGCCTTCGGGTGCTCTGAAAAGGGGACACTCACTCCCGGTCGTGGGGCTGCGGAGTTGCTGTGTCGCTGGCACAGGGCACACCCTGCGACTCTGCCTCGGACGAGACTGCACTCGGAGGCAGCTTTAGAAACAGCTTTGGTACGGTTCACGGTCACATGTTTTCCCTTTTGTGGTAAATGCTGAGCAGGACAAGTTGAGCGGCTTGTCTGTGCTTTGCCTGTGGTGCCTGTCCTCAGAAGGGTCGACAGTGGTGGTCTTGGTGTTTTGTCTGCTGACTGGCGGCTTCAAAGGCGCGTGGGGAAAACCTTGGCTTCTGACTTGGTGAATTCACCGAAAGTTCAGATGCCGTGTTCGGGTAGCGTTCACTTATGATTGTTGGCAAAGTGACCGAAAGAGAAATCCCTCTGCGGCCGGGTTGTCCCGGGAAGTGTGATGAGCGGGAACCAGGCTCCAAGAGGCTGGAGGACGCACCACGTCCTTCTTGAGAGAGATCTGTGTCCCATGAGGAGAAAGGGTTTGACGTTCTTTGGGCGTCTCCACCCGTGAATCCAGACGGGAACCGTTTGTTGATGACCTAATGTACCACTTGCTGGGACGGCCTGTCACAGGAGTGGGTGCCCAGCCACGTTCGAGGGACTCGTGTGCGTCTGGCTGCCCCAGGGCAGAGGCTGTGGTCTTCTGGTCCAGCTGCCTGCCCAGAGGATGATTCTGGCCCGAGGGTTGGGCTCTGGGCCTGGCCGCCGTGCCGCGACCCCGTGCGGGGTCCAGCAGGGAGCGGGGGTGCCGTCCCACCTACCCCCTGGAGGGAAGGCTGTGGCCGGCTGCTCTAGGCTTCCTTCCCGGCCACACGCCCAGACATCGCACACCACAGCATAGAGACAGAAGCACACGTACGGCACGCAGACGCATGCACACAGTATAGCAATACACGCAACACAGATACACAACATATAGACACGCAGATAGAACACACAGACACACGCAGCATCACACAGACACAGAACGGTACACACGCAGTAACACACAGACTCCCTCGTGCCACGTAGGACACACACACGCACCCACACTCTCTCTGCCCCCCTCTCCACGCTGCAAACCCCACTGCTGCTTCCAGCACAAAGCTTTATTTCCCCAAACCAGAGACCAGCTCTTAGCATTAGAGGCAAAGACCGTCATTTTTCCAAACAGAATATGCTGCATGGAGCACATTCCACCATCGTCAGAAAATAAACAGCAGTCGATACCCTTGCCCGCAGAAGAGGCCATTACTGAGCCTCTGCCTCGGGGCAGTGCAAGCGTCTCACAGGGTCTGACCGCGTGCACGGGCCTTGTAGCATCTCATCTTGGCGGCAGCCCTGCGCACAGTTGGCTACCATCCGCCTCTTCAAGGTGAAGAGAGCGCATCTGAGGGCCGAGGGCAGGGGAGGCCTCGCCTGTCGCTCTGACCACACCTCGTGCGCTGCCGCGCCCGGGCAGCCCTTCGGGTGGTCTGGATACGAAGTGTCTGAGGGAGCCTCTTCCCCCGAACACGGCACCCCTCCTTGTCCCCCCCACAGAGCCAGTTCCCTGCGCGCTGGGCCCGTCGACCCTCAAGTGTGTCCTGGGGGCCGGCCGGCCCGAGGCGTGGGTGGAAGCCAGCTGTCCCTGTCCGCCGGAGAGGAGTTCTGGGTGATTGTGCCGGCCCGGTTCTTGCCACGCCTGTGTATTTCTGAGACAGCCACAGCGTCTCTGGCTAAACTTCTGATGCTCTGAGTGATGGAGAAGTACCAGGATTTTCTAGGATGAGATGCCTTCCTGAAAAGCCAGGCTTTGAGGAGTCACGGGTTGTGAGGGCTGGGGCTTGCCCTGTCAGGTGGCGAGGCCGTCTGGCGTGACCCACGCCACTTTCGTGAGTGCCGGGAGTGACCGTGACTTGGCCGGAACCACCCATCCCTGCTCTGAGCCGTCCTGCCCCAGCGCCCTGCGTGTGAGCAGTCAGACTGCCCTGTCCCCAACCTCGGGGTGCCCGCCAGCTCCAGGACCTGTGTGGGAATGAGGCCGAGGCCACGCAGTGTATGTGTTCAGGGCAGGCGAATTTAAATCTGGCCTTCTGTGTGGACTTTGCAAAACTTACCTAAGCTCTGCGAGCCCGGATTTTCCCATCTCAACAGTGCCAGTCCCTGCCTTGTCGACTCCTGGGGGCATCGCCCGAGGCGAAGGCATGCTGGGGCGCCTGCCGAAGTGGCTGGTTCCAGGGCGGGCATCAAAAGCTTGCCGCTTCTCTATCTGCTCACGTGCCTCCCCTCCTTCTTGATTTTATGGTGCGGGTTAGGAGGGCGGGGGCGGCTGTGTGTGTGACCACACAGCCTCTCTGGCCTTCACTGTCCTCCTCCGTAAAGTGAAGGTGACACCAGCACCTGCCTCAGAAGGCTGTGTGCGGGCTGAGTGAGCTCACGTGTCTCAGATGTCCGGAACGGGGCTCGGCGAGGGCTCCGCGAACCTTAGCTGCTCGGGCACGCGGCTCCCTATCACCAGCTCCAGCCTGACCTCGGCCGGCTTGTGTGCGGATAGGGGAGCACAGAGACCTAGCCGGTGGGGGCCCCGTCGCCTGCACACTGGCCCTGATCCCTGGGCAGCTGCGCTGGGAGAGCCCCACGTGACACGTGACGAAGCGGGTGCTGGCTGTCCCTCGCCGTCTCGGGGGCCGGCACCGCCAGCTTCATCCGTGCGACAGTGTGGGAAAGAGGGAGCACGAGGTCCCCTCATGTGCCTGTCACGTGCTCCTGCCCCACCTGTTGGGCCCCTCTGCCACGTGCACGGGCCAGCAGGGGCGCAGCTGGGGGCTCCCCAGCATCTTTCCCAGGGAGCCCCCAGCATCCGTCCCGCTCGCTCAGCAGGGTCTCCGTCTCTTGCTTCAGGGCACGGGCATTGTGGGACTTGAGGACGGCACGCGTGTGAAGGTCCGGGTACAGGAGCGCAGTGGTGGTCAGTGCCGTGTGCTAGAACTTCTGGCTCCCCGCTCACGGAACAGACCATAGCTTCTCATTTCCCTGGGCCTGCAGCTGAGCCAGCGTCTGGCCTGGGCATCTCCAAGGCCCTCAGCAAGTGCTTGATAATAGATGAATGCATATTAAAAATATTCCATTTTATGTATAGCTTCCTTCTGAAAAACCGTTTTTCCGTAGAAACTGCCAAACCCCACTGTGCACCAGGAGACGCTTCTCCCCGGGGCCCAGCAGCCTGCCCTGTGCATCACACATCCCAGCCGCTTCCTCCTCTGTTCCTGCGGAGCCTAGGGTCCCTGCAGTGTCATCCACTGGCCTGCTGTGGAAATCTCCCTCCGGCAGGAGCTCCGTGGGGTGTGGGGACGAGCCTGTGGCCCCCACCCTGCTCAAGGAGATGAGGAGGCCAGGGAAAGAGGCCCCGTCCTCATTCCAGGGCAGTCCCCCTGGCTGTGAGCTCCCTCCTCTTGGAGGGACGGGCAGGTGGGACCACAGAGCCTCCTAGCCTCCTCCAGACCTCTAGCTTAACCGTCTGCAGACAGAGGAGGAGACTGAGGCCCGAAAGGGGAAGTGACCTAAAGTGTCACAGCTGAGGACCCCAGCCCAGAGCCTCTGCCTGGATGGAGGTAAGAACAAGCCTGAGGCCATGTCCCCTGGGTACTGAGCACCCAGTCTCTGGGCCGCAGAGGGGGGGGTCATGAGAGGCCGGGGGCCCGGAGGCAACAGGTGGCCTGCTTGAGGCCCATAGCTCATACTGTACAGGTGGCAGCAGGTGCTGAACAAGTGGGGTTGTGTCTTGAGGGCAGCAGTGATGTTGTACTGGCCTCGGGGTCCCTGTGCCCAGCACAGACCCAGGTTCGGTAAACGTTTAATGAATGACCCGTGGAGACCCAGCCATGGAACTGCAGGGCCTTCCAGAAGGCTGTCTGGCCTCACTCACTACATTGCCTGGCCCAGGGCTCAGCGCGGACGGGTGGAGACAGGGCGTAGAGTTTTCATGGTGGTCATTCGGTTCAGGAGTACAGGTTCTACCAGAGCCTTCTGCAACTGAATGGAAAATGTAACTGTGAGGCCCTTTTGGAGCCAGTGAGGAGTGCAGGTTCAGGCAGATTGAGGGTCCGTATTTGATGATGGGGTTATAGGATTCCTCTCGTCTGCAGAGTTATCCCCAACTGCACAAAGGGCAGTGTGGTGGGCAAGAAACGGCCCTCCAAAAGATGTACAAGTCCTCATACCTGGGACCTTGGGAATCTGAGCATATGTGGCCAAAAAAGTGGTCTTTGCACATATGATTAGGTTAAGCAACTTGAGATAGGGTCGTCCTGGATTTTCTATCTGCATGGGCCCCAAATGCAATCACACGTATCGTTCTGAGGGTGGTTGTGACACGTAGAAAGCCCTGTGACCCTGGACGTAGAGGTTGGGTGATGTGGCTACAAGCCAGAGTGCCAGCAACCGTGAAAAGCTGGAAGAAACAAGGAACAGAACCTCCCCTAGGGCCTCCAGAGGGATGATGTCCTGCCAACACCTCCTTCTAGCCTCGTGATACTAATGTCAGACTTCTGACTCCAGAACTATAAGAGAATAAATTTACGTTGTTTTAAGCCACCAAGTTCAACGTTTCCAGTATCTCCAGAAGCTTTTTTTTTAGGATACTGAGGTAACATTTTCAATCCCAGCTCTGATTAAGTCTCTGTTCCCATACAAGTTGGTATACCCAGTATTTCTGTATACCAGCAATGAACAATCCAAAATGAAATTAAGAACACAATTCTGTCTACAGTAGCAGCAAAGATAATACAATACTTGGGAATAGATCTAACATAAGAAGTATACACTGGAAGTTATGAAACGACCTTGAAAGAAACTTTTGAAAATGTTAAAAAACCTGGGGCACCCGGGTGGCTCAGTCGGTTAGGCGTCCGGCTTCAGCTCAGGTCATGATCTCACAGTCCAGGAGTTCGAGCCCCCCGCATCGGGCTCTGTGCTGACAGCTCAGAGCCTGCTTCACATTCTGTGTCTCCCTCTCTCTCTGCCCCTCCCCACTTGTGTGCACTCTCTCTCTCTCTCTCTCAAAAATAAATACAACATTAAAAAACTTTTTTAATGTTAAAAACTCTAAGTAAATAGACATCCTTGTTCATGGATTGGAATATTTAATTTTGTAAGATTTCCATCGTCTCCAAACTGATCTATAGATTCAACACAATCCTGATCAAAATCCCAGGTGGCTTCTTGGCAGAAATTGACAACCTGCTCCTAGAATTTGTATGAAAATCCATGGGACCCAGAACAGCCAAAATATATTGGAAAAAAGAACAAAGTTGGACAACTTACATTTCCAAATTTCAAACTTACTATAATGTTATTAGTAACCAAGATAGTGTGGTTCTTGCACAAGAATAGACGTATAGGTCAATGGAATAAAATTGAGCGTCCAGAAATCTTCACATTAACGAATTGATTTTTAACAAGATGGCAAGACAGTTCAATAGAGAAAGAGTAGTTTTTTCAATGAATGGTGCAGGGACAACTGAATGGATATCCCTGAGCAAAAGAACAAATTGGACCCCTACCTCACACCACATGGTAAAATTATTTCTAAATGAATCAAATACTTAGTTTGTAAAAGCTAAAACTATAAAACATTTAGAGGAAAACATAGGAGTGAATCTTCATGACCCTGGATTTGGCCCTATTTCCCCCAGATCGGATACCAAAGTACAACAACAACAACAAAAGGCAAATTGGTCTCCAACAAGACTGGAAACTTTGGTGCTCCTAAGGGCGCCATCAAGAAAGTGAAAAGACAACTCACAGAATGGAAGAAAATATTTGGAAATCACGTATCTGATAAGGGACCAGTATCCAGAGTAGTTAAGAATTCTGAGAATTTACAACTCAACAGTGAAGACAAATGACCCAATTTAAAAATGGGCAAAGGAGTAGGATGAACATTTCTTCAAGGAAAATCAAACGGCCAACAACGTATGAAAAGGTGTTCAACACTATAATCATTTGGGAAGTGCAGATCAAAAGCACAGTAAACGCTTTCTCACCACTAGGATGGCTAGTGCTGGTGATGATGTGGAGAACCTCTTAGGTTGCTGGTAGAAATATAAAATGGCACAGCTGGTTTGGAAGACAGTCTGACAGTTCCTCAAAACGTTAAACTTGTAGTTACCGTATGGCCCAGCAATTCACACCTACATATATGTCCCCAAAAGAATTGAAAACTTAATGTTCGCACAAGAACTTACATACATGAATGTCTATAGCATCATGATTCATAATAGCTGAAGAGTGGAGGCCACACAAGCGTTCTGCCACCTGATGAACAGATAAACACAATGTGAATTATCCCCATGGCAGGCGTTATCCTCCCATAGAAAGGTATGGAGTACTGACCCACGCTACACGGATGAATCTTGAAAACCTCATGCCAATTGAAAGAAGGCGAACGCAAAAGCCCACCTGTTGTATGATTCCGTTCGTGTGAATGTCCACAGTGGGCACATACATGTACCGAGATGGAAATGAGATTAGTGGTGGCCGGGCTGGGAGGGTTTGGGGCTAGGGTGGGCGTGACTGCCATCACCCTGGTTTTGAGCACGTGCCTCGGTTGGGGGGCTGGAACAGGCCTGTCAGGAGACCGAGGTGGACTCCTCTGAGCCCCAGCATCCCTAAGGGACTTTCAGGGCGCCCCACAGTGCAGAGCTGGGCTCTGAGCACCCTGAGCAGCCCAGGACACTGCTCGGGGGCTAACTTCTGTGGCTATCGCTGTGAGCAGCACAGAAAGGAAAGGAAGCATCTCCCAGTGAGCTCCCACCCCCACCGCCGCCTTGCTGTACTAAGGATGTCTGGTTCTTAAAGCAGTTTGAGCCTGAGCCTGGCCGTCTCCTCTGTTGGATTTGCTCGGTGACTGTCCACCATGGGCTGAGGACCCTAAGCATTCATGCACCGGGGTCCCTGTTCCCTCCCGTGCCATTTTGAGAATTGATCTCAGGCTGGTAATTGGCTCAGGCTTGGCTGGTTTTCAGTTGCAAAGGTCTGTCTCCCACCTCTTGAGCCTCACGGGGACTGGGCGGGTGCCATGATCTCTGGTCACTTACCACACTCAAACCGCGTGCTCTGGGTTTCAGGCTAGTTCGTGGATTATTTTTCTGGTAATTGAAAAGGATGCTTTCAGAGGCTAAATGATGGTCGTAAGTGCTCATCAAAGTGTCCCCTTACTGACGACCTCACCTCTTCCCCCGCCCCCACCACCCAGCTTTGATTACAGATCCTATCAGCTGCATTGCCTGGTAATTAAGCCGTGCGAGATCTGGGGGAAAGCCGTTTCTGAATCATGGAAGCACAGACTTCCTGAGCTGGAAGGTCCTTGGGGATTATCTGACCAAATACCCGACTTCTGAGCAGTGTTTGAGACCCCTGTGTCCAGGAGAAGCATGGGGTCTTGCCGGAGGGCCCACAGAGAGGTCACTGGGGGTGCACGGTGGCAGCCTGGGTGGCCTTTTCTCCTGCTGCAGTTGTGGGTGGATGGGGTCACGGGCAGGATACAGACCTGGTAGTGAGGAACGGGGTCTGTGCCGGCCAAGACACCTGGGTCCCCATCCTTGACCCACTATGGCCTATAGGGACCTGGACCAGGACGTTTCACCCCTGAGCCTTGTGTATAAAGAGCCCAGCTCGGTACAAAGAATCCGCCTTTGTGCACGTCCTCACTCTGTCCATAAGAACCCACCAAGCTCTGTCTCTCAGGGAGCTAAGAGGACCGGGTGAGTTAGGGTACAAGGGGTACCCAGCTCATAGTAGGTACTTCATAAATCCTGGTCCCTGCCCTTCTGTTCCCTTGCTTTCTTCACCCAGGCTTAGGAAAGGAACAGATGCGCCTTCTCAGGCCACGGGCCTGACGTCAGATCACTTTCAGGACACACACAGCCTCCATCACATGAACGGCCTTAAAAGTACAGTGACCTCAGTAGTTCCGTGCTGCTTGTTTGGGATGCAGGGCTGCACAGTTTGCACGTCTTGACTCAGCACCTGTCCCCGCCAGACCCTCTGAGGTTCAGGCACCAAGAGCTCCCGGGCGGGCACAGTGTGCCCCAGGACCCCTCTCGTGTGGCCCGGACCTGACAGAGTAGAGGGAAAGCTCAGTCTGCTGGGAACAGGGGGACACAGTGGCCCGCTCTGTGCCAGGAACAGGGCCAGAAAGGATGGCCAGGTCGTTGTCCCGCTCCCGGGGAGTGCGTGTTCACACCTGGGTTCCCAAAGGGCACCCCCGAGCCCCTTGTGGGGACCACTGCCCTCGGCACAGTTGAGGCTCCAGGAAGTCCCCCTTGTGATGAGAACGTCCCTGTTTGGCCTGGAACCCATTTCTCCTGATACGCCTGTTTGTTGACGGCAACTTTGGGCAACCCTATTTGTGTTGTACAATGGTTTGGCGAATGCTGGGGGCAGCCAGGGAGGGTGTTGTCGTGGACAGTGCCGGGTGGGTCCCAAACCGAGTCTCTGAGCTCCTGGACGGAGCCAGGACAGAGGGCCAGGGGGCAGGAGGACACGACGGAAGTCTGTCCACGCGCACCAAGCGCAATGAGGAAAAGCAGAGTCAAGAAGGGCGAGGAGGTGACGGAGGTTGAGAAGGGTTGTCGGGGAAGGTCTCTCCGAGGAGACCTGCAGGAAGGAAAGAACATTCGAGGGAGAAGCTCCTGGGTGTAAGAAGGCTCTGAGTTGGGACGGTGCTCGTGGGGTCATGTGATGGAACTGGTGCCGTGGCCAAAGGGGTGGTGGGAAAGGAGGGCCTCCAGGGCCCCGGGCACAGAGGTGCAGAGACCCCTGCAATCCGAACGTGGTTTTCAGGGCCTCTTCTGATTACTCCCCACCCCCCTCGCCAACTCAGCTGGGAAGGGAAAGCGCCTCTTTTCCAGTTCAGAGCTGCTTGACCAGGACGGGCTCCGGGTCTCGTGGCCCCGCCCTCACGTGCTGCCTGTAAACAGGCAGACCCTTGCCACCTGCGTCCTCAGGGCCCTGCCCGGCCCCGGGAGCCTGTCCTGTTAACTGAGGTGGGGGCGTGGGACCCAGTCCGATGGGAGCAGCCACAGAATGACGAGCGAAGGGGCATCTGCTGGGAGTCAGGCTGAGGCTGCTACACAGGGCACAGAGGTGCCCCCACAGAGGGGAGCGCCGCAGGGTGGAGGTAGGGGCCAGAACCTGGGCTGGAAGGCGAAACTTCGAGTGTCCTGGGCAGAGTCAGACATGGTTCCTTTGGCCTTTAGAAAGCTCATTCTGCCCTGCAACCAGCTCTGGACCCTCAGGCCAGTCCCGGAAATGCCTTCATCCATAATATGGTCCCTCTGTGCTAGCCCCCCAGCATCCCCCCCTCACAGGCTAGTCCTTATAGCAACCTTGGGAGGCAGGAATTATGTCCCATTATAAGAGGGGTGGAAACAAGGCTCAGAGAAGTTAAGCGTCTCGCCCAGGGCACACAGCCCGGTAAGTGACACAGGCCCCTCTGCCCCTGATGGCTGGGCCGCTTGGACCTCCCAGCTGGGCGTGCAAGGCCAGTGAGTCAGTCGTCTTAGGCAGCAAGCAAGTCCTGTTGGCTGCGACCCTGCCAGCAGCCAGCTCCTGTCCTGCTGACTGATGGCCTCCCAACGAGGCCTTTTGTCACTCTGCCTTCCCGTGAATGATGGTGATATTCAGCTGCTGTTGATTAACATCTCTGGACAAGAGGATTTCAAGTCCAGCCCACACAGTGGCACTTCGCCCCGGGGGTGGTGCGGGCTGAGACCTGCCCTCGCTGGCCCACGGACGCCAGCTCTGCCGTGCTCAGGCCTCGGCGTCCACCGAGCTGCTGCTCACTGGGTGCCCGTGGGCAGAGGACTCGCTGTCTTTGGGGGCCGGAGGGTCCTTGTCTTCACAGACCAGAGAAGCGGGGCCCCTGCGGCCTGGCCCCGGCCTGCCTCTCCAGCCCCACGCTCGGGGCTTCCTCCGGCAGGCCGGTGCTCTGCCCGGTGGGGGCACACTCACGCCGCCACACACCCCGTGCGCACCTGGGGGTGAGCGTGTGAGCGTGCGTGTGCACACGGGCTGCAGGTGATGTCTGTGGCCGGCCGGCCAGAGGCACGGACCCTGTCTCGGCAGGAGGTGTCGTGTGCTCCCGATGGGCCCCGTGTCCTACGCTGAAGGCCCTCCCCTCAGCAGTGTGGACGTTTGGGGCTGCATGCTCGGTCGGGGGCCGTCCCGTGCCCCGTGGGAGGTCCAGCGGCACCCATGCCCCTACCCGCTCGATGCCAGTGGTGCCCCTCCCCCAAATGTGACAGCCACAACTGTTTGCAGACATTATCGAGTGCCCTGTGGTGGGGGGAGGCAGAATCGCCCCCATCCCGAACCCTGCTCTGCACCCCCACCTTTGGAACGTTCCCACACCCTGAGTCCCAGGGCTGAGTCTCCGGCCACAGGGCCTGGCACGCAAGTCTTGCCCAGTGAGCGTGGACCCCTGGGCCTTTGCGCCCCACACCTGTGCTCCTTCACCCCCCACCCCACCGTGGCACTTGCTAGAGAACAAAGCCGCCCATCCTGGTTGTCATTTATTCTCAGATGACGGTTTTCGAACAATCTAGGCGGTCGATTCAGAACTTCTGAATTTGATAGCAGAGCTGAGCTCTTTGGCGTCAGCGTTAACAGAGCACTTGGGTTCCTGGTTCAAACAGAGCTAAACTTATCTTTGGGAAAATAGACTGTGTTCAGGCCTAATCATAGGCATTAAAGCCATTAATTAGTAATAAGATTCAATTTCCCGGTGTCCTTGCCCGCGTGTGTGTCCTGATGCAGAGATTGTGCTGTGAGCATTTTCCACAGATGCATCGACAAACACCTGCTGTCCCAGCTCAGCAGCGACACGTCGTCATGTTCCCAGCCCAGCCAGGCCCCAAATAACCCCATTACTGAGAAAGATGATCCATACCAAATGTCCTGCCCGCAGTCCGGGAGGGGGCGGAGGGGAGAAAGCGGGAGGAGGCAGCCAGCGAAACCCTCCTTAATCAGATTACTGATCTCACATGTTCCAATCGAGGCTGTTAATAAAATGGATGTGCTCAGCCCAGTGTTGAGATCTCGCTCAATAAGGCTGCCTTTTTGTCCTTCCTCAGTAAGACGCTTGCCTCAGTCTGGCTGCCCTCCTCCGCCCTCCATCACCTGCCAACCTCCAGGGCAGCGTCAAAGGTGTGCTTACCTTTTCTCCCAGCCCCGGAGACGTGAGCAAACAGTCAGCACGTGCTGTGTCTGGCCAGGGCAGGAGGCCACGTGGATGTCGCATGGCCAAGGCTCCAGGTGTGCTCACGACTCTCCCTCCCCACCCCCACCTCCCCACACCACCGATGCGCACGAGGATCCCGGCCACGCAGGTGCCTTCCCGGGTTCCACGAGATGACAGCCACGGAGCGCGGGACCCCTAGAAGGCACAATCCAGGCAGGCAGCCCTTCCTCGTCTTAAAGTGTGGCTCAGCCGGGCTAAATTTGGAGTAGCGCGGGGGATGGTGAGCCAAGTCTAAACAGGTGTGCGAAGGCAGGTCCGGTGAGGCCGCTGTGATGAGCGTGGTGGTGTGGGCAAGGTGCCGAGACCCCCTCGGTGGGGCTCCCGGTGAGCTGGGTGGCAGGCAGAGGAGGGTGTGGCTTGTCCCGTGGCGGTACGGCCCCCCCCAACCGGGCTCTGTGCTGTCGCCTGGGCCGAGGCCGGGGCGGCTGTTCTCGCGGCTGCCGAGAGGGGAGCACTGCGCGTGTGGGCCCCACGCGTAGGTGGGGCGGTGCACTTTCCCCAGGACGGGAGCTCCAGGCTCTTAGAACTGTGTCGTGCTTACTTTGACACTCACGCCGGTCTTGGCTGCACTCTGTTCACTCCCACAGTTTGCATCTTAGTGTATAGACGTTTCCCTGTCAGAATCCAGCATTCCGTGTGAAGTGCTTTTCCTGTGGACTTTGCTTCCCAGATCCTGGGCTGACCTGGAGAGCAGTGGCAGAGGGCCTCCGGTCTGGTCCCCCGTTCGGGTTTGTGGGTGAATCTGCTGAGACTCGTGGGGGGCTGACTTTGTGTGGGGCTTGGGCTGCGACCCCCGGGATGGCGGTTTGAAACCGTCTCGGGGGTTCCTTCCCTCTAGCCGTGCACACCTCTGCTGGGCGCGTTCCGTCCCTGGAGAGGAAGGTAGGAGGGTGATAGAGCCCAAGCCCAGCACAGGCCGTGGCTGGAGTACCCGCAGTCCCTCCCGCTGCACGTGAAACGGCCACCCTGGAGACTGTGGGAGGGCACCAGAATCACACCTCCCACACGCGGGGGACCCTGGTGCCCGGCAGGCATCCCAGACGCGTTGAACTTCAGGCCTCAGGCCAGCTGGGTGGCCTGGGGGAGGCTCCCACCCTCTCTGAGCCTCCCGTCTGTGTTGACGAAGAAAGACGGGCGTTGCAGGTGTGTGAGGGGTAGGGGTCGAGGAGCGTGGGGGAAGCCCTTGACCCAGGCGGCCATGACTTCCGTGGTGGCGGTTGTCAGGAAGTACCCAAGCCGTGTTCCGACGGCCTGGCCTGAGAGGCGGTCCTGGGCCCAGGGTGTGGACCGCTCACTGGCCCCTGAGCCTGGCAGGCGTCAGCAGCAGAGGGTCCGGAGCTGGGAGTCCTCCCCGTTCCTCGCTGCGCTCCTTCCCCAAGCAGCCCTGTCTTTGCCATGCCTGATGGTTACCAGCTTTGACAGGCCAGGTTATTTTTAGAAACCTGTTCCCACTCCTTTTCCCTGTGGGAAGAAGAAAGCAAGTTAATTTTAAATGAACCCACCGCCCCTCCTCCTCCAGCACGCACCCGCACACACGGCGGCCACACCGGGTGTGAAGTCTCGCAGGAGGGGAGGGGCTGCCGCACGCCAGGCTCTGCGAGGGGCGCTGGCGGCCGCGATCCCGGGTGACCGTCAGCACCGCTGTATGCGTACGGGAACGAGTCCCGGGAGAAGTGGCTGGTCAGGGCCTGATCCAGATGCCCTCTGTCGTCCCCAGAAGTGGGGTGGTGGCAGGGGGGGCCCCGGGAGGCGAGGGTACGTTCTGCAGTGGACGGCGGTCCTCTGGTCTCCAGGCAGTGCCCCGCGCCTCCCGCGGCTCTCCTGGGCCCCAGCTTGTTTCATGCTGACCATGGCCCTGGGAGTGAGGCCACCTCACAGGTTTCCCCCGCCACGAAATCACACGTTGCCCCCAGGTCAGGCCGTGGAGCAGCTGTCCCGCAGCCCCTGGTGCGCACACAGTGGCGCCCTGGGCAGAAACGGCCGCGTGCGGACGCGTAGGTAGTACCCGACCAAGGGCCGGGACGTGTTAGATTCACAGGTTAAAAAATTAGTGAGGCTGATTCGAAACATTAAAGGTCACAGTTAAGTAGTCACCAATTTTTAACCCTTAACCTGATACAGATTGTGAACAAACGTAAACGTACGTCAGAGGATTGCTCCATTTACACTGAAGCTTTTGGTGAGACCCTTTCCTCTTGTTGGCAAGGAGACCCCGGGGAAGAAGTCCCCTCTCTGAGCCGAGGTCCTCGTCCATCCCAGGCGGGCGCAGCAGCTGTGCTTCCGGCCACGATGAGGTCGGAGGGTGCTGGTGACCCCAGAGTCCCGCGGGGCCGCCCACGCCCGTCCCCCTCCTCTCGGCTGGGCTGTGACACGGAACGAAGCGACTCAGTCCCTTCTGAGCAAGTACCCCCTCCTTGCATTCAGATTAAGCAGTGACTGGATGTCGTACCACCCTTCATTCAGTGCTTCTTCGGGGAAGGGGCAAGGCCTGCCTGGGGGCCAGTAATGAAAGGAAACATCGCTGCACCCTGGCCAGCCTTCGGATTTTGGTAAGCAGCTTTGTTGAGGTCTGATTAGCACGCAGTAAAGTACATCTGAACGTGCGGTTCGGTGAGTTTGGAGAAACGTATGTAGGTTTCCTCTGCTATCCAGAAGCCGGGTGTTCCTGTGAAACCCTTCGTGGCAGTTACGTAGCCGTCACCAGACCCAAAAAGAACCTCTCTTGGGCGTTTTGGAGCCCTGAGGACGCGTCTTGCTAACAGATGCGCAAAATACATGGAGGCGAAGCACAGATACTCACAGACACGGCTCCTCAGGCCACGGCAGCGTGACCCCACGTGCCATTCCCGGGAAGGAGTCGGTGGCACCACTCTCCTTGCTCGGGGCTTGTGCGGCCCCTGTGATGGCTGGCTGCAGAGTGAACACTGAGCGCTCTCCTTGCTTCTCGCCTTGATTTTATTTTCTATTTTCTATTTTTTTTTTTACAATAACAAAATCCGCCTTGGATTTCTTTGGTTAGCGAGGCAGGTATTGGTGGCGGGTGTGCTTGTAAGAGCCAGGCAGAGCAGCGGGAATCTGTGTACTCGCCGAAGCCGCTGTCCTCGCCTCATCCTGCCAGGGCCTTCTTGCGCCCTCCTGGCACTCCTCCCGGTCACCAGTCTCCTTTCCATTCCTGTAGGTCACTTCTCACTGCCTAGAGGTTCCTGTCTGCAGACACTTACGCTGTGTGCTACCGTGGCCCGCCTCATGGATTCAGAACAGCTGCGTCGAGAGAGATTCATATCGCGACGTGAACCCACAGTGTGTTCTTTCTGTGTCTGGGTCGCGGTGCGTCGTATGCTCACAACACGCGTTCCTTACCCCTCCGCCCGTACGAAGACATTTGGCTTGCTTCCAGGTTGTGGCCATTAAAATACAATCAGCTACAGCCATTCGTGTAAAAGGCTTCGTGTGGACGTGTGCTTTCATCCGTTTGGAGTCCCCGCCTAGGAGCGGAATCGTTGGGTCGCAGGGCGGGAGCGTGCACGTCTTCTGCACGTCCCCCTCCCTCCTGACCGGGATGGTCTGGGTCTTTCCTCTTCTCTCCTCACCAGTGTGGCTAGAGAGTCACCAACTCTACGAGCTGCTTGAAGAACCAGCTCTGCTTTCCTTGTTCTTCTTTATTGATTCCCTGCTTGCTAATTCAGTGATTTCTACTGGCCATTTATGATTCCTCTATTTTCTTACTTTGGATTTAATGTATTCCTGTGTCCCTAATTTCTTAATATAGAAGCTGAAGTCATAAATTGGAGATTTTTCTTTTTTTCTAGTAGGTGTTCAGTGCTATAAATTTCCCAGTAAGCACCCCTGTATTGGCATCTCACAAATTTTGATATGTTTTCATTTTCACTCCATTCAAAATGATTTCTAATTTTCCCATTTAATTTCATCTTTGACCTGAGGGTTATTTGGAAGCATGTTGTTCAATTTCTAAATACTTGGAGATTTTCCAGATCTCTTCCTAGAGATTGATTGCTAATATAATGGCATTGTTGTCAGAGAATGTACTTTCTATGATGTAAATTCTCTTAAACCTGTAGTTGAGAAAATATGGTCTGTGTCGCTATTTCGTCTGTACTCGAAAATAATGTATATCTGCTCTTTGAGTAGTATGTTCTGTGAGTGTTAATTAGACCAACTTACTTGATGATGGTCATCTTTTATGTTCTGGTTGATTTTCTGTTTACTTGTATCAATTGCAGAGAGAAGGGTCTTGAAGTATGCACCCACTGTTGTGGATTTCTCTGTTTTTATTGGCAGCTTTAACAGGTTTTACTTCACATATTTTAAAGCTCTGTTATTAGGTACATAAACGTTAGGATTATGTCCTTTGATGAATTGGCCCCCTTGTAATTATGAAATAACATTCCTAACCTCCTAGTATCAGTTGCTCTGATATTAATATATTCATTCCAGCCTTCTTTGCATGAGTGTTAGCATGATATGCGTTTCCCCATGCTTTCAATTGTAACCTATTCGTTTCTTTATATTTAAAGTGCATTTATTTCTTGGGGTGCCTGGGTAGCTCATTTGGTTAAGCATTTGACTTCGGCTCAGATCATGATCTCACGGTTCATGAGTTCAAGCCCAACGTTGGGCTCTGTGCTGACAGCTCAGAGCTTGGAACCTGCTCAGATTCTGTCTCCTCTCTTTCTTCTGCCTCTGCCCTGCTCGTACTCTGTCTCTCGTGTTCTCTCTCAAAAACAAACATTAAAAAAAATCTTTTTAAGTGCACTTCTTGTAAGCAACATTTTGTTCATGGGTGTTTCTAAATTATGTTTTGTTTTTATCCTGACAATTTCTGCCTTTTATTTGGGCCCTTTCACGTTTAGTCTACTAACATGTAACATAATCATTAATATGCTTAGGTTGAAGTCTGTGATCTTTGGTTTCCTGTCTGTCCCAACTGTTCTTTTTCTGTTTATATCATTTATTGCCTCCTTTTGGGCTTGTTAAGTATTTTTATGATTCCATTTTATAAAATAGACATTGTTGTTTTACAACAGTTTAGGTTCACAGCAAAACTGTGGAAAGTACAGCGAGTTCCTACATACCTTTACCCCCACCCTCACAGCCTCCCCCACCGTCACTATCCCAGAGTGGGGCATTGGTCCAATCAGTGAACCTACGTGGGCACATCAGTGTCACCCACCAGCCATAGTTTACATTAGGGTTCATTTTTGGTGTTGTGAATTCTACGTGTTTGAACAAATGTCTAATGAACATGTATCCATATATCTGTATTATAGTATCACCCAGAGTAGTTTGACTGCCCTGAAAATCCTCTGTCCTCTGCCCATTCATCCTTCCGCCTAATCCCTTGACAACCACTGATCTTTTTACTGTCTCCATAGTTTTGCCTTATCCAGAATGTCATGTAGTTGGAATTCTACAGTGTGTAGCCTTTTTGGACTGGCTTCTTTCACTTCCAAGTGTATTAAGGTTCCTCTGTGTCTTTTCATGGCTCAATAGCTCATTTCTTTTAGTCTAAAATTCCGTGGGTCTGGATGGACCCCTGTTTATTTATCCATTCATCTACTGAAGAGCATTTGGTTGCTTCTAAGTTTTGACAGTTGTGAAAAAGCTGCTATCCACGTCCATGTGCGTGTGTTGTGTGGTCATAAGTTTCGGAATCATTTAGGTAAATAGCAAAGAGCATGGTTGCTGGATTGTATGGTAAGAGTCTGCTTGGTTTTATAAGAAACCGCCAAACTGTCTTCCAAAATGGTCGTCCCAACGTGCACTCGCGCCAGCAATGAACGAGCGCTTCTTTTCCTTCATATCCTTGCCAGCACTTGGAGTCAGTGTTTGGGAATTTGGCTACTTTAACAGGTCCAGAGTGGTATCCTGTGTTTTAAATTGCAATTCTCTGATGACCTATGATGTGGGGCATCTTTTTAAAGCTTATTTGCCATCCATTTATCTTCTTTGGTGAGCTGTCTGTTCAGACCTTTTGCCCATTTTTCAGTTGAGTTGTTTTCTTATCATTGAGTTCTAAGGGTTCTATATGTATTTTAGATTTTTTTTTTTTTTTTTTTTTTTTTTTTTTTTTTTTTTTTTTTTTTTTTTTTTTTTTTTTTTACCAAATATGTGTTTTGCAAATATTTTCTCCCAGGCTTATCTTAGTCCCTTGGCAATGTCCTTGCAGAGCAGAGATTTTCAATTTTAATGAATTCCAGCTTACCAAATCTTTCAGGGAGTGCCTTCAATGTCCTATTTAAAAGTCATTACCGGGGTGACTGGGTGGCTCAGTCGGTTAAGCGTCCAACTTCGACTCAGGTCATGATCTCGTGGTCCATGATTTCAAGCCCCGCGTCGGGCTCTGTGCTGACAGCTCAGAGCCTGGAGCCTGCTTCAGGTTCTGTGTCTCCCTCTCTCTCTGACCCTCCCCCGTTCATGCTCTGTCTCAAAAATAAATAAACATTAAAAAAAAAATTTTTTTTTAAAATCATTACCATACCAAGGTTGTCTAGATTTTTTTCTTATGTGAGCTTCCGGGAATTTTGTAGTTTTGCGTTCTATGTTTAGGTCTATGATACATTTGGAGCTAATTTTTGTGAAGGGGCATAGGATCTGTGTCTAGATGCACATGTTCTAGGATCACTCGTGGAAAAGACTGTCTTTTCTCCATTGTATTGCCTTTATTCCTTGTCAAAGGTTGGTTGGCTAGATTGATCTGGATCTATTTCTCGGGTTTCTATTCCGTCCCATCGATCTGTTTGTTCTTTCACCAATAACACTTTTTTTTTAAATTTATTGTCAAATTGGTTTCCATACAACACCCAGTGCTTATCCCAACAAGTGTCCTCCTCCCTGCCCATCACCCACTTCCCCCTCTCCCCCCACCCCCCATCCACCCTTAGTTTGTTCTCAGTCCTTAAGAGTCTCTTCTGGTTTGCCTCTCTGTAACTTTGTTTTTCCGCTTCCCCTCCCCCATGTCTTGATTAATGTAGCTTTATAGTAAGTCTTGAAGTCAGATAATGCCAGTCTTCTGACTTTGTTCTTTTCCTTCGATATTGTGTTAGCTCTTCTGGGTCAGGGTGGCGGCGGGGGGGTGGGGGGTGTTTGTTTGTTTGCTCATTTTTATTTTGCCACTCTATATAAGCTTTAGACCTAGTTTTTAAGTGCCCAAAAAAAGTAAAATCCTGCTGGGATTTTTATTTTGATGGCATTGACTCTGTGGATGAAGTTGGGAAGGACTGACATCTTGACAATATTCAATCCTCCTATTCATGAACATGTAGTATCTCTGTATAGATTTAGTACTTTGATTGCATTAGTCAGAGTTTTATTGCTTCCCTCATGTAGATCCAACACACATTTTGTTATATTTATACCTAAGTATTTCATCTGGGGGCAGGGGGCTAACTGACTTTCGTATATTTACCTTATGTCCTGCAATGTAGCCATAATCACTTAATTCCAAGAGCTTTTTGTTGTTGTTGTTGCTGTTACTTCTTTCAGATTTTCTACATAGACCATCATGTCATCTGCAAAGACAGTTTATCTCCTTTATTGGCTTATAACTGGAACCCTTTCATTTCGTGTTGTAGGGCCTTTTTTAGGGTTATTGGCATACATCTTTAACTTACCGCAGTCCATCTAGAAGTGACAGTATACAACTTTATACTTCAAGGACTTTGTAATATTGGAGTTTCAGTTCTTTCTGAACCTGGAATACTACTGTTATCACATATTTTATTTGTGTATATGTTATAAACCCCACAAAACATTTTTATTTTAAAGAGATTTAAGTATGAAAAAACATCTTACATATTTACCCATGTAGTTACCATTTCCTGTGCCTTCATTTCTTTTTATTGATCTGTGTTTCCATGTGGTGGTGTTTTCTTTGTGCCTAAAGATTTTAATGTTTCTGGAAGTTCAGGTCTCCTGCTGCTAACTTCTTTCTGCTTTGGTATTTCTGAAAAAGTCTTCATTTTACTTTGGTTTTTAAAAGACTCCTTTTTTGCCTGGTTTCAGGTTCTAGGTCAGTAGTTCTCCACCCCACCCTGCCTAGTACTGTAAGATGTTGCTTCACTGTCTCCTCTCTTACACTGTTTCTAAGGAGAAACTGCTGTCATTCTTTATTTCTCTAGATGTAATATGTCCCCTCCCAGCCCCCCACCCTGACTGCTTTTGAGATTTTTTCTTAGGGTGCCTGGGTGGCTCAGTTAGCTAAGCATCCAACTGTGGCTCAGGTCATGATCTCGCGTTCATGGGTTCGGGTCCCACGTCGGACTCTGTGCTGACAGCTCGGAGCCTGGAACCTGCTTCGGATTCTGTGTCTCCCTCTTTCTCTGCCCCCTCCCTGCTCATGCTCCATCTCTCTCTCTCTCTCTCTCTCTCTCTCTCTCTCTCTCTCTCCTCTCTCAAAAATAAACATTAAAAAAGCATTAAAGGGGCGCCTGGGTGGCGCAGTCGGTTGGGCGTCCGACTTCAGCCAGGTCACGATCTCGCGGTCCGTGAGTTCGAGCCCCGCGTCGGGCTCTGGGCTGATGGCTCAGAGCTGGAGCCTGTTTCCGATTCTGTGTCTCCCTCTCTCTCTGCCCCTCCCCGTTCATGCTCTGTCTCTCTCTGTCCCAAAAATAAATAAACGTTGAAAAAAAAAAAAAAATTTAAAAAAAAAAAAAAGCATTAAAAAATAATAAAACTACACTTCAAACAAAGATTTTTTTTTCTTATCACTAGGTTTGAGCCATGTGATTAGAGGGCAGTTTGATTTAGTTTACTTCATATTTTGTGGGCTTTTGAGATCCAGGAATTTATCATTTTTGTCTGTTTTGGAAAATTTCAGCCATTAGTTCTCAATTACTTTTTGTCTCCCTCCGTGCTCTTCTCCTTCCGGGGGACTCCAGCTGCAGATAAGTTTGGCACCTGAAATTTTCTGAGAGCTTACCAATTGTTCTTTTATAAAATATTTTATCTGTGTGTTTCATTTTGGACAGATTTGATTGCTGTGTCTTCAGGTACGCTTATCTTTCTTCCGCAGTGCGTAATCTGCTGTTAACCCATCCAGTTTGCTTTCATCTCAGATACTGTACGTTTCACTGTTTGAAGTTGGAATTGGGTCTTCTTTGTACCTTCTCTGCCATTGCTAGACTTCTTGAACATCTGGGGTGGTTTTAATTGTTCTAGTGTTCTCATTTGCTAATTCTGACGTTTGTGTCAGTTCTGGGCCCATTTTGATTGGTGGTTTCTTCCCTCTTCCTTGTGAGTCATGTTTTTCTGTTTCTTTGCATGCCTGGTAATCTTTCCCTGGATGCCAGACATTATCAATTTTATCTTTTTGGGTGCTGGATATAAATATCCTTGAGATTCTAGGACACTGTTTTATTACTTAGAAAAAGTTACATCATTTGGGGTTTGCTTTTAAGATTTTTGGGGCAGGACCAGAGCAGTGTTTAGTCTAGGGCTAATTATGCCCCGCTACAAAGGCAAGAGCTTCGTAAGTAGGCCAGCACCTTAAGAATTCTGATGTTTTGTTGTCTGGCTTCGGGGAGTAGGTGCTATTCCGGGGCCTGTGTGAGCCCTGGACCCTTCTCCCTGCAGTCCTTTTGGGCGGGCCCTCCCTGGCCTCGGGTCCTTCTGGTATCTCCCGCTGAGTGCCTGATGGGATCCTCTACAGAGGAAGGCACAAATCCTCCTCTTGCTCTCGTCCTCCCCAGGTTTTCCATCCTGTGAGCTCTAGCTACGTTTCGTCTCCCCAGACTCTCCGCTCTCTCTCCTCAACCCACAGAGGCGTGGGGGCCCCCTCTCCCTGTGTCACGGCCCAGAACATTCTCGATGTCTCACGGGGCTTCGCTTCACCTCTTTCTCTCTCAGGGGTCACCGTAAGCTGTGTTGCCTAATGGCCGGTGTCTTGAAAACCATCGTTTCGTGCATTTTGTCTTGTTGTTTTTGTGCCAGAGGGAGGGTGAATCTGTCCTTAACTACTCCCTTCTTGACTAGAAGTGAAGAGTCTCTTTCACTCGAGATGTTTTGACATGATTTTGTCTCACCAAGTGCGTGTTAATATGTAAGAAGTCTCATGGCCAGGATGCATAACTTATTCATATTGTCCAGAAGAAAGTCATTTATTCATTTATTTGCCCATTCAGGAATATTCACCTAGCCCCTACCCGGACAGGGGGAGAATAAAGCACTCGGTTTCCTTTGGAGCTAATTTGGAACCAGATCTAAGGAATTTTAACAACCCCCCTGGGAAAACTTGAGTAAAACAAAACCCTGCATCATTCATTCAGCGGACGTGTACTAAGCACCCAGCGTCCTGCCAGACTCTGCCCGGCGCTGCCCGAGGAGCAGACCGGCCCGGGGGAGGTACGTGCACAAGCAGAGAATCCAGAAGGCTGCCTGCTGAATGCCGGAACAGATCCAGAGACAGGGTGAATGTGTTCAGTTTTGACCATCGTCTAGAAAGTACCAGAGAGATGCCCGTGGAGCTGAATCTTGAAAGATGATCGAGGCGGGGGGAGGGGGTGCCATGGCAGGTGAGGGATCAAGTGCAGAGGCTCAAAGGCACGTCGGATCTGTGGTTTAGGAACAGTGATTATTGGTCGTTTTATATGAATTCAGAGGCATGATGAACTTTTGCTTTTAATTGTCTCAAAATCATTTTTGGTTTCCCGGAAGGAACATTATTGTAGTTTCTCAAGTAAAATCTATCTGGGGGCACCTGGGTGGCTCAGTCAGTTAAGCCACAGACTTCAGGTCAGGTCATGATGTGAACGGTTCGTGAGTTCGAGCCCCGCGTCGGGTCCCGTGCTGACAGCTCGGAGCCTGGAGCCTGCTTCGGATTCTGTGTCTCCCTCTCTCTCTGCCCCTCTCCTGTTCGCGCTCTCTTTCATAATTTAAATAAACCTTAAGGAAAAGTTTTTTTAATCCTTTAAAAAAAAGTCAAATCTGTTTGTTGGCTTGGGAGCTCTTGAAGCCAGTGCACACACGTGTCTTTCTGTGACACAGATGTGTTCCCTTCCACATGCACATGCGTGTGCACACACACACAGCTGTGCTCACGGGCAGACGGGTGGGCCCAGAACCTGGGATGCTGAGAGGCGGCTGACGGAAACCACTCTGGGGCCGGGTGCAGGGCCTGGCTGCTGCGGTGATCAGCACGCTTCCTTAATTCGGCGATTGATTTTGTAATTAGGCTCCTGTTTCCGGAAGGAGTGACGCGTCCCCTTTCTGTAACTTAGCCGTGCTCACCCGTGGGCTGTGCCTTCACCAGCCCCACCTCCGTGCCATCCAGCCTTCCAGGCAGGCCTGACTCTCTCTGACCACAAGAGGACAGACCGCTCCGCACTGGACCGAGAGCAGTCGGAGGACGTCACGCGGCAGTTCGTTTTCCCCGGTTGGCACGCTGGCCCCCCGGGGCAGGCTTCCCTGGGACAGCTGAGGGACCCTGGACACCCGGTCACCCGGAGTTGGTGTGCAGGCCAGCATCTTTAGAGGGTACTGGGTCTGGGTTCCGAGTCCCCACTGAACCAGCCAGGGTCCTGGTGGAGTCTGCCCAGCATCGTCCCCTTGTCTTTGGTAGTGTAGGGGCCGGCCCGGAGGCTCATACCCACGACCTCTGGGAGTAGCCAGTGAGAGGAGAGAGACCGCTCAGGTGCAGGGGCAGCATGAGCCACCAGGCCGGGACTCGGGTAGCCACGGGGCCGGGCGCGTGTCCCCAAGACGTCATAGCAGGGAGGGGCCAGGAAGGGACCTGCCTTTAGGTTGGCCCCAGAGGCAGAGTTGGAATTTCAGCAGTGGAAGTGGGGTTCCATGTGGGTACAGCCACGTCGAGGCAGGCCCAAGTCTTGGAAGGACAGACGGTCCTGGAGGACAGGTCAAAGCACGTGGTCCCGGCTGGGTCTTGCAGGCCTTCAAAGGCTCCAGAGTCTGGGCTTCACCCTGGGACCATGGGTAGAGATGCAAGTGTCTGTCCTAACGCCCCAGGGCACGGGGCAGGGGGCAGGGTGTCGCCCAGCCTGCCGGGCTCCCAGCCCAGACCCTGTGCTCACACAGCCCGGCACTCTGTGCTGTGGCCAGGCCGGATCAGTGCGGGATGCCACCCTGCCTTGAGCCGGCCTGCACCGTCCGCCCCGGGATGTGGCCTCAGCCCCTCCGCTTTGGCGGTGCCCGGGAGAGCAGCTGGTGATTCCTAGCCCCGAACAACACACTCCGCGCCTGGCCTGGGCCAAAGGCCCTCTTCTCAGTTCTGGGAACAGCAATCTGTCAGCTCGTGAAAGGGGAAGTGTTTACAGGAAAGGAGGCACAGAACATGACTAATCACAGCGTGGCTCTTGGTCCCCAGAGACCAACATTCTAGTCTCTTGCATTTGTTAGAAAAGGGAGCCGAAGACAGCTCATCCAGAGCACTGGGGGCGCCCAAGGCCTCCTGGGTTGGCTTGGGAGAAGGGGCCCTGAGGGCCTCCTGCCAGGGTCCCTCCCTGTGGACAGGAGGCCATACCCAGATGCACAAGAATGTGTGCTCGCTGGCCACCAGCGCCTGAGGGACAGGTGTGGATGCCCGCACTCTCCCAGGAGTCCCACCCCGGGCTCAGCAGCTGCCAGGGAGCCTCCTGGGCCCGCTCTGGGTGTTTGGGGGACCGCTTGAAATCACAGCCTTCCACATGCTTCTTATCAGGCGTACCCCAAGGTCGACCCACTGGGTCATGTCCCTCTATGACTGGCCCACCGCCTGTGCCCTGTCACCCCCTGGGACTCCCAGAAGTGTGTGCTGGGATCGGGCTTGGACAGGGCAGCCGAGGCCAGTCCCTAGCGCTGCCCTCCCTTGTCAGTGAGACACACGCCCTCCCCTTCCCGAGCTTTCCTGTCCTTATCAGGAAATAATCATCTCAATAACGAGAGGCAAGGAGTCGCGCTCGGTTGGCAGGGAGACACCTACATTCCTTCGGTAACTGCCAGCGAGCACCCCCTCCCTGCTGGCTGCTGGGCCTGAGGAACACAGTGCCTGCCCTGGGCCGGCTGAGTCCGGGGCCCGGAACACAGGCGCACCTGCCCTTGCTGACGGTCGGCCAGGAGGGGGCCCGGCTGGCCTGGAGGGTCTTCCCTTGCCCAGCCGCCCAGCCCAGGGAGCTCCGCTCCCCTCCCTGCCCCGAGCGCCCCCTTTGCTGTCTGCCAGTCCTGTGGCTGCCGCCCCCCAGGACGGTTTCCAGCAGGGCCCCTTCTCCGAGCCCGTCCCTCCCCGACAAAGCACACACTGTGTGCGTGTTTCCTGCCTTCCCACTAGAACGTGAGCTCCTGAGAGCAGGCACGTTGTTTGCCTTTCCATTCTCTTCCTACGAGTTTGTGGGGTTTCTTCTCGAAGAGTGCCTGGCACATAGGAGGAGTTGAATTAAGAGTCGTCGGTTGAAAGAATGCATTGATAATTGATCGGTTGGTTTCAGGCACAGGAGCTGCGCTGCACAGAGGCGCATGGAGCTGGTGCGGCTGGCCTTAGTGGCGACGGGCCCAGCGCCAGGCAGCGGGTGCCCGGGAGGCGCTGGCGGTAACTGAGCGCGGGCCACGAAGCCATGGGGGCCACGGGCCGGGCAAGTAGGGAGCTGCTGGCCCCTGGGGCCCATCCTCAGGGGAGGGTCGTCTGGCCACCACCACTTTGCCTGAGGGAGGGGAAGTCTGCCTTCGGGGCTGATTCCCTGAGCTTTCATCTCATCAGCTGCTTCAAGGGGGACCAAGGGGTGATTTATAGCCTCAGGGAAAACTCCAGGGCAGGCAGAGCCCCTGGCAGCCACTGGGAGCTTTATCTTCATTTACTTCTGTTTTAATGGTCCCAATTAGCACTAAGTACAGTCTCACTTTTCCTTTGGATCTTCGTTAAGACCTATGACAGCCACAAGCATGGACAAAGAGGCAGAGACGTAGGTGTGCCTGGCATTGAGCTGGTGCAGCCAGCCTCATGCGACCCTGCCTGCCGGGTGGGCACAGCCACGTGGCGCCACTAAGGAAGCGAGGGCTCCACTCCCTAGAAGCCAGGCCCTGGCTGCCAGCCGCTGAGAAGTAGCACCGCGTGAACCCTGGCCTGTGGGGCTGCTGACAGGTGCCAGAGCGGGGAGAGCAGGCTTCAGGCCGGAAGGAGACACGGTCACCCCAGCCAGGCCTCACCTCCCCTGTGAACACCCTTGGGCTCTGCTGTGGCTCTGGGGACTCCTGGTGTCCTCGGGAGATGAGCAGGACTGCAGGCGGGGCGGTGGGGGGACAGCTAGGGTGCAGCCGGAGCAGGGAGCAGACGGGCGGAGTGTGGGATTCTTGGCGGCCGCGGGTTCCTGCCGTGCCCTGGGGCCTTGGAGGTGTGGGGTGAGACGGGGTAGCTGTGGAGACAGCTGGAGGGAAGGGGTTTGGGCCTGGAGAAGGGGCCCCTCACAAGGCCCCGGCCTGGGCTGCCTCGTCATCTTTCTGGATTGTCCACTTCCTCTCCAAGTAGACTCTGCAGCAGCTGGGAGCAAAGGTCTCCGCACGGGGGCCCGGCCCCTCTCCTTCACCCCACCAGCGAGGACACCACGGCCACTGTGGGTGGGCCCCTGGTCCTTTTCTAGAGCAGGGACTGGGTGGGCCTCACCAGCGAGGGGCTGTCCATTCTTCCGCTCAGCCACCTGTCACCGGGTGGGCACCCGTGGGCGGGTCACCTCCGTGTCCCTCAACTCCAGGATGAGATGATCCCCTCTGCCTTGCGGGGTCCCTGTGGGGGAGATGAAGGCGCCCCATCGGGGTCTCTCCTCGCCACCCGCATGCACGGACCTGTGTGTGAGTGGGCTCACCTGTGCACACTTACTGGCTTAATGATCGCTTTCCATTTGGGTGTAAGCTGGCTATACGTAGGCCTTGGCGATTGGCGGGACTGATCAATAGCCATTGGCAAATGTTCAGGCAGCGCCCCTGCGACCCTCCTAGCCAGGTTGCAGCAAAATTACGTTTCCCCTGAAGGGGCTGTCACAGTTAACTGAGTCATCTCCCGGCCCAGCCAACCCGGGCAGCCGTCCGGGTTCGTGCCACGGGAGAGACTCCTCCTGGCCTCAGCTCTCGGCAGGCAAGGAGGCTTTGGGAACTCTGTTCCTGGACACCCCCAACCCAGACGGAGGCTGCAGGGGCAGGGTGGGGTCTGCCCGTCTGCACACGCAGTGGCCGGAGTCACCGACGTACTCGCCCCATCTCTGTTCGCATCATGAGCACCTTGTGGTCCCCACGCTTGAGTCAGGAGACACGTGTCCTCTTCCCCCACCATGTGTCCATTCTTCCCCTCCGTAGAGTTGTTTATAGATGACCAGCGAGGTCCCTCCCAGCCCCACTGCCCCCTTCCTCAGTGACATAGGCAGGCGTCAGGTTCTCTCCTCGAACATTTTTTTTCTTTTTTTTTTTTTTTTAATTTTTTTTTTCAACGTTTATTTATTTTTGGGACAGAGAGAGACAGAGCATGAACGGGGGAGGGGCCGAGAGAGAGGGAGACACAGAATCGGAAACAGGCTCCAGGCTCTGAGCCATCAGCCCAGAGCCCGACGCGGGGCTCGAACTCACGGACCGCGAGATCGTGACCTGGCTGAAGTCGGACGCTTCACCGACTGCGCCACCCAGGCGCCCCTCTCCTCGAACATTTTTTATCTGAACGCGTGCACTTAGCCCCTATTTCAGAAGAGTGGGCACGTACGTAAGGAGAACTCACCTGCCTCGGTCAAAATTGCATTACCGGGCGGCCGCTCTGGGCGGGGCCCACAGGCTCCTGGGACGGCAAGCGGCTCCCGGGGCTCGTGTGGGCCCCGCCGTGGGCGCCACCGTGGCTTCCGTGGGCATACATCCTGTGCCCATCAGTCGCCCTGGATCGGAACCCACTAAGACCCCATTTTGAGGTACTGGGGCTTAGAGCTTCAACATGTGAATTTTGGGGGACACCATTTAGCCCATAATGTGAAATGTACACTGGTAGCCGTTTGATACAAGTTATGCAACGATGAAAATAAAAGTGGGTTATGAGGTTCATCCAGAGAACCCCGGTGGACGATTTTTTAACAACAACTCATATTCATTGTAGAAAAATAACAATTATAGGTAGATGCAAAGGAGAAATTAGATATTACCACTAACCCTTTCATCCAGAGATGGCCGTTGTAACAAATGGGTATGCAGTCATCTAGGTGATTTTGTATGTACGTATTTTATAAAAACAAGACACGACTGAGAATATGGGTGTATATCTGCTTTTTCTTATGTATATGTTCACAGACTTGCCATGGACATTTAAAGCGTGTCTTTTAATGCCTGCGTGGTGTTCCTCCACACTGGTGTTCCCTAAGTTATGCAGCCCCTGCCCTGGGTTTTGGGACTGTAGGTGGTTTCTAGGTTCTTGGTGTTATAAGCTAAATCCACTCATTCTGATAACGTTCTAGAGGTGAAATTGCCCCAAGTGTGTGTATTCGTTAAGGCTGTTCGCTACATTATGAGCTTGTCCTCCATGAACGTTAGAGGTTCTGGGTGCTGCCCACCCACGTATGCGAACATCACTTCCCTCGACTCTTGCCGAAGCAGCTTTTATTTTCCCCAAGCCCGAGCCAGTCACTGGGTCGGAAAGACAGGCTTCACCGCCCTCCACTTTGCATGCGTTGATTCCCGGCTGGCCAGTCTTCGGGACGTAGGGGTGAGAGCCCACTGCCTGTGTTTCTTCTGGAACCACGTGCCCCTCACATCTGCTGTCCCTCTGGCTTCGGTTGGATGTGGGCCCGGCGGGGAAAGCGACCTGCTGTAGGTCACACTCACCTTCCCAGCTCTGGGGGCCCTGGGCCCCCACATGTCCTCCATTTGGAACCTCTTCCTCCCTTCCCCACCTGCACCTGCCTGAGTTCTCCATGGGGGCCTGTCTAATCCAGCCGTCCAGGGCCCTTCCCAGCCAGCCATCCTGTTGTGTCGGGAGAGAAAGTGGACTCCCCTTCCCGCACTTGGCGTTTTCCTCCTTGTGTTGAGCTCCTTGACTCAGCATGCCACAGAATGCCTGGCCAGAGCTGGGGGAGCAGGGCTTTGGAATCAGACAGAGCTGGCCCGGCCATGTGGTATGACCCCTTAGCGGCGGGGCGGGGGGGGGGGGGCGTCTTGCATCTGTGGTACGAGTAGTGGCCATTCCTGTCTCTCTGGCTGTCATGTGAATTAAGTGAGGTGATGTGTGTAAAGGTCCTGGGGCCAGCAGAGGCTGGCAGCTGTGGCCGTGGTGATCACCACGCGGAGGGGTGGCATCGGGTGTGATGTAGCAGCTGTCGACCGGGACTTGTGCCGGGCTGGGCCCAGGGCCCCCAGACACACGGAACCTACGATGGGCACCATTAAAGCAGTTGTCAGGCAGCTCCCTCTGGAGAACAGGACGCTCCCCAGAGGATGTGACATCAGCTTAGCTTTGCCCCTGAAGAAGGTGCTCCCAGGAGGAGCCAGGCAGGGAGGCTGATGAACGCAGAGCGTCAGCCCTGTGACCCACCCGTGTCCTCCCTCCTGTGGGAGCCTCGGGAGCCATGGCTGGACTGCCCGTCCAGGGACCAGCTTGTTGGGTCCCCATGCGATGCCAGGTACGCACGTCAGGGATGAGGGAACGGAAGTGCCCCAAGGTGGCCTGTCCTCTCCAAGGTCCCAGTGGTGGTCAGCATCAGAGCCCCGATTTGAAACATGAGCCGATTTCAAAGACCCTGGTGTGGAGGTCAATACGTGTTTGTTGGAGGAAGGTTTAGGTGGATTACAACCTACCTCCAGAGGATGCGCGTGATGCTCTGGAGGCAGAGGGTGGGGACCGCGGGGGAGGCCCGGCCTGGGGCCACGGGGGCTGCGGGCTGCAGGTGGCCACGGCCCCATAAGCCCGAGCGGGGGACCCTGGGACTCCCTGATCCCTGAGCCCCTCTGCGGCCACAGGTCGGGACGGAGCCCTGCCCAAGGACACGCGTGCCGTAAGGGCTCAGAGCTGGAGGGCAGAGTGTGGTCTTTGAGACATACTTTCCATCTCTGTTCCTCCATGTGTGGGGCCAAAGGGATTTGACGGTTCCCTGAGGACTAGTGAAAAAGAAAAAAAGCGAAACACTCTGCCGTTGAATTGCTTTGTGTGTTAGATGTTTTGTCTATGAAAATTGCTCGGTGATTATTTTTGTGCCTGTAACCCTTCTGGGGATAAAGCTCTCCAGACTGGATCCGTGTCCTTAAAAGGGGCCGCTGGCGGTTTCTGAGCTGCTGGTCCGGTGTGAGGAGCCCGGCTGAGCGGCTCCCCCACTCCTGGCCCCAAGGAGAGGTTCCCCCCGGGGGAGCGCACGGGGACAGAGTGTGATCGGCCGGGCGGGCATCTGTGCTTGTGTGTGAAGTTCGGCTGTGGGGAAAGCGCCGACTTGGGCGTGATCCGGAAGCAGACTGGTGTGGGCTCTGCCCTCCAAGGCCATGTGTCTCTCGCACCCACTCTGGCATTCTTGCTTTGGGCCTGCAGACTCCCCGGCTCCCCCCACGGGGCCTGCCTGGGAGCCCGGCTGCTCTGCCTCGGCGGGGCCTTGCGCCACACTGGACGCGGGGCCGGGCCGGGCCGTGAGCGGACCACAAGCCCTCCCTCATTTTCCTTTTTTGAACTGACTCCTCTGCTGCCCCCCTCACCTCTCCTCCTGCCCCCCCTCACCTCTCCCCCTGCCCGGGCCCAGCACGTCCTTTGAAATCCTAGCTCTTCACCTGCTGGGGCCTCAGAGCATTTGAAAATTCAGACGGAGGTGGCCTTCCGTTCAGGAAAAAGCGCAGACCCGTGAGCGAACACACGACCGCGTGTCTTCCGGGCAGGACCCCGCAGGGGTGGGCCGGGCTCCCGGTGGCCACCCTCCCTTGGAGTCTCCCTGCACAGGATTTCCCCTCGCTCCCGCTCCCACACCTGGGCACCCACCCAGGCCCTTGCGTTCGGCCTACTTCCAGGCAAGGGTAGTAAGCAAGGAGCCATGGGGCTGGGGAGAGGAGAGCAGACCAGAGCGCAGGGGAGGGGGAGGGGACGATGCAGGACAGTGCTCTGGCCGCTCTCTGAGACACGCCTCTTCATGCTGTCCTGGGCTCTGCCCCCGGGGGCAGCTCCACTTGTGCCCCTCTGCAAAGGTGCTGTCGTGCCGTGTGGTGGCCTCCTGTGAGCCTGGCTTCCAGACACCCCGAATTTCCTGCCCCCTTTATAACCACACTGACTTGGGACCAGCTCCTCCCTCTTCCTGGGCTCACTGAAGCCCCTTCCACATGTGCACCAGGCTGCTGTCCCCGTCACTCCGTCCTACCCAGACAACTGTCCTCCACACCCCCTGTCCTGCCATCACGTTGTCAGCCTGATCACCCTTCCTTCTAAGACCCTCCTGCATTGGCTTCCAGGGGACACCGTGTGTGCCTTCGCTGCCCTCCCCCCACCTCTGGGGCACAGTGCCCTGGGCTCAGTTCTCACATACCGACATCTCCCAGTGTCACCTGAGCCCCAGGGGCCCTTGCGAGTGCACAGCGTCCCTTCCGTGCCCACCCTTGACTTCGTCTCTACCATCGGTACACATTTCGTGTGCCATAAGGTTTACCCTTTAAGGTCCACCGTTTGGTGGCTGGTAGTGTCTTCACAAAGCTATGCAGCCCGCCATCACCATGGTCTCATCTTAGAACATTTTCATCAGCTCAGACCATTGGCAGTCACCCCTGTTCCTCCTCCGCAGCCCTGGCCACCCCCATCCACTTCCTGTCTCCACGATTGCCTGTCTGGATGGCTCGCATCAGTGGGGGTCCCACGGCGTGTGCCAGCATGTGGCTTCTCCCCGCAGCCCCTGTCAGTGAGCCTGCTTAGATATCCAAAGGGCACTTCAGTTAAGCAAGGCCATGAATGAATCCGTAATCCCCCGAACTCCCGAATCCTCATTATCCCAAATCCCAGATCCCACCTGGGGCCCTGCTCAGCCATCTAGGCTGCTTGGGACCTGGATGCCCCCTCGCCCGCCCCCTCACCCAGCCCCCGATCCCTCTGGGCCTGACCACTTCTTACCTTACCACTGCTTCACCCGGCCTGAGCATCCCTGCCTGATTTCCTCACTGCCCATGTCCCTGTGTCCTGCTCACAGCAGGCTGAGGGAGCCCGCAGAGCCTGTCAGCCCCCACGTCCCCTCTGCCCGAAGCCCTCTGGAAGCTTCCATGTTGCCTGGTGGAAAGCTTGCCCTGCTCCAGAGGGCTCCTCCTGGACTCAGCCCTCTGCTCTCCGGCCTCTTCTCTGCCCAGCGTCCCTGTGCACCGAGGCCTCTGCAAGTTCCTGCAGGTGTCTTTCCAGCTCCTTCCAGACTCAGCTTGAATGTCCCCTCCTCGCAGAGACCCTCCCTGACCCCCGACGTAAAACAGCCTCCCGTTTATCCCTCGCTGGCTGACCGATAAATGCACAGAAGTGCACGTGTGTGTGTGTGTGTGTGTGTGTGTGTGTGTGTGTGTTCATGGCTTGCCAGTTTCCTCTCTGGCCAGGAGTAGGCTGGAAGTCAGGGCCTTCAGCGTGTCCTCCTAGCACTGAGCACAGTGCATGCTACGTGGCAGGTGCCCGGTGAACGAACTGGCTGCAGGGACGGACGGACGGACAGACTACAAGGGCTCTGGTGGGTAAGACCGGCTGGGGCTTCCGTCTGATTTTCAGACTTCCCCAGGACTCATGAAGGCATTTCCATAAAGAATTGTTTTCCTAGGTAAATCCACGATTCTGTTTTCACTCTCTCCAGAGACTAGGCCTTTGTGTGGCTGTGGTGAGAGGTCGTGAGCTCTGTCTTCAGATGGAGGCTTGTCTTCATGCTGGTCCACTGCACGGCTGCAATCAAATTACCTGTCTCAGCCTTGTTTCTTTCTCTCTAAAGCTTGGCTTATAGGATTATTGAGAAGAAAAAAAGGAGTTGCTTGAAACATGCCTGTTACTCCACATAGCCAGGGTAGTGTTAAGGCCCTCAGTAAATATTGCTTTCTTCCCTATTTGATCAAAGAATAGGCCAAAGTTTCAGGGCGTGCCGTTACAGAGACCCCCATCCCCACTTTGGGAAGCCAGGGGCCGGGTTGGCCCGCATGGACTCGGGGCTTGGAGGGGGGTGTGGGCCGGGAAGGCCCACAGTAACCTCCCTCCCCTGGGGCCTGCCGTGGCTGCAGGGCCCTGGCTGCTGCCTCGCCCCACCTCTGCAACCCCAGGAGCCTCAGGCCTGGGGTTCTGATCCCCACTCTGCGGCTGCGACGGAGGCCAAGGTCCCACAGCTAACAGGGGCGGCCCTGGGGGCTTCTGGTACCCAGGTACCCAGGCCGCCTCTGCCACCCACTTCCGAAGCAAACACATGGCGCTCAGAAGATGGCGGTGGAGACGACTGAATTATTTAAGAGAACAAAGTGTTTGCAAGCAGGCTGATTTGCATGCTGACTCCTCATGTGCTCACGACGAACCATTCTTCCTGCCCCTCTGAAGCCACAGCCCTTAGCAAGCCCTCCGGTCGGCTGCTCTGTGTGCAGTGGGAGCACCACACAGGTGCTCCTTGGCCGTGACTCCGCCCGTGTGGAGTTAGGGCTCCCCCTCCTCTGACCAGGTGCGGCGGGGACCCTCCCTCGGGGTGGCCCAGGAGGGAGCCCCCCTGTCCTGCAGAGGGATGTCTGTGTCCCAGTGCAGAGAATCTGGAGGAGGGGGGCGCGAAGGGGAGCAGAGCACAGGACGCAGATATGTGCTGTGGGCAGCCCAAGGACTGGGGAGCAGGATGACCTTGGACCTCCAGGAGGGCGGGGCTGGGTGGCTCTGGGTCCAGGGTCTGGCTGAGTGTCAGGGGCCATCTCTGGGGGGGCCACCCTGCCCAGCGCACTGAGAGTGCTCGCCAGCTCGCCGTCATCTGGTGGAGGTGCTGGGAAGTGGGGGACCCGTCACTTGTCTGGAGTCAGAACTCACGTCACCAGCCTTGAGGCCGTTGAAGGCCCAGCAGGCAGAAGTTTGACAGGTGGGGGAGGGGAGGGCCAGCCACCTGCCCTGAACCCTGAGGGGTCCAAACATCCTAGATGGGAACTCGGCCCTCCCTGTCCTCACGAAGGTATCGTTGTCAAGTGAGGAGGAGGAGGAGAAGACAAATGTTAGGTTCTGGTTTGTTAGCTGGATTTGTAGCTTCTGAACGTGTGGACGCCGGGTGGTGGGTATCTGCCAGAGCTCCTGCCCCGAGCCCCGCAGATGGCGTGGGGGGGCCTGGCTGGTCCGGATCTCTCCCCGCCGCCTTCAGCAGCAGAGGCCGCGGCCGCGGCCGCCCACCCCCTGGGTCAGAAACTGCTTGATGAAGCAGACCTAGCAAGCAGTCATTCCCAACTTGCTTTAAAACTCCCATTTTTCTGGGGCCCCTGGGTGGCTCAGTCGGTTGAGCGTCTGACTTCAGCTCAGTTTATGATGTTGCAGTTTGTGGGTTCGAGCCCCGCATCGAGCTCTGTGCTGACAGCTCAGAGCCTGGAGCCTGCTTCGGAATCTGTGTCTCCCTCTCTCTCTGCTCCTCCCCGACTCACATGCTATCTGTCTGTCTGTCTCTCTCTCTCTCTCTCTCTCTCAAAAATAAACATTAAAAAGATTATAACAATAAAAATCCCATTTTTCTCGTGGAAGCAGTGTTGTTGGCCCAGAGAGGTGAGTGCTGCTTCTCAGTGGACAGTCAGGGACTGACCAGCCAAACCAGGAAGGAGCAGAAAGACGGATTCTTAGCTGCCATCACCCACCGCCGGGACCCTGGCATTTGCTCCTGGGCGAGCTTCCCTGAGCCAGAAGTCACCTCCTCTGTGCACATCTGTGCCTCCCTGCTTTTGCCCCAGGCACTGCTCCCCTAGCCTGTGAGAGCCCCGGTCACGGGACTTGCAGTCAGGGACCAGTGTGTATCGTTTCCGATTGGGTCCCTGCTACGGGTGGGTGCGGGGTGGGTGCCGGGAACCTCCAGCAGCGCCCGAACCCTCTCCCTGTGGCGGCCTGTGTTTTCCTCAGACCCTTTCCCCTCCCACATGCACCTTTGTGCTGTAACCTCGTGCTCCCCGTCAAGAGGACGGACCTCCTTCTGCACCCGCTTGGGGCTGGGACGGCCCTGGGACTGCTTTGACCCACAGAATATGCCAGAGGGGTGACAGAGCCTTCGGCTGGCCTGACAGCTCCCTCTCCGCCCTCGAGTGTCAGCACCACATACGTAGGGTGACCACACTGAGACCACGGCACTGTGAGAGACCGTGCGACGGACCCTGAGAGTGAGGCAGCCCCCAGGACGGGGCAGGAAGGACTTCTCTGGGCCTGGCCGAGCCCTCCCTGAGCCCCTGAGCTCAGCTCAGAATCGGGAGCAAAGCAAGATGGCTGTTTTGGGGGAGTTTCCTGGGCCTGCTGCCTTATGTTCCCGTCGTAAGCCTTCACTACAGAGCGTGGGTGCCGGCCGGCCTTCTCTTTCGTGTCCGGAGGCTGCCCTACAAGGTGAAAATTGGAGTGGCTAAAGCAACAATCTGTGGTCTTGTAGGTCTGGCGGCCAGAAGTCCAAGACCAGGGTGTCAGTGCGGCTGGTCGTCTCTGAGACCGTGAGGGAGAATCTGCTCTGTCCTCTCCCGACTTCTGCCGGAGAGACAGATGGTGCACAGAGACCCACACACAAAGACTGTTCACTCAGTGCTGTGCTGCTAAGATACAAAATCAAGGAGAGGAACCGAGGGCCACTGAGGGCCCGGGGAGGACCCCTCTTGAAGTGGGAGGGCCTTGAGTTGGGAGGGGTCCAGTCATGTGAACAGCTAGGGACAGTGTTCCAGGCACAGCAGCATGTGCAAAGGCCCTGAGGTGGCAACAAGATTGGTGCGTTTGGGGCACAGAAGGAAGCCCTGTGGGCCATGGGGAAAGGACAGAGATAGGTAGGAGCCAGGCTATGTAGGGTTTGGGGGAGGCCACTATGGAATGTGGACTTTTATTCCAAGTGAACCGAAGAGCCACTGGTGCATTTTATTCAGGGAAGTTACATGATGTGACTTCTGCAGCTCTGTGGAGAATGAGAACGACAGCCAGGAGACCAGGCAGGCAGTGTCTGTAGCGGTCTGATTTCTGGAGTGCAGTGTAGGCGGATAGAGTGGGTGGAGAGGATGAGGAAGGGGGAGGCGTAGAGGTGCTGTTGGGCCTTTCTCAAGATGGGGTGGAGGCGGGAGCGAAGCGCAGGGTCCGTCAGGCACCCACGCGGGGCTGCGGGGTAGATGGCTGGCCGTGTGGACTGGACCCGACCTCAGAGGTGAGGGGCCGAGGCGGCTCACGACCTAGTGGAGGTGGTCCCGCATGGTCATGGCAGCCACGCTGTCGCCCGAGGCCTGGGGGATCGCAGGGCCGGGGCGAGGGCCCAGCCGCAGGCCAGTTCACACCACCCAGAGAAGGGGCCTGTGCCGTGTTTGGGGTGGACGGCGGAGCAGGGCCACCAGACACGGCAGGTGTGGTGCAGGCGTGGACGTGGGCTGTGTGTCGGGTGAGGGCGAGCCTTCACCGAGCCTCCCGGGGCCAGAGCTCTCTCTCCCGCAGCCGGCCACAGGACTGCACGTGCATGCCCGGGTTGCGCCTGCCCTGGAGCCCGGCTCCGCGCGACCGTTCAGAGCAGCGGGACACCAGGACCCGCCCCCAGGCCAGCAGGACGGCCAGCGAGGTCGCCCCTGGGACCTCCAGTCCCCGCCGAACTCTGCGCTGCTGAGAGCCCACCCTGCGTGAATCGCCTGGGCCGGGGCCCCGGGGTCCCCTACACCCAGCGTGCAGCCGGGGTACCTCAGATGTTCCTCACGTGTCGTTGTGGGCCGTGGGTGGAGGGCGTGGGAGCAGCTGGCTGCAGGGGCCCCTCAAGCTGCTCAGGACTAAGGGGCTCAGCCCGCGTCGGCCTTGGAGCCCGGCTCCGGGTGGCTCGGCCCGTGTTGCCACGTTTCCAGTGGGCGCCTCGGAGCTCCCGGGGGCCCTCGGTTGGGCACCTGGAACGTCACGAGGGAACTTCTTCAGGGGCAGCCCATTTGGCCTCACTCGCTTAGGCCAGCAGGTCCTGTGGGACTCCGGGCAGGCGGTCCTGCGGCCGGGCTCGCTCAGGCTCCGTCCCTCCGTCTGCCTTCGCGGTGGCCCAGCCTCCACGTGCTGGGCTGCGCTGAGATACACAGTCTGCATTCGACAGGGAGACGGCCCTCAGGCTGGCTGGGGGGACCCAGGGCCAGGGCGTGTGCAGGGGCGCGGACAGAGGGTGGGGCGACATAGGACCGCTTGAGGACACCAGCACGAGCTTGGGGCCCTAATTCAGTGTCCTGGTTGAAGGGTTAGGAGCCCCCCCACCCCGCCGCCAGCTCCTCAGGGAACGGGCTGTTCCCACACACTGCCTGTCTCCCAAGCCCGGGAGGGAGGGACGGCTCCGTGGCCCTCGGCAGATGGCAGCCCGGGGGAGCCTGGCTCAGGTAGGCAGAGGTGCAGCAGCTGCACCAGGACCAGGAGGGCTGGGGTCTCTGCTCCTCATCAGCCATTTCCTGAGCGCCTCCCGGTCCAGGCCCTCGGAGCAAGCCGACCTCCTCCCAGCCATCCCTGGACCTTTGCTGCTGGACAAGGAAGGTTGAGAGACGGCCCCGTGGGAGGGGACGGGGGCGGGACCTGATGGAGTCCCACAGACAGGCCTTACTCTGGCCTTGCCACGCCCCAGCCTCGAGACCTTGGCGTGGCCTTAGCACGGTGCTCCACCCCAGCTCTGGTGTTAGAAAGTGACCGTCCCACGTCCCACGAGTGGCTGTGCCCAGCCCGGGGGGGGGGGGGGGGCAGGGCAGCCACCAGGGCCCATCCCTACCCCCACCACCCCCCTCCTGCATCTCTGGGGACTTCTCTGTCTCTAATTTTTTCATTTTCTGTTAAGGAAAAACCGGTCTGCAAACAGCTGATGAGATGTGCAAAGTTGTACATAAGGGTCGACATCGTTTATTGGGGTGGGGGTTGGATTTTCCGACTGTGCCAAGATGGCTTCTCTTAGAACTCCCCAGCCTAAGAATAAGAAGCTTAGCAGACCCTCCCCCCAAACTTAGTGCAGGGCCTGAGGCTAGGGGAAAAAAGGGCAGGATTTTATGTAGCAGGGACAGACCTGCAGAAGTCACCACCAGCAAGACGGAAAGCGCTGTGACCCAGAAGGGGTTTAAGTGTGCCGCTCCATCCTCTCAGCAGGCGCCGATCAAGTCCCCCTGGAGGCCCGGCCCGAGCAGGGACTGAGGGTCAGAAACTTCGCTGCCGGGCTTAGTGGAGCCTGGTGCGTTCCCATGCTGAGGACCAGTGGTCAGGGCTCAGAGCAAGGCGCATCCTGGCGTGGGGGGCTGACGGGGGCCTTGCTCTAGTTGGGCAGGTACAGGAGGGCTTCACAGAGGAGGAAGCAGGGGCAGGGCCTCTGAGGACACGCCGGAAGCTTTGCCAGGGACCCGGTGTCCTTTGGGGCGCTGGGTTGTGGGGACACTCTCCGCCTGTCCTGGAGAGGGAGGGGACAGGCGGGGCACCCAGCCCCCTGCAGCCCTTCAGCCTGGGCCCTCCCACCATCTCTTCTCCACCCTCTGCTCTCTCCATCTGGTGTTTCAAGGACCGAGAGTGAAGGAGCCGTGCTCACCCACAGTGTACCCCAAGCCCTGCCACCTGCCCCCTGCCCCCCGCCCAGCCGTGCCTCCCTGGAGCCCCCAGAGAGCAGGTTATGTGAGCCACACACCTGCACACGTGCACCTCACATCTGGATGAAGCCCGGAGGTCAGGCCCCGGCCTGCGGTCGTCCCCGTGACCTGGGCTCGCAGATACAGGGCTGGGGTTGGAACCCAGGCCCGTTATCTGGCAGTCCACACCCTGCCCGGTATCGTCCAGGGTCTCCCCGTCCTGCCTAGGACTGGGGTGGAGCGCGTGTTAACCCTTCAGCCGGACTTGTGGGGGGGGGGGGGTGGTGCGGAAGCCGTGTACCATGAGAGAGAAGGTGACGCTTGTTGAAACAGAAGGGAGACTGTTCCAGACCATTGCTGCGGGGGTCAGGACGACGGAGAGTGGGGAGAGATGAGGCCCACGTCTGTCCGCGTGCAACAGCCGGGACTGGAGGAGGGTCAGCGGGCGGAAGAGGCACCAAGAGGAGACGTGGGGCAGGCCATGTGCTCAGACGCTGCGGGCAGGGGTCTCCCTAACCCGTCTCGAGTGGGTGGACGGTGCCAGCTGGCAGGCCACGGCCAGGAGGGCACAGAGCAGCCGGGCTGACATTTGCCCGGGCCGGGGGGGATGGTCAGCTGCTGCCAGGCACGCCCCTCAAATTCCCTCGGGGTCCTTAGCCCACACTCCTGGTCTCCTCAGGGCCCGTGCAGCCTCACCGCTCCCATCACCTCACGTTTGCGCTCACTTCCATCCCCCCACCGCCACCCCTGTGGACCCCGCCCTCTGCTTTTCCTCACGTCCCCCCGCTGCCCAGCTGAAGGCCCGCCGCACGGCCCCACGATGCTCCTGGCCCACAGAGGTCCACACTTGTCACCACAGCAGTCCCCAGGGCCTCCCTTCTCTGAGGTCTGGGGGTCAGCTCGGGGCCAGGCGCTCCGTCTAGAGCCAGTGGTGGCGGTGAGGGTTGGGGGGCTGGGGGTGCACGACTAGCGGGAGCAGGAGAGGCTGGCCACCGAAGGAAGGTGGTTTATGTCACCTCCTGGATGGCCGTTCTGGGCCTCGACCATAGTGCAGGGCTCCCCGGCCACACCACTGCCCACAAGACTGCTGGGCACACCTGCTCTGTCCTGCCCACTGTCCTGCCCACCGCCGAGTCAGCTTCTGGAGGCCCAGCGAGGGGCCCATTACCCAAGAATCTTCCTGAAAAGCACAGGCCCTGCTCAGTGCTGATACACGAACCTACCACTGTGTTCTGAGAAATGGAAAACAGCAATCTGTCTGGAGACCTCACTGTCCCCTGAGTGCTTGCTGGGGCCTTGGGGGTGGGAGCACGGGGTGGCGGGGGGTGGGGCAGAGGAAGCAACAGGGCTGTGTCTTGTAGCAACATCAGGGAGACCCAGCCCCCACCTGCTGTCGCTCAGCATCCCAGAGAGTGGTTGATGGCACAACCCCGGGACCCTTCTCTGGGGCTGGAGGGCCAGGAATGGTCAGTTAACCATCCCCCGTCCCAAAACAGTGGAGGCAGGTAGCTGTGGGCCCATTTTGGGAAGGACAGGATTACGGGGGAGCACGACTGGGGCTCTGAGAAGTGCCAGGTGATTGTTGCTGGACCAGAGAGTCGAGGCCCTGGGCTGGTACCCTGGCAGGGGTGGGGGCCCACGGCTGCTGGCTGGAGGCAGGGCCAGGGGTCATGGGGGCTCCAGGCGTCAAATGGGAGGCTTTCAAGCTCCTGGGGGTGTTTTCTCTTTCATAGAAAAAACTGTCCAAAGACTTAGCTTTAGTTTTAAAAACCCGTTTAATTTATGACATTAAATTCCAAATCTCAGCTCTTCCGTAAGCCCTTCACGTGAACTTCTGTGTCTTGCGATGTCGTTTACGAATCTGGTATGTTAACAGTCTCTTTTAGGGGAGCCTTTGATTCCATTTGGCCCATTTGCAGACTTGCTTACATGCAGTTTAAAATGTTTAAGGCAGTTTATTTATAACTGTAACGTATCGGATTCCGTACATCTTCTGACATGGGTAAAACACACACGACGTAAAACCACGTAAGCATCTGTGCGGCTGAGTGACATCACGTGCACTGTTGCTGACTAGCTGTCCCCCCGTCCAGCTCCAGAACTGCCCAAAACCCACGCCCCGTCCCCAGGATACACTCCCCACGCACCCCCCGGCCCCTGGATCCCCCACCCTGCTGCCCTGCGCATCACAGGCGAGAGGGCCGTCCCTCCTGCGTGTCCCGGGTCTGCGTCCGCCTCCCTGCCGGGACCTCGTCTCTGCGGCCGCACAGCCAGTGTGAGCACCAGCATGGTGGGAGGGTCTGTACTTGAACCAAGCCCGGGCATTGGCGTTTCGCCTCCGTGGCGAGACGGGCAGGATGACACGTACTCCCTCAGATGAGCAGACAGAGCCCAGCACCACAGGCCGCCTGCCCACAGCAGACCCTGTGGCGTGAGCCCCAGCTCCTGCGGGCAGGTGCAGGCCACTCCCAGGCCCGGGTGCTCGGCTGGGTGTGTCGTAAGCAGAACGGGGCAAAGACTAGTTTGTGTGTAATTCCCCTTCCGGCCGCCCTCTCCTCTGTAGGAGGCCACCTCAGGGCCCCGGGCACAGTCCCTGCGTTGTTTAAAATAATAAATGAGGTCGCTCTGGAAGGACGACCTTTTCAATTCCTGGAGAAACCTCCCAGCCCCAGGGCCCACAGGAGCCTCCGGGAGCACGTCTCGCTGTGGGAAGCGTCCCTGCCCTGGGCCGGGGCGTCCCCTTGGGACGACAAGGCATGTCTGCCAGCAAGCGTTTATTGAGCGCCTACTAGGTGCGCGACTTGTGGGCAGCGCGGTCAGTCTGGAAGCGGAACGAGTTCTGCCCCGTGCTCAGGGTCATCAAGCAGGCTCGGAGAGACCAAGCCCAGGAACAGGGTACCCACGACCCAGGGCAGCGCCCAGCCTCACTCAGGACGAGCCCAGGCACACTCACAGGCCAGGAATCATGCCCATTAGCAAGAGCGTCCACCCTCTCCTTGTCTTCTGGCCACACAGCGCACTAAAGCTCCATTGGACGCTGACTGCTCCCATCTCTGTGCGGGCACCAGCCGTGGCAGGGTGTCGTCGCCATGAGAGGGTGGGATGGCCCCCCTGGTCTCCGCATTGTTAGGGGGAGCACCTGCGCTCACCAGCCACAGCCCGGCCAGCAGCCCCAGAAGTGGACGAGGACCTGAGCCGAGGACGCCCTCGGAATGGCACGCACGGGCCCCGTCAGGGCGGCCACGGACACCTTCCAGGACCGTCAGCACCAACGAGCACAGGCCAAGCGTGCTGGTAGTCAAGGCTGCCTGCTGCCCCTGGAAGCGTGTGATCCCGGGTTCCGGATTCGCCTCGAAGCGTGTGCTCCGTGTGATCCGGGTTCCGGATTCGCCCAGCACAGAATGGCTAAGGAGCAGGCCCACCAGCGCTGGGCCAGCAGAGGGAAGCAGGGTGCACACAGGCCCACCGGCACAGAGCTCGCCGTCCCTGCCTGCCTCTCCCCCTCTGCTCTGCCAAGCCACGGTGCCCTCCTGGCTGCCCGTCTCCTCACCCGCTGGTCCACTGGCCCCTGACCACCAGAACAGGTGGCCCTGCCGGTCCTTCCTGGGCCCCCAGGCCGTGACAGCGCCATGTACCCCGAAGCTTCTGTGGCTCACCTCCCGTAATCACCAAAGGGTGCTGTGTGCATGTGGTGCTTTGGTCCATTTTACAGCAAGACGTTCCACCAGGGTTTAAGTCTCCAACCCAAACTGGAAGGCTGGCTGTGTAACACCAGGAGGCAAGGGAGCTGTACCTTTGGCTTGCATCCTGGGTCGAGATCCCTGGCCCGTACTGGGGTGGAGACTGGCTCACTGTGCCCTGTGCGAGGCAGGGAGGAGCCGGGCTGAGGTGCTGGCCCACGAGAGCTCTAGAGCGGGGATGGCCCCCAGGGACTAAGGGTCGGGCCTCATCACCCCGCTCCAGCAGTCCCTGGATTTAGGCAGCCTGGAGAAGGAGATGTGACCTTGGGTGGGGCAGTGCTCCTAAGTCCAGGCTGTTTACAGGTAGCACTGCCAGCCTCTGGGGGAATAAGGCCTCACTCTGGAGCGGTGCCTGGGATGGGGACCGCCAGTGGCCCCCACAGACCATGCTCCTGGGGGCAGCGCTCCTGTCTCTGAGGGGGTAGATGTAGTCGTCTAGGGTTTATGCCGTCAGTGCGTCCGTGGTGACATTTGCTGCTGATTAGGTGGCTGAGACCAGGCAGGGGAAGGGCTCTGCAGGCCGCAGGTGACTGCCACATCTTACAGAAGGAAACCGAGGCCCAGAGACCGAGGGCAACCTTGGCCGTGCCACTGAGCGATTGCCGCCTGCTCCGGTCCCCCAAGCCAGATGAACCAGGACTGCTCCAGAGTGTCTCTCTGTCCCTGTGGTTCTCAGCTCACAGGTCCATACTTGGCATAATGCAATCAGTTCAATGCAGCAAATGTTTATTGAATGCCTACTGAGTGCCAAGAAATGGGCTTGGGAGGTACAGACAATACGGTTGTGTTGCAGCTGAGGAAACAGACCAACAGATAAGTGAGCCATCATGTAAGCCAGCTGTGATGCTGCGAGAGGGAAGGGGGCTGACATGATCCATCTGGTGGTGTGCAGAGGGCAGGCACTTTCCCTCAGTCCCCATCTGCCTTCAGTCTGTATTCCAAGTAGGATTCTGGAGCTCCTAAAATGAGTAGCTCTCCAAAGGGCAAGCAACTAATAAATGGCAGAGGGGAGACTCAGTGTGGCCTATTTGACTCAGGAAGTTGAGTAACGGCACAGTCAAGGCCCCAGGAAAACGTAGGAAAATCTGGAAGGAATAAGAAAGGCTTGTGTTGGAGACAGTAGTGAATTTAGGCCCTAAAGGGGGAATGAGAGTTTAGCAGGCACTGGGGTTATCCCACCCTGAAGGATGAACAGAGCAAATTAGTAAAGGGGGGAAATGCAATCAAGAAATATGATGGAAAGTGAATGACAGAGGGAGGGAGGATGGATGGATGGTGGGTAAATGGATGGTGTTAGATGGACAGATGCATGCTGGGTAGATGGATAGATAGGTGGACAGATGGTGGTGGATGGGTGAGTGGTGGATGGATGAGTGGGTGAGCGTATGGATGGGATGGGCGAGTGAGTGGGTGGATAGATGGGACATGTAATCTAGTGTTGGTTGAGCTTATAAAGTATCCAAATCCTGTGGGCACAGGAACCCCAATAGCTAGGCAGATTAAAAGGAGCTGTGGGGGTCACCTTAGCTGGGGGCACAACAAAGCCATGGTCGACAACTTCAGTAGGTGAAACAGAGGAGCCTGACCCTGTTGCCAACGGGTACGTGCTGGTGTCGGGAGCAGGTGGGTAGCACACAGAGACAGAGAAATGAGTAAGGGCCAGAGGACGGCCCTGATACCTAGAGCAAGGATGCTTATGGGTGACCTGGTTTCTGGAAGGGCCGGTTTTGTCTGAGAGCCAAGTTGTGGTCAGTTCCAGGAGCTATAATCTTGACCCCTGAGCATCCCTGGCCTCTTGATCCCCACAAAGATGTGTTCTGTTCAGTTCTGGCTGCTGGTCGTTTCAGAGCTGAGAGATCCTTTGTGATTTTCAGACTGATAGCTGACAGAATTGGGCCAGAAGTTTCAGACACATGGCCAGGTGGGCCGACCCAGTGGGCTACCCATAACCTTTTGCTGGGATGGGCTGGACTCATTTCAAAATCTTTTTTTTTTTTTTAAGTGTTTATTTTTGAGAGAGAGAGAGAGAGAGAGAGAGAGAGAGAGAGAGAGAGAGACAGAAAGAACATGAGCGGGGAGGGGCAGAGAGAGAAAAAGGGAGACACAGAATCCGAAGCAGGCTCCAGGCTCCGAGCTGTCAGCACAGAGCCCGACGCGGGGCTCGAACTCACAAACCGCGAGATCATGACCTGAGCCGAAGTCGGATGCTCAACAACCGACTGAGCCACCCAGGCGCCCCAGGCTGGACTCAATGGCATATTGGTCGGCTTAGCAGGAAGCAGGCCAGTTATTCCTCAGGACGGCCTTTGCAGCCCCGCTGACCGGCCCCGGCGCTGCCCTTGAAAAGGCCTCCTCCCCTCTTGCTTGGCCTCTGCAAGCCTCCGAGCAGAGCCCTGCCTGAGCTGCCTGGTGGAGGGGCGAGGGCTCTTGGCTCCTGTGCTGGAGTCACAGTCGGTGCCTGTGGGTCCACGGGGCAGTCTTTCCTGCCTGTGTCACTGGCTGCCGCTGCCGCAGGGAACAGGTGAAGGCACGCGGAAGGAAGCAGCGTGAGCTCTGCAGATTGAATCTCAGCTCTGGCAGGTGACCTGACCTCGGTGCGCCTCATCTGTAAAATGGGGACAGTAAGACTCCTTTGTCCTATCGCCCTTGTGAGGCTTGATGGGATCATCCGTCCAGTGGACTGAGAACCGTGCCAGGTGCACAGGGAGCCTTGAGAGAGTGGGAGTTAACGTGCTGTAGTGGTGGCCACTGCAGGGGGACTTTGGGAGTGGGGAGGCCAACGGCGGCCACAGGAAGGCGCCGTCCCTCCCCTCACACATCCCTTCATTCACAGGCACTCGCTGGTCAGGAGATGGGCGACCCTCAGCCCCTGCCTCTGGGGCTCCCAGTGTATGGGGACACAGCAGGGATAGGAGGGGACAGCCGGGGTCGCCCAGGCTGCAGTTCGGAGGACGTTCAGAGCTCCAGCACCCCCACGCTGCGAGCGGGACAGTGTGCTTGCGTAGGCCTGCACGCAGAGAGCACCCTGCTCTCTGCAGCCCTTTGTTGTCCCGCATCCCTGCCGGGTGGGCGGTCTCGTCCCATCCTACAGATGAGGAGACTGAGGCTTGTCAGTCCTCATCCACAGCAGCTCCAGGCAGGGCCCTCTGGGCGTGTCCTTCCTGCTGAGCATTCTCTGCAAACCTGCGGCTGCTGTGTGTCGTCTGTGTGGTCACAGGACCAGGGAGCCCTTCCTCCAGGGATAGCTGTGCGGAAGGCTCCGGGTCGGAAGCCAGGTTGCCCTGGCGGGGTCATCCACACTTGCTATGGGATCAGTGCCCCCTCGAGGCGGCACAGTGACAGCTGTGACCCGCAGCAGCCACTCACGCCATCAGGACGGCGCCCCCCAAGAGCGTACTGCCTGACCTGGTGGACAGCTGCCATCAGAGTGGCCCCTCAGGACACATCCCTCAGGCCATGGGGAGATCCCAGGACTCCCAGATCCCGCCCTCCCAGGCCTAGAACGTGCATTCAGAGAAGCCACCCGTTGGTGGAGACAGGCAAGAGGTCTGTCCTGAGAGCAGAGGCCCAGAGGCCAGCTGTGGGGCCTGCCAAGGCCCTTCTCCGACTCTGTCTGCCTGGACGCCCCCTCAGCCTATGCCCAGCACATCCCCAGGGGTTGTGCGTGCAGGGGTGCTGCCTGGCCCCAGGCTCCTCCTCTGCACACCTGAGAGGACCCAGCCAACACAGAGGGGCAGCGGCCTGAGGACATGTGTCTCTGTGCCGGGGTGGCTGGGGCCGAGGGGCCACGGAGGACCAGCAGATGGGAGCTGGCCAGGGCCCCAGGGAGACCTGCCTCGGGGATGCGGTAAATACACACGCGTTTGCAGGGCGTATACCTCCACCAGGGAGAGCTGGGATCTCATGCACATCCTGCCCTCTGGGGCCTCTGGGATGTTCAGCCCTAGTCAGAGAAGCCCAGGCTGGGAGCATTGCTCCTGGGGCCTCAGTCAGGGGGATTGCTTCCGACGAGGGTCTTCAGGTCCAGAAGGCATCCCACTGGCCACCCTGGGACACCTGGGGCGCCTAACCCTCAGGCGTCTCTGCCCTGACGTCCCCCTGTACTGTCCTGGGGTGGGCTGTGGGCTGGTGGGCTCCTTGCCCTGCCCTGGGTCTATGCAGGGCTCAGTCTCCCCCTACTCCGTGAGCTCCCCGGGCCTGCCACCCCCTACGCATTCCTGCACTGCCGGCCCTCGCCCCGGGGAAGGCAGAAGGTGAGGGACCCTGCCCCCTTACCGTGTCCTTGTGAACCAAAGGCAGTGATGGACTCCCTGGGGCACCCATTCACACGGCCAGGAGCAGCCCTGACCCTGTTCCCAGTTAAGCACAGGGCAGCAGGCTCACCAGCACCCTGTTTGTCCAGCTGCCCCTGTGGTTTGGCCTTTCCGGCAGCTCGGAAGGTTCTTTGGTGGCCCAAGTCGTTCCCGACTGACTGTGTGTGCTCTGGGACGCTGTGGTTCTGTGGCAAGCTTGGGCTGTTGCCACTCGAAGAGTCTGTCCGACATGATGAACGTTGACCCGCCAGATGTCAGGCCCTGGGCTGTGTGTGGGAGTGGGGGGAGGCCCCTGGCAGTGTCCGGTATACTGTGGGAGCAGACTCCCACCCTGGCCCAGTAGAAAGAGGGGTCTGGACGTGCACTTGGAGGGGCTGAGCCCAGGCATGAGAACCATAAAGTAATAGCCCGTTTTGAAATCATCCAGCCCGTTCCTCTCATGTAGCAGATAAGGAAGCAGACAGGGAAGCTCAGAGAGGTTAAGTGATTTACCTAAGGTCACACAACAAGCGGTGGATTGGCTGAGTTCATTCTTGAGTTAGTTCAGTGAACGAACCCTGAGCCCCTACCCTTGAGCAGCTAGTCTCCGCCCGAAGGCAGTCTGTCAACAGAAAACTCTTGAGTAGGGGCAGTTCCTGGTATGGCAAGGAGCTGGCGTGGGGCTGGGTGCAGTATGTAGGAAGTCTTCCAGGAGGAGGTGCTGCTTGAGCTGAGTTTTGAAGAGGCCAGTAGGAGTCAGCGAGGGGAGGCTCTGAGGGGCACTGCATATGGCTGTGGGGGGTTGACATGTGGAGGTGGTCTCAGGGTGCTGGGGGAGAGCGACCACAGGGAGGGAGAAGCAGACCGCCTTCACCTTGGTCTGGACTGCTCTGCAGGAGCAGTCGGCATCATTCATTCCTACGTCCCACGTCACTTGATGTCTTCTCTCCGGAAAACCCTCTGTCTTCTGCTGGGCAGCCGAGGAGGCCGGAGTCCTGGCTTTGGGGCCTGGCCGGTGGCAGGCCTGCAGATCCTGGTGGAGGCCCCGTGTGAGCTGGCCCCGCAGGCGAGGGGGTCCGAGGCTGGGATGGCGTCGTGCGGTGAGAGCAGGGCTGGGTGCAGGAGCGCGGAGCTGTGCCAGGGCTCCCCGGGTGGCGGGGCCGGCTCTGTGTAGAAAGGCCCGAGAAAAGATGAAACCTGAGAGAGTGAAAAGGCACACACATTGCTCGGGGACGGGGGAGTCATTTCACACTCTCTGCTCTTCTCAGAAAGACGTCTTTGCCTAATGCTGCCAGCCAGCAGGCACGTCCTCCGTGGTTTTCTCCCCTTTGATCTCCGGTTGTCTCAGCGTGTCCAAATCCAGGCGGTTGAAGGGGGCTGGCTCACTGGAGGCTCCTCTCCCTCGGCCGGTGTGTTCCCTGTCCCCTGGGAAGGAGCGGGGACCCGGCTGCAGTGCACCCAGCGAGGCCTCCGAGCCATGCTCCCGAGTGCCGGGAGCTTGGGCACGTGAGCAATGGAGGCCTGTGGGTGTCACGGCTCGGTGTTGTGACAGCCGCAGCTTTCAGGGACCTCACACCTACCTTACTGTGTTTAGGGTTCATGCTGTTCTGGGGGGGCCTTTCTGGAGCTCAGTGGGGGACCCCAGTTCTGCCCCTTCTGTGGCCCCTCTCTCCACTTCTAGCCCTCTCTGTGGAGATGCGGATTGTGGGACGGATGTGTTTGTGGGCCAGGTTTGGGGGGTGTCATTTCCCCAGCTGTCCCCTGAGCAGGACTCAGTCCCGTGTTCACACTCGCTGCTGTGTGCCCAGGAGGAAAGGGCAGGGCTTGGTGAATACCCGGCCGGCCTCTGCCACCAGAACCTCCTCAAGTTCAAGCAAGTGTTCCTTGAGGGAAGAGCAGGGAGGGCTCCCTGGTGGAGGGGGCGTATGAGCAGGGCTTTGAGATGCAGAGCTGGGAGGTTGCGTGCCAGTGAGAGGAAACAGGAGCCCAGCACAGACGGCAGGGTGGGCGCAGACAGCTGCAGGCACCGCCGTGAGCGTGGAGCCCTCGGGCGAGGGGTATGCACCGGCTCTGGTGCCTGGGGGACCCGGGCTGGGGCTCTGCCCTTACTTACAGCCTCTGCCACCGAGGTAGCCGTGTCAGTGTGCTCCGAGCCACTGCCTTGCGGTCCCCTGCCCCAGGCCCCCATGCCTGTTGGGCAGGCTCTGCCCTCGCCCGCGTGTGTCTCCTCCACTCCATGTGCCAGGTGGTGCGGGCGTGGTGCCCGCATTCAGCTGAGGAAGCAGCTTCTGAAGGGGCTCACCTGGCCCTCCACTTGGCATCTGAGCTCTGCCATCTACCTGTGTGGCCTGAGGGCACCGGCCTGGAGGCTGTGGAGGGTGTCTGCGGCTGGGACCCCAGACCGGTGTGCGGTGTTGGGGACGCGTGTTTCTCCCTGTGTTCGAGGCGGTGGTTCGCCGCGGTCCACAGGCAGCCGCGGGCCGCGCCAGGATGCAGCCCGAGACCTGTCTGCTGGGGGCAGCGCTCCCTTCCTGCCAGAGCTCGCCCCCACCCCTACCCTGGACTCTGCCCCCTGAGCCCCCCGCAGCACTGGACGCCCTGTGCCAGGCGTGCTGATGGCCGGCCGGGTTCAGGAGGCCGGAGAGCCTCTCGGTGAGAGAATTCTGAGTGGCACGGGCCTCCTCTGCCAGTCCAACCCGCCTTAATTTTAATTTAATTCCCTTTAATCTTTAATGAAAAGTTGTAAAAGTAAATTATTTACCCAAGAGAGCCAAACGGCTCCTCAGGAGCTATTCTCCACTTGAGGGTAATTACACGTGTGGGCCTTGAACAGGCTCCCTCCCTGGATGCCGAGGAGGAGGCATTCTGGTTTATGAACTAATTAGCTACCTCAATAACTGGTAAAAATGCATGCCATTTGGTGGATTGAGAGCAAAGCTCCGGCCTCATCTGGTGCACACCCTGACAGTCGCCGATGGGGGCAGAGAGAGCCTGTGTTCCAGCCCCGTGACCCGCAGGAACCCCGGGAGCTGAGCTCTCCGAAAAGAGCACTGTGGTTCTGGGCAGACAAGCCGGCCCTCCTCCTGCCGGCCACTGTCCATCTCCGGCCAGCTCCGTCCGAGCAGCACACCCGACGGAAAGACTCGCTTCCCCCAGTGCTGGAGGCTCACAGAGCCGCGGCAACAGCGAGGGGGCTGTGTGGTCTGTCACCCCCTCCCCAGGCTGTGCACGGCCTTTCTGGGCACAAGACCCTTGTCCCAAACACCATCACCCCCCCTCCTGGGCGTGTCCATACTTCTAACCTCTTTTCTAAACCCTCTCTCAATATACAAGAAAGCAGCAAAATTAAACCGGAAATTCCTTGACTAAAAGGGACCATATTTGGCATAATTGGTCAAGACCTGTAGGAGAGGGTGTGTGTGTGTGTGTGCGTGTGCACACATGTGTGTGTACGTGTATAGACTACAACACGGCTCACTGAGGGCCGACGTGGTGGTCTAGATTGCTACACCATTGGCTCTGGGCTTCCTAACAGCCAAAGAGAAAAGGTCAGTTACTTGGCTCTTGTTGGTAAAGAGGAAAGATATGGCAGTTGACTAGAACATTGGCATTAGAGAAAATTCTCCACTTTTTACTGGATTCTTGGAAACTGCAGAGTTGCCTGCTAGATGTGCCCCAGGACAGCCGCCCAGCTGCTGCCAGGGAGGAGGGTGCAACCCGGGGCCTCACCTTACCTCTCTCCTCCCATCCCAGGATTCGCTTGTCTGTCCACTTGAAGTTCTTCCGCTTCATTTAAAGAGTGACAAAGCTTCTCAATTAATGCCTGAGCCACGCCTCACCTGAATCAAATGTGACTGTAAAATTTAGGCCCGCCCCAAATTTATGTGGACGAGAAAAACGTGTGTCCTGTGAAGTTGAAGTTTCGCGTCTGCTTTAACTTCCAAAACCTGAGACACCTCAGCTGTTCTTGGGTCTTCACCTAATTGGTGTCTATGGCTTTGTTCTTACGTCCTTGAATTTTTCTTTATCCCAAATTAGACACTTGTGCCTAAAGTCTACTTGGCCATCCCATCTCTTACCGTCAGCAAAGGCAGGGAGAGGCTTGTTGTGGGGGGAGGGTGGGGAGGGTGTCCTTGCTAGGAGTTTGAGCTCAGCTGGCCATGGGAGCCTGGTCCTAAAGGAGAAATGAGCCGGTTGTCACATAAGCCAGTTGAGCAAGAGGCCCACCCTTTTTACCCCTGAAGGTGATTTGCACATGATCTTGGGGCAGACTGGTATTTCAGGAGGTCCCACCCCAGCTTCCTCTCCTGCCCTCCCTGCTCCTCTGTGCTGCCCGCTCTGGGTGAGACTGTGGACGCGGGCACATCGCCATTATATGCTCAGCGCCACCCCAGACCCAGAAAGCCAGACACTCGGGACACAGCACGGCCAGGAAGTTCTTTCTCTTTTGAAAAGTCTACTGTGGGTCGGAACCCTCAGGGCTGTTCACAGCTGGTTAGCAGATGTCTCCTGATTGGCCAGGAGCACGCCCCTGCCCGTGACCCCTCACACAGCCTCTCTGCACAGAGCAGACGGGACAGACAACCGCGGGCCTCGCAGCCGAGCCTGACTGCCTGCCTACCTCTGACCTGCGTGTCCTCGGGATCATTCTCCTCACGGAGGCCCCCCTGCAATTCTGTGACCCCCGCTTCCAACCTGCCCCTCGCCTGCAGCCACACTCTCGGTCCCTGCTTGTCCCAGGGTCTGGTCCTGGGCTCCGGGAGGAGTGGGAGCTAAGGGCTTGGGATTCCAGAAGGTTCTCACAGCTATGCAGGGTGAGTAACGACTTCACAAAAGAGCCCTTCAGAACACCCACCCACCCCGTGGGGCAGCAAGGGCCGGTGCGGCATGACCAGACGTGGCCAAACCAGAAATACCCAGGAAACCATCGGGAAATGTTCCTTCATCCCCACTAGGGCGGCTGGAACCAGAAAGGCCACAACAGCAGGTGTTGGGAGGCTATGCAGAAACCGGAACCCCGTGCACTGCGGGTGGGAATGTGAAACAGTCCCACTGCTGCGGAAAGCAGCCTGCTGGCTCCTCGGGTTAAATATAGTCCCCATGTGACCCGGCGACTCGACTCCGAGGTATGTGCCCTGGGGTGACAAAGACCCGCATCCGCGCAGACCGTGCCCACGGGAGTCCACGGTACCGCTGCTCCTGACAGACGTCAGTGGACACAACCCAAATGTTGGTGACGGACGGACGGACGGATGAACAAGGTGTGGTATGTCCACACGGGAGCCCTGTCCTGTGGTAGGAAGGATGACCCTTGACGGCAGGATGCTGAGTGAAACCAGGCAGACACAGAGACCACATATGCGTGATTCTCCTCCTGGTGAAGTCCAGAAGAGCCAGGATGTCGGTCGGTGGTCATTCAGGGCTGGGGGAACGGGGAGGAGGGGTGAGGCTAAGGGAATGGAGGTTCTTCTTGCAGCGATGAGAACATCCTCAAATCGTCCGTGGTGATGGCTGCACAGCTCTGGAAATGTACTAACAACATTGAATTGTCCCTTGTAAATGGAAGAGCCGTGGGGTCTGTGAAGTCTATTTCAGTAAAGCTCTGGAGTGCAGGGGTGCAGGGGGAGCTCGGCCCGGCCCACCGCGCAGCAGGGCCAGCTCCCGAGACTGTCCACACCAGCGAGGGTGCCGGCCCGGCGGGTTGTTCCGGGCACTGAATGAGACAACACCGTGGAGCCTTCGAGCAGGAGCTAGGATACAGCGGGTGCTCGAGGAACCAACAAGAACAGGGAAGCCAGCGCCAGGCGTACCAGAGGCCTAGCTACAGGGTCCGAGTCGGGACAAGCCCCTTCCACTGCGCTTTCCACCTTCTCTGGGCTTCTTCGGATCATGGAAACTTCTGGGGTGAAATGCACGCAGTAGATTGGTGCATCCCCAGGACCGTACCTCTGCGTCTCCAAGGCACCAGGAACAGGTTGCTCCTTCCTGGCACCGCTTGTGAACTGGAGCAGAGCTCAGCAGAGTCAGCGTTTGACAGGAACCCAGGCAGGGACCTAAACTAGCCCCGGGTCTGCCTCCCGGGAGCCTTCGTGGCCAAGCAGAGCTGCTCCGGTCCCTCCTGGGGAGAGATAGGAAACTGACGCTGGAGGGCAGAGACCTGTCCCAGAAGCGGGACCCCGGTCTCTCATGCCAATTCCGAGACCTGGATGACGGGCTCCCCGTCCAGGCGGTCTCCCCTGGGGACTCGGGGGCAGCCCCTGCTTACCTCACTGGCCCACAGCAAGCTCTCCCGGGGCCAGGCTGTTGGGCCCAGGCCCTGGCAGCTGCATCAGCTTCCTGCACCTCAGGGTCCCTTAGCAATAGTCACACCGCTCTGTGTGCCCTCCAGTAGGGACAGGAGGTTGCCAGTCGAGGGCTTGGCCCCGAGTAAGACACCAGCAGGTGGGGGCAACACCAGATTCCTACCCCCACCCGGGGTGCTCACCTCTCCCCCATCTTGTGGCTCGCTCCGCACCTCAACCCCCACCCAACGGTGGCTGCCCTCGACCAAAGAGCAGGCTGGCACCGGCAGCTTCCTCCTCCTCGCGCCTCTCCAGAGTGGGCCCCCCGGGGCCCTTCCCTCATCCCTGCTTCTATTTATAGTCTGTGCTTCTGCCAGAGCCCGGGGACGTGCCGTAGCATAAACGTGGCAGCGGTTTCGGGAAGAATTCTGGGCCAGACAAAATTAAGTCCGTGACTCTGGCTGGTATTAAAAGTGAAGGAGAAGCAGGGCCGGGGGCAGAGGGAGAAGGTGGACCCGATTTAATGCTTTGAGGGAAGAGACTAATCTGCTCCCAGGAGATTTCTTACAACATGAGATTCTCCTGCATGAATAATGTCCTCCACGAAAGCTTGGTGGACGAGTCAGGGACCCGGAGCCAGGAAGTGGCAGGTTGATCTGAACGTCCTCCCCACAGGGCACTTCAGGGACGTGGCCCAGTCTCCCTGAGTCACAAGTTACGGACAAGTGACTGGGGGCCTCAAGGGGGCAGGGCGTGGCCAGCCCCAAAGCGCACACATGCGCTCCTTCATCCAGCCTCTCAGTCACCCCGCAGATGGCAAACAGCGAGTGCCTGCCTGGCCTGGTGCTGGGGACACAGCAGGTGCCAGTTCTCCCGGAGTGTCCAGGGAAGAAGGAACGCAGTTAATATTAAACAAATGGGTAAACAAGAGATAAGATGTCGAGGGTGACGGAGGGGTCGTGAAGAGGAAAAAGGATAGGAAGACTTTTCACTGAGTGGTCCGAAATGGCCTGAGGACAGGGCCAAGGTGGCAAGGGTAGCAGGTGCAGAAGCCCAGGGCAGGTGCGTGCCGGGCATGCTGGAGGGGCAGGAAGGAGGTCGTGTGGTTAGAGCAGGAAGTGGGGGGGCCCTGGCTGGAGCCACGCAGGGCCTGGGAAGCCAGGGTCAGTAGCCATGGTCTGATCGAACCTCCCTTTCATTCTGAGTATAAAGAGAAGCCACAGGCCAGCCAAGGGTCAACCAAGGGGGTGACAAGATCGAATGGCATTTTTACACCATCCCTTTGACTGTTGTGTGGAAAAGGGTAGAACAGGAAGTGTGGACACAGGGAGGCCTGCCAGGAAGCTGGCCAGGGCTAGGGTGGAGAAGGGAGTGGTGGCCACTGACCAGCGGTCGTGCCAATGGGCTGGGTGTGGGTGCCGAGGTGGAGTGGCCTCCGTGTGACCATCAGGTGCAAGGCGGGGCCCCTGTGATGACATCAGGCCCACCCGATACTCCAGGATCATCTCCCCGTCTCAGGATCCCTAACCTCATCACAGCCGCAAAGTGCCTTTGTCACGCAAGGGAACATATTCCACAGGTCCCAGGGATTATGATGTGGACATCTTTAGAGGGGCGTTATTCTGTCTCCACACCATCCCTGTGGCAGCAAAGCAGACTCAGGGTTCTGGAAGGTGGGACCCTCCAAAGCCGGAGACCTGTCTGTCCTGCTCTCCGCTCCCAGGTGGGGGTGCCCCGTGCGCAGCTGCTGGGCACCTGTCGCTGGCACGGGGTGGGGGGCAGGTGGGCGCCTCGTGGGCTAGCCCCTCCTGGGGCTCCGCTTCCCTGAAGCTGGGACGTTCTGGGTCCCGGCCATGCGGCCTCACAGGCTGCGCATCTGTCCCTTCTGTCGCTGGCTCCTAGCCCCTCGCTGCCAAGGCCCCGCTCCCCAGCGGCACCCAGTCCTCTGGGTGAAGAAGGGTGATGGGAGTCTGCAGCGGTGTGACAGCCCCACGGGCCCGACCTGTACCCCCAGCGTGGGTGCCAGTCACGGTGGTAACAGCACCAGTCAGACCAGCCCTGAGGCCACCGTGCACCCCCCGCTCCGCTCACACACACCCGATTCTCACAAAAGCCCCCGAAACGCGTTCTGCTGTCCCACCTAAAAGAGCAGAAGCCGAGGCTCAGAGAAGGCAGGCAGTGGCGGGTGCAGACGCGGACGGCAGGATCACCCCACCCCGCCTGCAGAGGGACGTGGGGGGTGCCCCCACCAGTGTGGGGGGAAGCGGGGCAGGTGGCCCTGGAGGTCAAGGGGGGAAATTAGGCCCCACTCACGCCAACACCAGATGAGCCCACCCCACACGCCATAGAAAGGCACCATGGTGGTCGTGGGGGACACTCGAGTGGGGACGTGCCGCCTGCGTGGGACACATCACACACGCTGGTGTCCCCGCCCACCTGCAGGGGGTCGGCTGGCCGGTCCACTGTGCACACAGAGCGGGAGCTCCTTGTCGCAGTCTTGCCGCGGTCCCAGTCTTGCCTCTCAAGGTCCCAGTCTTGACTCTCCCGCGGTCTTGCCTCTCAAGGTCCCAGTCTTGCCGTGAACGGGTAGACATTGCACCTGCCTTCCCCGTGTGAGGGCAGCGGGCTGACCTGGCGGGGAGGCCTTCACAGGGGCCTCTGCAGACAGGACTCGAACCGAGAAGCCGGAGCCGAGCCCAGCATGTGTCACAGGCCCGCGGTGACTGGGTGGTCTTCGTCCCCTCCCCGGCACGTTAGAAATGACTCCAGAACAGCTCTCCTTTGAGAAGTATTTAGTTATCCAACCCCATCCCCTTCCCGGTGAGTCCCGTGAACCACTGGCGGAAAGCTCAGTCTTCTCCTCTGGTCCCGGCTGCCTCTGCCCACTGTGCCCAGAAGGGCCCTCCTCCCAGGACGGGACACAGCTGGCCCGGGACAGAGCTAGAGCCCGGCGTGTGCTGGGGAAGCAGTACCAGTGGGGTTACAGACCCCACCTGAGCACAGCCAGCATCCTCCACGTCCCCAGCATCTTTGGGCTTATCTTCAGCAGGTTTCTGCAACAGCCCCCGACCCCCGACCCCCGGGTCCCAGGAGAGACCGGCCTCACTGCCCTTCTCGATTCAGTAAGCCTGTCCTTCTCTCAGGGAACTACAGCCCTCTGCTCTGCCCCGCTGTGTCCTCCCAGTGACCTGGGAAGGTTTGGTGCCCGGATCTGAGATGCTGGACTGCAGAAAGGAAGGAAACAGCTGCTTTCTGAGCGCAGAAGTTCCCTAATTTGACCCTGGCAGTCATTATGGGTGCCAGGTCTGGGGGGGGCACGCCCTCCGCTCCCAGTTTGCCTGGTACCAGGGGTTTTCTGGGTGCAGGACTCCCAGCACTCAGGCCAGGATGGTGGGGACAGTTGTCACCCTGTGAGGGAGGACACAGCCCTCAGGCCAGGATGACAGGGGCAGTTGTCACCCTGTGAGGGAAGACCCAGCAGGTGGCAAGACAGGTGGGTCCTGCCCCTCTGGAGGGCCACAGCCTGTTTCCCAGGGGCCCAGCAGTCACATCTACGAGCAAGAGCCAAAGATCTGGGGGCCCAGCGGGGACTGCTCACCTCAGACCAGGGCAGGGAAGGCCTGGCTGGGTCCTCTGTTCTCTCTCTGGTCCTCAGCCCTACCCCAGGCCTCTGAGGCCAGGATCAGTAACCCGGCTTTGCAGATGAGGTGAAGGACACTCAGGTGGGCAGAGGCCTCTCCCAGGATGAAGGGTCAAGGCAAAGTTGACACCCCAGCCCAGCCTGCTGCTTAGCCAGGGGCCCGTCCCCCACCCCTGCTGCCCTGGCCTGGCCACAAGTCCCTGCTCCTTCTGGAGAGTGCTGAGGGAAGGTCACCACCAGCAGCTTCGTGCGGAGCCTCGTCTCCCCTCTCCCCTGCCGGGGTGGGGGGCGGAAGGCAGACAGAGCTGGTGGCCAGGGAAGGGTTAACAGCACCCACAGGCGGGCTGGGGGCCGCTCTGCAGATGAGCCAGAGGCCAGTCCTCAGCTGCGCTAGCAAGCCCGCGACCCACACGATTCTCTGCAAGGAAAAAAAGAGCGGAGATGTAATGAGCCAGCCACCCTTCACTGATTTGCACATAATCGTGTCTTTCCCTTAATGGAACCACCGACCGAGGCGCCCTGACACCTGCTCCCTCCATTTTCCCCATTTGATTCGAGAGGTTTAGGTGGTCCCGGGTCACGTCCAGTTCAGTGTTGAGCAGACGTTAGGGTTACCGGGCTGGCCTGTGCCTGCACTTGGTGACAGCCTGTCCTCCGGGCCGTGTAGCAGCCGCCCACCGTTGCACACCTGGCTGTGTGGCTCCGCGTGGCCCAGCTCGTGGCCTGCCTGTCTGGACTGAGAACTTTCTGAAGGCTGGGACTTGCGCATTTCTCTGCTCCTGTCACCTTCGCTGCAGGTGCTAGTGGGACTTGTGGGGCGGGTGGCGAACATCAGAGCGAGTGAATGTTATCCAGTGATCTGGGGCGGGCGGCAGGGAGTGGGTTCTCCTCCTGGGGACGTGGGGTGGGCAAGGGGCGGGCCCTGGGGCTTCCTGGAGGTCAGTCTCCACTGGCGCCCCACACCCACACTCTCAGAGACATTTTAACTCGTGTCCACTCCTGACACTGTATCCCAGGAACCTGAGGCAGGAATCCAGACAGAGCTCAGTATAAAAATGTGTACATCGGGGATATTTATATACCGAAAAAGTGGACACGGCCTGCGTGGGGCTGGGTGGGTAGATTAGTTTATTGCTTTAATGGAATCCCCTGCAGGCTTTGAAAATGTGCTCACGGAAACATCAACATGTGGAACACGCTTATGTTCCGTGGTCCCAGAGAGCAGCTACCGGGCCACGGTACTGAAGACACGTGGAAGTCGGCACCGTGACGCTGAGTGTGGCTGGGGGAAGGGCTGGGATTATGGGGGCTTATCAGAAAATGAGTTCTGTTTCTATGAACTTCCCAAGTTTTCCGTAACGTGTCGTAAAAGCTTGTGATTCTCAAGAAACAAAGGATGTGGGGGGGCACTTCATCTCAGAAGGCTTTGCTGGAAGAACGGACTTGGTGGGAAACGTGGGGGGTTCTGGACCCGCAGCTCCCTCCCCCCACCCAGCTGCCCGTGGAGCCCATCCAGGCGCGCCCCCTCTCTGTCCACACTCACACGCACGCTGCCCCTCACGCACACTCACCCCACCCACACCCACGCTCTCACACGCATACTCCCACTCATGCACGCTCATGCGCACACCCACACTGTCACTCGCATGCACACTTGCACTCCCACGCACACTCATACACACACACATGCATGCTCCCCCCACGCAATACTTACACACTCCCACCCATAACTTGCACGCTCTTACTCACACACACACACGCACACACGCTCACACGCTCCGAGCCCTGGCTTGGCCACGCAGGGTCAGCTGCACAGATGCACACGCTCCCTGAGGACCGCACTCGCCCTGGAGGGAGGATCTCCGCCCCCCTCCATTCGAGGGCAGGCCACCCTGACCTTCCCCCAAGCCTGCGCCTCCAGGACCCCGAGTGAGGAATCAGCCTCATGTGGATGCCCGGGCCCCCCGGCTGCCGGGCAGGAGGGTCTTCGCCACGGCCACCTGGCGACCCCAGCCGGCCCCCGCCATGGGAAGTGGCGATGACGGGGTCATGCTCATGAGCACGTGAGGAATCGTTACACGGCGGGGTGGGCGGGAGCGCTTCTGTGGCTCCAAGCAGTCCTCACGCGTGAGGACGTGCACACCCGCGGGTTGTGGTCACGTCACTCCTCCATGGGCCCGTGGACGTGACAGGGAGAGGTCGGTGAGGCGGGCTGGCAGCCGCACCGGTACCGGGTGATGCAAGGTCCCGATGCAGCCTTAGGACCCCCTCCCTGACCCCCACGACCTCCTGACCCGCCGTGTCGGCGTCTAGGGCCACCGTGAGAAGTTACCACCTGTGGGCTCCACGCAGCAGGGTCTGGAGGCCGGAAGGCCGAAGTCACGGTGCCGCGGGGCTGTGCTCTGCTCCGGAGGCCCCGGGGAAGGCTCCTTCCTGCGTCTTGCAGCTTCTCGTGCTGCGGCCCCCAGTCTCTGCCTCGTCCTCACGGGGGTTCTCCTCGGGGTCTGCTCTCCCCTTATCTGCCTGTCCTGAGAACGTCTCCTGCTCAGATCCCAGCCTGTGCCCCCGACCCCTGCCTCCAGGCAGGTCCCCCAGACTGCCCCTCCCATCATCCCACTGGGATGTGCTGGGGCTCCGGGGGGCTGGGGGTCCCAGCACGGCACTTTCCAGTCCACCGGCCCCCACCCCCCTCTCCCCCGCACCTCTGCCCCCCAATCCCTGCTCTGCTCCTTGGGTTCCAGACCTTTCCCCAGCTGGCATCCTGTCACCTCTGGGGTGTCTGGGGGAAGCTGGGCAGGCCCTTCTGCGTGTGAATCAACAGTGTGTGGCAGAGGCCCAGCCAGGTGCCTACTGGCTGTTCATCTTACAAACACCGTGCGCCACCCCTGCCACAGTCTTGCCCTGCGGTTCTGAGTCTCTCTCACCTGCAGGAGCCCCCATGGGCTGCCATCTCGGTTCAGCCCTTTCAGGCAGGAGCATCTGGGAGACCCCTAAATGACCCGGGGCCCCTCCAGCGTGGCACACACCCTCTGGGTTACAGATCTGGTGCCCACACGTGTCTCCTCCAGCCTGCACATCAGGACGGCAGGGACCGGGCCACATGTCTGTGTCCCAGCACTCAGCCTACACGGAGGGGCTGGCTGCATTCGTGGGGGAACAAGTGAGCGGGTGGTTGGATGGATGGATGGATGGATCGACGGACGGATGGATGGACGGATGGACGGATGGATGGATGGATGGTTGGATGGCTGGCTGGCTGGCAAGGCCAGCTGGGCGGTGCCCTTGACATTCTCGTGTCCTGTGACCCTTGCAGATGTGCTGGTGGACGGACAGCCATGTGACTGTGAGGCTGCAGCCTGCCGGGTGGGCGACCCTGTGCGTCTGGAGGTGCGGCTGACCAACCAGAGCCCGCGCAGCGTGGGGCCCTTCGCCCTCACCGTGGCCCCCTTCCAGGACCACCAGAATGGCGTGCACAACTACGACCTGCATGACGCCGTCTCCTTCGTGGGCTCCAGCACTTTCTACCTTGACGCGGTGCGTGGCGGTCTGTGAGCCCCAGAGCGGCCCCCACGGCCACTGTCCCGGTGCCCCCTGCCTTCCCCTGGTGGGGACGGGGACTTCCCTGACTCACCGTGGGCCTCACGTAGCTCACTTCTCTGTGTACTGAGTCCTGGCCGTGAACCAGGATGGCGAGACCTGGGGCCTTACTGCCGTCATCCCCGGCCCCTGCCCCTCTCGGTCCGCGCCCCCCGCTTCGCGGCAGCCTGCGGCCCAGGAGAACTGGGGAAGTCCACTGAGAGCAGCCCTCACGCCACTGAAATGACACCTCACCCCAGCCACTCCCCACCCTGCCGGCACCCCCGGACGGTCCAGGGAGGGAAGTGCTATGCTCCTTCCAAAGCCAGAAGCTAAGGCTCAGAGAGGGACAGCCGCCTGCTTGGGGGAGCACAGCAGGAAAGCCCTTGGGGGGGCCCTCCCCCCCACCCCATTGCCCCCACTTCCAGGCAGGTTCAGGGGTCTCCTGGTGGCATTGGGGGTTGTGCTGCTCTGGGCTGACATCGCTCCCTCTTCCCCACAGGTGCAGCCCTCAGGCCAGTCGGCCTGCCTCGGAGCCCTGCTCTTCCTGTACACGGGTGACTTCTTCCTCCACATCCACTTCCACCAGGACAGTGCGAGCAAGGAGCTGCCGCCATCCTGGTTCTGCCTGCCCAGCGTGCACGTGCGGGCCCTGGACGCACAGGCCTGAGCCCCTCCCGCCCCCTCGGGGTCCCTGTTCCTGTGGGCGCAGCTGGCCCGGCCTGGCCCCCGCCTTCCCTCCACCCGGCCCCAGTCTCGGCCCCTGCTCTTCCTCCCCTCTCTCCTGCGCCCCAGACACGGCAGCCTCACCCCTTCCTGGACTGGCCAGCAGGACCCTCCGCTGGAGCCTGGCATTAACCAAACCCCAGAGCGCAGCGCCCACGCGGCCCGGGCCCCGGGGTCCCTGCACCTGCTCCCGGGACCTGGGGATCACAACCCAGCCAGGAGAAAAAGACGGCACACGTGAGGCGGGGACCCCCCTGAGGCAGCCCCGGCAGGAGAGACGGCTTGGAGGGAGTCTGCCCCCAGCAGGCCGATGTTGGGGGGCCCGGGGCCATTCCCTGGCCAGGCCTGCGTGTCTGTGTGTCTGTGACAAGTTCTCCAATAAAAGGCCCGCCTTGCTTCTCTGCTGCCCCGCCTGTGTCCACGCATTTGCTCGTCCAGTGTGGTCAGGGGGCCACCCACCCAGCCCGTCAGCCCCCAACTCCGGTAGGGACACGGAACAGAAATCCCCATGTCACACATGGCTGGTGGCCCACGCGGTCGGGTCTGTGTCTGTCTGTCTCTGCGACCCCAGCCCTGCCCTGTGCATGCGCTCCTTGGGCCTGGGTCCCCGGCCCCTGTCACAGCACTGACTCGGGCCCCTCTCCCCAGCTCTGGCCGTCTCGGCCTCCCACTTTCTCTCATGGGATCCACACCACATCCTCTCCTTTCTCCCCTTCCACTCCCTCGGAGGACGTTCGGGGGTGACAGCGGGTATACGCTGGTCTGGGCGTCCTTGGCCCCAGGGGACAAGCCCTGCTGAGGCCACGGCAGCCCTTGGCTGGTGAGGGCGGCTGTCCCCTTAGGACTCCCCTCTTCCTCGCTCCCTCGGGGCCACCTGCCACCTGCAGCCCTCCCTGCCTGGCGGGCCCCAGCGCCCCAGCATTGCTTTTTGTCTGCCACACATCGCTCTCTGGGTGGGACTCTGGGGCCACCCCATTTCCACGAGGCCACCCAGACAGCGGGTATGGCACGGACTCTCCCTCAGGGACAGAGGAGGAAGGACGGTCACCCGTCACCCGTCCAGGAGGAAGGCCTGGGTGCGTTGACCCAGGGGGACCCTGTGACTTGAGAGGTGGGTGCTCTTTGAGGGGGTCTAGAGCCCCCTGGTCCCGATCAAAGCTGCGGGTTCGGGGTGGGGAGAACTTTACAGGCCCCACCTCATAAGAGGTCATCCGGTCAATGCCCCCCTGTGCCAAGCGTGGCTGGGACATGTGGCCCTGTTGTGCGTTCCCCAACTACCCTGGGCCCAGGGGCACCATCCCCCTCACGGGGGGGGGGGGGAGCAGGGAACTGAGTCTCCACGTGCCTGGAGCACATGGCAGGAGATGGCTGAGTGGGATGAGAACCCCACAGGGGTCCTCCCTGCTGCCGCAGCCCTCGGCACCCAGGAGACCGCCAGGAGGGGCCGCCTTCCCCCACACTTCACTCTGAGGATGTGCGTCCAGGTCCAGGCCCAGGCCCTGAGGTCAGGCTGCTTAGCGGCTCCCACGAGGGTGAGTGGGGCCAGAGCCCAGCCTTGCCCTGCAGGCCCGTGCCGCCCAGGGGAGGGGCACCTGACTGAGATCGCACGAAGCTCCCGTGGGGACCGTGGTGGCCCGCGCCTGGCTCCTCAGCGTCCACCCTCACAGGACACATCTCTCACTGAGCTCTGCTCTGAGCAGCCCCACCCCTACCCCCCCGCCTCCAATCCCCCAGGCAGGAGGAAGCCTCAGCTTTTCGGCAGAGGCCGACCCAGGAAGGGTCCGTGTCTGAGTCCCCGCAGCAAGCCCTGAGACAGGAATCAGCCCAAGCAGCATGTCTAGGAGGAGCCCCCACCCCCACCCCCACCCCCAGCCCCGTGGAGAGTGAGGGTCAAAGGGGAGGGAAAGGGCAAGTGATGGAACATAGTAGCAAGAGAGCGCCTGCCTCGGGGCCCCCCAGCCTGCGCGTATCCTCCGTCCCCCGGAGTTGGTTCCTGCTGCCCGCCTGCCGGGCACTACCAGATCGGCAGCCAACGCTTCCCTGTTGTCCCCGGGGCACTGGAAGTTCCCCGGAATCTTGGAGGCAGGGATGGGGAGTGGGGGCTTGCCCAAGGCCATTTTCTGAGACGGGCTGGGTGTGGCATGGCAATGATATCCCGCCGCTGCCCCCACTTCCTGACACAGGCCTCCTACGTCCCTTGGATTCCCTGGGTGATAGGCGTGTTTTTGTTCTAATGAGAGGTGGTCACCAGAAAGACCCAGAATGACTAAAAGCTTGGAACTTGAGGGCCCACCCCCCTCCATCAGGTGGGTGGTGGCAGAGAGGGGCTGGAGCTTGAGTTAAGGACCCGTTGTTCCCGTGAGACGAAGCTTCTGCAAAACTCCCTGAACTCTAGGCTCCAGAGAGCTTCCTGTTTGGTGAACACATCCACGTGCTGGAGGGGGTCACCCCAGCTTCAGGGGACAGCCCCGGACCCTTCCAGACCTCCCCTGTGCACCTCTTGATTTGGCCATTCATCTGTACTCTTTGTAATATCTCCTATAATAAGCCGGTAAACATAAGCAGCATCTTCCTGGGTTCTGTGAGCTGCCCTGGGACCTGAGGAGGGGGTCATGGGAACCCCAGTTTGTAGCTGGCTGGTCAGAAGTACAGGCGGCCAGGACTTGCAAAGAGTGTCTGCAGTGGCAGTCGTTTTATGGGACTGAGCCCTCGACCTAGCTCCCGGTAGTTCACGTCAGAGCTAAGTTGACCTGCAGGACACCCAGCCAGGGCCGGAGCGGGGAACTGGCTGGGGTGGGAACCACGCACTTGGCATCAGAAGGCGCTGTGAGAAGGCCGTTTCGCTGGCTAAGCCAGGGAGGGAACCGGCTGCCTCGTCTCCTGGCCGGGGCGGGGGGGTTACATCAGCAGGCCTGGGGGCCGGGGAGCTTCCCAGGGACCCGAAACTCCAGGCCCAAGCCTCCTCCCCAGGCACAGGGTCCCCCTGCAGCATCTGGCCCCAGGGACCCCGTGTCCGGGCTGCCGTCCGTGGCCTCCTGCGGGGCAGTCGGGGCGGGCATGCCGTGGGTGGCGGGAGTTAGTGCTACACGTCATCGGCTGCCCGAGGCTCACGGCTCCGTACGGAACACAGGCCCAGGTGGCCACCAGGGCAGGGGCTGGGGCCTCGGAGCAGGATTGCTGGCAGCAGACGGCCAAAGCCCTTTGCTCGGGCACCAGAAAACGCCTTCCCGGGCCGTGTGACCATCCGTCCGTGGCTCCCCATCCGAGATGCTCCGCCCACGGAGGTCAGATGGACAAGCCCACTGCAGGAGGCCTCGTCCCGGGTCAAGTCCCGGCTGAGATGCTTCCTGGGCTCCTCGCCTGAGGCGTCTTGTCCGTGAGGCTCAGATGAGGGGATCTAAGACAGGGACTTATTCCGCTGCCCTGCACACAGTAGGTGCTCTCTGAATGGCCAGTTGGCCCTTGGGCCAGGGTCTGGGAATGTGCCTTGTGTCCCCGGGCAGCCTGGGACTCCTGGCAGGGGGTCCACTCGTGGTCCATCCTGTGCACCTGTTACAGATGCATCACCCCGACGGGTGGGGACCATGTGAGGCTGGCTGTTCATCCTTGGTTCGCGTCCAGAGACGCCTTCAGAAGGAAACCGAAGCAGTTCCCTGGCGAGGATTGCTGAGCTCGGGGGGCCACTTGCCCAGGGCCGGGCAAACAGTGAAGAGAGACATGGGAAGACCTGGTTTTACTCTGCCCCAGCCTGAGGACGGAGCCCAGGACACTGTGGGGCTTAACTGGATTAAACTGAAAGCCGTGCCGTGAGCAGGTAGACGGGCACCTGTCCCAGGCAGCCAGGAACTCAGCGCCGCCCACAGGTGGGCCGGTGGGCAGGTGCACAGGGCCCAGCAGCAGGACTGAGGATATGGAACCCGCTCGCAGCAGTGGCACCTGGGAGACCAAAGGGCCGGCTGGCTGGGCCTGTGGGCAGGAGGGTCTGGGAAGGCTTCCTGGAGGAGGTGGCGTGGGGTGGGGGAGGAAGAAGGGATTTCTAGGAGTGCAGGAGGGCGGAGCGAAGACCTGGAGGCAGGACAGCAGGCTCGTGAGCCCCTGCAACACGGAGGGGCCCCGCCACTCCTCTCGGCCACTGAGGACTGACCGGGTCTGTGCTCGGCTGGGGCAGGCCCCACGAAGAGGTGGTGACCTCGTGGGGACACGGGGGAGGGGGTCGGGTTCTGTTTGGGGCCAGACGGGGGCCTGAGGAGGGCGGAGACACCCAGGAGGCAAACGGGCAGGAGCCCAACGGGCAGGAGCCCAGGAGAGAGGCCAGGCCGGGAGACAGGAGGGAAAGAAGAGGGGTTTGAGCCAGCGGGGGTGTGGGGTTTGTGGCTGGGTCCTCTTGGACCTGGGGGACGGGGGTATTGGCCACTGCCCACTTCTCCACCTCACGTCCTGTACCCCTCCCACAGGGCACACAGTGTGCCCCAGCCACGGTGGCCTTTTCTTCTCCATCAGCAAGCCTGTTGTGCCTTGGGGGCTCGACCGTTCTCTCTGCCTGGATGGGTGCCCTGCCCACCGGCCCCACGGGGCCACCTGCATTCCGCTCTCAGCCCCACGTCACCTCCCACGAGGGGCCCCTCCTGACCACCCGGCTGTCCGTGGAGGAGGTGGCCCAATCTGGAATGGTCTCTTTGCTTGCTCGTGCATTGTGTGCTCTGTCCTCTGCTGAAATGTGAGCCCCTGGGAAGGTGGCCGGTGGGTGGAGGGCACTGGGTGGGAGGTGGCTGCGAGCTGTCCCCAGTCTGGAGGCAGGGCCCTGCGTGGGTCGAGCACGAGGTCTGGAGCTCAAACACAGCTCCTGCTCTGCCTTGCTGTGTGACCACGGGCTGGCCACTCCACTTCTCTGAGCCTGGACTTCTCATGTGTAGAATGGAGATAATGATGTGCAGCTCAGCGGGAGCTTGAAGGTTCTATCTAAAGCCTGGAATGTATGAGCATGCCTGGGTGCCCAGCAAACATCGGTTGAATGAAAGAGTGAACATAGCCATTCCCCGGCTGTGAAGCAGTCTTGGCCCTGTGAGACACATGACCTTGGCCTCAGTGTCCTGCTCCGTAAAATGAGATCTACCCCATTTCAGCCCCCAAATCCACCACCCACAGGAGGAGAGGACATGAGGCTCTTTCAAGGCTCTCCTGACCCCCAAGATGCTCTGAGCTGTCCAGACGGGGTTCTCTGAGGCCGGTAGGACCCCAACTCTCCACCCTGTGAAAAGTGTTGAGCAAAGCCAGGACAGGATGCTCTGTGGTCCGTATTCATCCGACCCTGCCCCTCTGCCACCCCCAACACACAGTCAGAGAAGAGGCCACGGGATGGAGAAGGGGAAGCTTGGGCACAACACTGGGCCCAGGTTATCAGGGCCCTCGAGACAAAAAGGCCCCAGGCCATGTATCAGCTCTCTGTAAGCTCCTGAGCAGGGCCAACAGGCGGGCTCCCAAGGGCCTCCACCCACCCAGATGGAGAGGGGGTGGACCAGGAATCAGGAGACAGGAAATAGGACAAAGAGCCTAGCCAGCCCGGCAGAAGCCAAGACGCGTCTCATCACCGCAGGCTTTGCAAAAAACTCGAGACAACCTAAATGGCCACTAATGGGGACTGGACGAGTCTACTGCACTTATGGAGACGAGGCCAAATGGGACAGACGGTACCTGAGCACCCAGCGTGCACACGTCCCAGGGGCTGCTGTAGATGGAACTGATGTGTGCAGCTGACCCCGCTCAGGCAAACAACTCCCCCCCCAACATACAGACTCTACATTTCTATGCATCAAAAGCTATCTAGAAAAACACGTTTGAGAGATGGAAAGGATACATACCTCTCTGAGAACAGTGGTCTCCTTCGGGGCCAAAAGGGGGTTTCAGAATGGGGTGCAGGCTGGGGGCACCTCAGTCATGGCAACTTGCTTTTTACAAGTACGTGGGGGGAGGGGGGAGAGAGTTGCGGTAGAAATAGAGATGATGGAGAGAAAGGGGGCGAGATGACGGGTGGAGACGGAGAGAGATGGTGAAGACAGGAGGACGGAGATGGAAGCACAGGAAAGCTTGTGCAAAACCCTGACAGCGTGTGACTCCCACCGGGAAGCATAGTGGCAGTTGTCCTTCTTTGACTTTTTCTGTATTTTTCGTTTCCACAAACAAACAGAAACTTCACAACACTTACCGGAGAAGATACTGACTGCAACGAGAGGGAAGTCTTGAAGGGCAGAGGTTGTGGTCTTTTTGGAGGAGGGGATGTTCGAAAGAATACAGGCACCCCGAAAAATGACCCAGCCAGAGCCTGTGCTCCGATGCCCCCGGCCCCTTCCGCTGCTAGAACGCCCCCACCACCCTCAAGCCGAGACGTGAACGGAGTCAGGCCACGTGGACTGTAGGAAGTTGTAGCTTTGTCGCGGGCTCAGCGGGAGCCAAGACCCATGAAAACCTGGGGTGGCTGCTTGTCGGCATTTGTGTGGCTGAGTCCTCGCAATCACGGAACTGTTACGCGTTAGCATTGGCTGAGGCAGGAACCCAGGAGCAGGTGTCTTGGTGAGGGCTCCACATCCTGGTTCCTCCAGGTGCTGTGTGCTCCTGGGCACTGCCATCCTACAGCTGGGGTATCTAGAAACCTCCCCTCTCCCAAGGGCCAGAAGAAGCTATGCCAGGAATAGGCTGTGTGCTTTTCACTTCACCAGCTGAGCCGGGTTGGTCTCGTCCTCCTGACGTTTGTTCCCTTTAGGCAGGACAGGCCTGCAATGGCCCCATAATCACCCAGCTGTCACGCTCTGTCATCCAAAATTCACCAAGCAAAGATCCATAGGAAGATGCCGGATGAGCTGGACCCCGCCCGGCTCAGCCTCTTGTCAACTCTGACCTCAGGCAAGTCACTTAAATTAAGCCTCTTTTTTCTTCTGGATAAATGGAGATAAAAATTCTCATTTCATGGGCACCTTGTCCTCAACGTTGCTACACACGATAGCAATGCCTTGATAGATCCCGGCTTCCTTCTCCTCCCTTCTCACTGCCTTTCTTTGTCCTACCAGGTACCTGTCCAGCTCTGAGCCTGGCATTCCACTAGTCTTCTAGGAAGCCTGACACCTGATGTCTCTGTTCCCCATTAGTCTGCTCCCTGGGTTCATTTATTAGGTAACATGAAATAATAGAAGGCAGGTCTTTCTAATGCACATGCCCAAGTGAGAAATGGATTGCCTGGCAAAGGAGTGAGCTCTGTGACTTGTCACAGTGAGCTCTTTGTATTCAAGCAAAGGCTGGATTTGTGGATGGTTTCAAAAGATCATCCCTGCCAGCCCAGAAAGCACTGTCATGATGACACCTTCTGAGCCAGCCTGGTCCCAGTAAGCAGAGAAGAGAGTGGGATGCATGGGGTCGCCTGGCTCCTGGGGCCTCTGAACATTGTCTGAAGGGATTAAGACAAATTATAAATAAGGATCAAAAGAGGGAGTCAATGTGATGGGTTAGGGGCCCTAAGACTCTTACAGAAAACAATGAAAAAGGACGGTAATTATACAAAAAACATTTGTGAATGCATCTATTAGCTGGCAGGAAAGTGAGAGATACTCAGCCCCAGAACCTCCAGAGAGGCAAGTGGGGCACTGATGCAACTTTCACTTTGAGGGTTTTTGTCAACATAGGAGTATCAGTTTTTGTAGTCTTAAAAAATTGAGAGGAGAAAGACAACCCCTTGGGCGCATCAGGTGGGGAATCATAGGAGACCGCTCCTCATGAATTTAGGAGTCCAAAGGATTAAATCCTTAGTAAAGGATGAACTGAAAATATCCCCTACCCTACTCAGAGAGCGGAAATAAAACTTTTCTGTCTCCACGCTTTGATTCTCACCCAGAATGGCCCTCCCATGCACCTGCATTCCCAAGCCACACTCCCTAAGTGCTTTCCCCAAACCTTGAGTCATTTATAAGCTTGAAAGTGGTCCTACCCACCTCACACACCCTGCCATCACATACCCGGCACCTTACAGAAGTAAACACATCCTTTCTGAAAGAATCCACTTTTTCTCAGAATTCCAAGGGTTTCTACAAGGAAAATGAATAATTTGGAGTGTTAAAAGAAAATTATCAAATATAAAAGGACACAATGCATCATTCGTGAGAGCCAGAAAAAAATCAACTTAGGCTTGATAAAAAAAAAAAAATCAGGTATTGGTTTTATCACACGTAGACTATAAAATAAGCATGCTTAATCTGTTAGGAGAAATGAAAAAGAAGATTAAAACGAGTAAAGATCTAGAACATAAAGAAATAATCAAATGGCGCTCCTATAACTGAAAAATAGAATTAAAATTAAATACTTAATGAATAGGTTGAAGAGCAGATTAAACCCAGCTCAGGGGAGAACTAGTGAATGAAAGAGAGAGCCGAACAAGTTATAAAAAATGCAGCCCACAAAGATCAGAAAGCATGAAAGAGACTTAAGAGAACACAGAGAACAGAGTGAGAAGCTCTCACATATATCTCATCAGAGGTCCTGGAGGACAGTAAAGAGAATGGAGAAAAGGCAGTATTCAAAGAGATAATAACTGAGAACTTCTCAGAATGATAAGACAAAAATCCATGTATTTAAGAAGCTCAACAAACTCAAGTAGCTTAATATTTAAAATACACAGTACACACATCATAATACAATTTCAAAGACCAGATGCAAAGGGATAATTTAACAGGGGCTGGAAAGACAAGACAAATTACCCTCAAAAAAAGTGAGATCAGCCCTGCGTCGGGCTCTGCACTGACACTGTAGAGACTACTTGGGATTCTCTCTGTTCTTGTCCCACACTCTCAGTCTCCCTCTCAAAATATTTTTTAAATAGCAATTTGCTTGATAGCTGACTTGTCATCAGCAAAAACAAAGTTCAGAAGTCAGTGGAATAATACCTGAGAATATGCTAAGTAACACACTCTTCAACAGGTGAAATAACATTTTCATATTTAAAAAAGCAGTGTTTTCCACCACCAAACCCCCATTAAATGGAATTCTGAAGAATGAACTCCAGGCAGAAAGAAATTGATACCAGATAGAGATGCGTGAAGAAAGGAACAATAAAGTGGCACATACGTGAGTATCTAAATAAGCATTTACTGTGTAAATAATTATGGATTATGGAGTTAAGCAGAATTAACATATATAGCAAAATAACATAAATATTGGTATGACTGGAATCAAAGTGTTCTAAGGTGTTTTAATTTTTTTTTTTTAAGTAGGCTCCATGCTCAGCATGTAGCCCAACATGGGGCACAAACTCATGACCCTGAGGTCAAGACCTGAGCTGAGATCAAGAGTCAGATGCTTACCCAACTGAGCCACCCAGGCACCCCTACAGTGCTTTAATTTCAATTTCAAAGGATTAGAATGAGGGTTAAGATATTAAGTTAGATTTAAGCTTTGTTGCTTTAATCATGTAAATTTCAATTCTGGGGTAACCATTAGGAAAATGAGAAATAGCACGAGCAACTTTAAACTAGATGCTCTAAAAAAAAGAACTTTAAAAAAAATCAGAATTATTCAGTCCAAAAAGAAGGCAAAAAAAGAAAAAAGACCACAGAAATAAAATGAAAATGGCAGAACAAATAAAACCACAACAATAATTTAATTATATTATCCTCATATTATAGTTGAGAAAAATGAGGCATACAGCAGGTAAGTAACAGAATTGGTTATAAAATAAGTTATAGAGGGGCACCTGGGTGGCTCAGTTGGTTAGGCATCCAACTCTTGATTTCAGCTCAGGTCATGATCTCATGGCTTGTGCGATGGAGCCTGGAGTCAGGCTCTGTCTGCGCTAACAATGCAGGCCCTGCTTGAGATTCTCTCTATCCCTCCCCCCAACTCATGCCCTCTCTCAAAATTAAATAAACATTAAAAAATAATAAGTTATAGAAATAAAGTACTGATATACCCCAAATAAAAGACTACACAAGGAAAAGCTGTACCTGAAAAATCCCAATAATAGAAAGTCTAAAGCAAAAAATAAATTACTTCTAGAGATAAAGACAATAACATCATAATGATAGGAGCGATAACTCACCAGGAAGCTATAGTATCTCCAAATATATATGCAACCAACAATATAGCTACAAATACGTAAAGCAAATTGATAGAACCACAAGAAGTAAACAAATATCTCTCTATAACTGAAAAATCAAGAAGACAAAAGTATTAAACATGTAGAATATTGGAAAAACTCAATAGATTTGATTTAATAGACTTATATAGAACACTTCACTCAACAGCTATAGATAGACATTTTTATCAAGCACATATGTTGAGATTTGCTTTGTGACCCAATATTTAGTTGAAGGACTGTTATCATACCAACACATTCTCTGAACCAATATGGTTAAGTTAGAAATCCAATCACAAAAATATGATTATAAAAGTCTCATGTATTTGGAAATTAGGAACATTATAGATAATTGAAATAAGAAATTACATTGGAAAGTAAGAAATATTGAAGTTGAACAATAATAAAAGTATGTACCCAAACTTGTATGATACAGATAAATTAGATTTCAGAGGGATGCTTATATATACTTAAATGCTTATATTCAAAAGAGAAAAGTGTAAAAGTTAATGAACTAAGCACCATCTCCAGGAGCTGAAAATGATGGCAGAAGAGATTAAAGAAAATAGAAGAATATAATAAAGATAAGATCATAAATTAATAAAAGAAGAAACACACAATAACAACAAGCCAAAGGTTATTTCTTGAAAAGGCTAATAAAATTGAGAAACCTCTGACTAGATTAATAAAGAAAAAAGGCACAAATAATCACATTACAAATAAGAGGGGACATCAGATACTGCAGACAATAATAGGAGGATATTATAAGAGGAAATTATGAAGAACTTCATACCAATAAACTTGAAAACAAATGAAATATAAATTTTCTAGAAAATGTGATAAAAATTGAAATTTATGATAATAGTAATTAGACTGAATAATCCTAGAGCATTAAGAATCAAATCAGTAGTTAAAAACTGTTTCAAAATGAAATCCAGGACCAGATGGTTTTTACTAGTAAAGTCTAGTTCAAGGAACAACAACTGCAAAAATGCCAATGATATACAAAATATTGCTGAATATGGGGAAAGAGGAAAAACACTCATATTTTTTAGAAGGCCATTATAACCTTGATACCGAAATCTGACAAACAGCATGAGAAAAGAAAATTCCAGGCTAAATCATGTATCAGTGTAGATGCAAAATTCAAATCTAAATGTTAGCAAGCAGATTAGTGTTATGTGAAGAAGATAGCATATCATGGCCAAATTACATCTATTCAGAGAATGCAAGGTTGGTTTTACATTGGTAAAGATATTATGATCCACCACATTAACAAATGAAAGAAGAAAAATTATATGATCATTCTTATAGATGTGGGAAAAATCTTTGATAAAAGTCAATGTCCTTTCACGACTTTCAAAACCCCCTAAGTCCCCAAAAAAACCTCTTAGCAATTTAGGTCTAGAAGAGAGTTTCCCTAACCTGATAAAAGGGATATCTATAAAAACTATACATACAGAAAATCTTATTCTTAATGTTGAAATATTATAAGCACTCTTTATGATCAGGAACAAAACAAGCTCATTATTTCTGAGCTGAACTTCTGTTCAGCATTATATAAGTGGTCCATGCCAGCAGAGAAATTCAAGAAAAGAACAAATTGAAAGGCATAAGGGTTAGAAAGGAAGAAGCAAAACTATCATTATTTGCACATTATATCATCAACCAAACAACAAACTAAAGAATATTCATATTTATTAGAATTAATAAGTGCTTAGCAAAACTGTTGGATACAAAATCAATATAGAAAAATCCACAGCATTTTTGTACCACAGCAACCAACAGCTAGAAAATAAAATGATAAAATTTACCATTCATAAAATTACAAAAAAAAAAAAAAGAATCTGTGGCAGGCAGAATAATGGCATTCCAAAGATGTCCATGTCCGAATTCTCAGAACCTGTGATATATGGGGTTACATGGCAAAGAGTAGTTATGGGTACAGATAAAATTAAAGTCGCTAAACACCTGACTTGAAAATAGGGACATTATCCTGAAGCATCCAGGAGGGCCCAAAGTATTCACAAGGATCCATAAAAGAAGAAGGAAGAGGGAGACAAAAGAGAACAAGAGAGATGGCAACTTGGAAGAATTTAGCCTGATATTCCTGACTTTGGAGATGGAGGAAGGAGTCCATAAGCCAAGAGATGCCTGAACTTCTAGAAGCAAGGAAACAGATTCTGTCCTAGAGCCTCCACAAAGAACACAGCCCTCCAACACCTTTATTTTGCCCAGTGAGACTCAATTTTGAATTCTGACATCCCAAACTATAACAAGTTGCATTGTTTAAGCCACTAAGTTTGCAGTCACCTACTGCTATTGTTATATTGTTGTATTGCTGCTGTAGCAGCAATAAGAAAATAATACAGAACCCAGGGGTAATCTTTCTTATGTGCAAGATCATTGTGAAGAAAAAAACTTATTGGAGGGTATTAAAGAAGATCTAAATGAATGGTGGAACACTGTAATTTATAGCATAAAGATATAAATTCTCACTAAATTGATCTATAGATTCAATACAACCTCAATAAAAATCTTCAAACTTTTTCTTTGGTGAAACTTAGCAACTTGATTCTAAATTTATTTAGAAATTCAAAGGCTCAGTAATAGCCAACATATTCTTGAAGAATAAGTCAAAATGTATCATGATACAAAATAAATAGACACTGTGGAATAGAAAAATGGATGAATGGAGAGCCCAGAAACAGACCCCTACACATAGTGCTACCACATGCCAATGGAAAGAGATAGACTCTTCCTTGAATAGTGCTGGGAGACTGAGTAGCCATAGGGAGAGACATGAGACCCTACTAAACCCCATATACGAAAATCTGTTCTAGGTTAAGATCTGAATGTGAAAGCCAAGCATAAAATGTTTAGAAGACATGATATATCTTTACAATCTTAGGGTAGAGATGGCTATCCTAAATAAGACACAAAATCAAAAGCCATAAAAAATGATAAATTTTACTATATTAAGATTAAGAACTTTTGTTCATGAGGAAAGTGGAAAGACAGTTCACAAACTGGGAGAAATAGGAGGGTCTGACACTGTAGTGAGATTATTCAATCTGGAAATAATGTAACTCATGCTCACAATCCACAGAGAAGAGCAAGTTATATGGCCCCACCTGACTGCAAAAGGGGCATGTCTCCTATAGGGAGGAGGGGAGAATGGGAAGCACCAGAAGTCTCTACCCATGCCAGTAAAGGTGAACTGCTCATACCGTATGACCCAATGATTCCACTAACATGTACATATCTTAATATTTCGTGGCTTGTGCAATGTGAGCCATGTGCCAGAATGTTTATAGTAGAATTGTTCATAATATGAAAAAGGGACTTAAGTCTATCTGCCATATTAAGAATGGAATGTACATGTATGTTGTGGCATATGTGTGTAACAGAACGCTATATACAATGGTGAATATGCAATACAGATGTACTTCAAAACAGGTTGACAGAATGAAGAAAGCAATCAAAGAATACATGTGCTACGATTCTAGTTACCTGAAATCCCAAAAGTAAATCACTGTGTTTATTAAAGATACATACACAGATTGTTAAAAAAAAGCATACAGACAAAAGTGAGTAATTGACATAAAATTTGGCATAGATTCTTGGGTAAAGAAGAGAAGGATTGGATTTGAGAGGAGCAAACAGGGGGTTTTGGGAATTAGGTAATGTTCCATTTATTCACCTGGGCAGTGGAAACTTAATTATACGCCTCTCTCCAAAAATTGAGATGTTCAATTCAGGCCTGCGTGACAAGAATTCTCAAAGACATGGCTTTCGGTAAAAAAGGAAAAGATCCTTTGGCACTGATTCAGCAAACCAATAAAGAATTCTTCCCTTCTTCCACCTTTAGAATTTAGTTTGCCATTTCAAACCTGCTGATTAATCGCAGTATGTTCCTGGCAACCACCCAGGCCAGCTCCCTGAAAATGGTGAAGCTGGAGCCCTGGGGCAGGAGTGCCTTCAGCACCGTGGACAGCGACCAAGAGCTGGCGCTGCAGAACGTTGCAGAAGGGCAAAGGTCTTCAGAGTCAAACCCAACCCATCAGCAAGCTGGTGGCTGAGCACTAACTAGACCCAGGTCTCCTGGAGCCTAATCCAGTGTTCATTCCGTTGCCCCTGACTTTGGAGGAGAGGACTGGAACTCCTCCAGGAACTAGAAAGTCACTGGGGGACTTCACATGTGGCTTCCCTGTATGCCGCTGAACCATGGGCTTAGCAGTCAGTCCGGCAGGGGGTTAGGTCCAGGACTCTGAGTGCTCTCAGAAGTCACTGCACCTCTAAGCCTCCATGCCCATCACACCCACTCCCCACAGTGCTGCTGCAAGGATTTCAATGATATTAGACGTATCACAAACAAAAGTACAGTGTCTTGTGTACCGGTGCTCAATTAAACGAAAAAAAAATCCCTTAGCGGATTTCAAATCAGAAAGTAATTGGTTTGTGGAACATTTAAAAGATGATGAACCAATACTACCTTTTAGAGCTTGTTTTGGAAATAAGCCCATAATATTCCCATATAAAGTCTTGGCATCTGGCAACAACGTCTTAGTTCTGCCCAATCTTTAGTCTGTCACAAGAAATGCTTTGAGAAGAGGGTGACCAGTGCCTACACATGTCCCCAGTGCCAAGGGTCCTCAATCACATCACTTTTCCAAAAGAAACCTGAAGGGTGACATACTCTTCTTTCGACTAATTGCTAGATTCTATTTGCTAGTGTTCTATTAGAAGTTTTCACCTATATTCTTAAGTGCCCTGGTCTATAGTTCCCCTTATTTTGTATAGTTTTGTATTAAAGTTATTCTAGATGCACAGAATGGATAAGGGATTTTGTCTTCTATCGTTTTTTAAATGGCCCTAAAATAGTCTAAACAGCACTGAAATGATTAGTTCTTTAGAAACCAGATAGAACTCAGCTGTGAGCCCATCTGATTATGGTGCCTTTTCACTGATGGACCGCCAATCACCTTCTCATCTCTTATATGGTAATTGGTCCTATTAGAATTTTCCATTTTTTTCTTGGGCTGACTTTAGTAATTTACTTTTACCAGGAAATCACCCATTTCCCTGAGGTTTTCAATTTGTTATCACAGAGTGGCATAGAATATTCCCTCATAATTATTTTTATCTCCCCTGTATCTGTAGTTATACGGGTCTGTCCTGCCTCCTCACTCGTAATCTGCCCTAACTTCACTTCCCTCTTTATTCTCCATAATTGGACTCACAGGGCTTTGAAAAAGTTTTATTAGCCTTTTCAAAGAACAAGCTTTTGCATTTACATATTCTTTCCACTATTTTAAAATGTTTTCTATGTCCTCAATTTCAGTTCTTATATTCATGAATTCCCTCTGTTGTATTTTCTTTTGTTGTTTCTTTTCTGATTTCTAACCATGTTGTGTTCAGTCTTCCCTGGTCCTAGTGAAAGCATCCCCGGCCCCTGTGAGTCTCAGCTGTATTCACTCCATTCCACTGTTCTAGTGTGACACATCTTTGTCTTTGCTTTCCAGATAGTGTGTGATTTCTCCTTTGACTTTCTCTTTGACCCAAGAGTTCTATAGGAAGTTTTTAAATCTTCAAGTGAAGATTTTGGGTCCCTTTTTAAATCATTTATTCTACTTGCATTGGATATGGCACAAGGTGAAAAACTGTTCTTGTGTTCTTGAATTGGGTAAAATTTTCTTGGTGGCCTATTATATATGATTTTTTTTTAATACATGGGGCACCTGGGTAGCTCAGTTGGTTAAGTGTCCGACTTCAGCTCAGGTCATGATCTCATGTCTCGTGGGTTTGAGCCTCACATCGGGCTCTGTGTTGACAGCTCAGAGCTTGAGCCTGCCTCGGATTCTGTGTCTCCCCTCTCTCTGCCCCTCCCCTGCTTGCACTCTGTCTCCTTCTCTGTCTCAAAATAAACATTAAAAGAATAAGTAAAAAAATAAAAATACAGTTATATGCTGATTTTTATCAGTGGCCTTTGGAAATGCCTGAAAAAGTATTCACTGAGAACATGTGTGTTTACATATATAATTTTTATATACAATATTCACATATAATATAGTTACTATGAATTAAAATACATAATAAATATTATAATTATGTAATTATGTGATATGTGTGTATAAAATTTATATGTACTTGTATATTATACATATGCACATTTATTGGTTGAATTATTCAATTCGGGTGTTATTACTTTGTTGTTTTAAAATTTGTAACTGTACAAAAAACAGTCAAATGTAAGGTATACTATATTCATCAGGGAAAACTCAATAATGGTGCATTTTACCATATGTTTTTACTGAGGTATTTAAAGTTAAAGTATAGGTTTTATGGCATTTCATCCCTAGATAGTTCAGTTTGCCTCCTTAATAAAGAAGGAGGCTTTGGGGCACCTGGCTGGCTCAGTCAGTTAAGCACCCAACTTCAGCTTAGGTCATGATCTCATGGTTCATGGGTTCAAGCCTCGCGTTGGGCTCTGTGCTGACAGCTCAGAGGCCTGGAGGCCTGTTTCAGATTCTGTGCCTCCCTCTCTGCCTCTCCCCCACTTGCTCTCTGTCTCTCTCTGTCTCTTCAAAAATGAATAAACATTAGAAAAAAAAGAAAGAAAAGAACTGCTCCGGATGACTTTGTCTTAAAAAAAAAGGAGGCTTCTCCACATAGTCGAGGTACCATCATTGCACATGAGAAAATTACAGTGGATGGTCCATTGAATCTTCTAAAACTCCATATTCAATTTGCCTAATTGGTTCTTTTTTAAAATTTTTTATTTTCTTTATTTTTGAGAGGCAGAGAGAGACGGAGCATGAGTGGGGGAGGGGCAGAGAGAGAGGGGACACAGAACCCAGAGCAGGCTCCAGGCTCTGTTGCTGTCAGCACAGAGCCTGATGCGGGGCCTGAACTCACGAACCGTGAAATCATGACCTGAGCTGAAGTCGGAGGCTCAACCGACTGAGCCACCCAGGCACCCCAAATTTCCCTAATTGTTTCTAAAATGACTTTTTAAAATCTGATTTGTTCAAACTATGATCTAATCAGTGGCCATGTGATACATCAGACTGCTCCTTAATTTCTGATAACTTTCGTCCATTCTGTTAGAAACGTGCAGTTGCATCATACTCTAATTTTATTTTTATCAAGTTCTCTGTCCTTATCCTAATAGGCTTTGCTATAATACAGCTTTGTATCTTTTTTTTTTTTTGATACAGGTTATGGCCATATATCACTTTATCGTATGATATTCTAAATTTATCACATGTAAGTATTTTTAACCTGTTTGAGATTAATATCTGTTCTACTTTATTTTGATTGCTTTATCCTTGTAAATATCTTCCCAACAATTTTTTAAAATATTTAAAATATCATTTTGTTTCAAGTGGTATTTCTAAAAACAGCATATAAATTAACTTTGTTCCTTTATTCCTTTTTCTTGTTGAGCCCAGTAAGACAGTGCCCTTTCCTGTACTGGGAGAATTCAGGTCCTATCCATTTGAGATATTATCTCCTATGTTTAATGTGGTTTTTACAATAGTCTGTTGTATTTTGCATCACTGTTCCTCATTTTTGATGGTTTCATCAAGTTCCTGGTCCTTCCATTTTTTCCTTTTATTAATTTGCAGGTCCCTACCTTGGCCCTTCAGTTATGGGCTGAATGTTTGTGTCTCCTCAAAATTCCTGTGTTGAAGCCCTACTACTCAATGTGGCCATATTTGGAAATGGGGCCCTCTAAGAATGTAAGCAAGGTTAAATGAAGTCTTAAGGGTGGGGCCCAGATCCGACAGGATTGGTGTCCTTACAGGAAGAGACACACAGTGCTCTCGTCTTCCCCTCCTCCCCTCAGCACCTGCACAAAGAAGAGGTCCATGTGAGCACACAGCAAGATGGCAGCCATCGGTAAGCCAAGAGACAAAATCTGAGGATGAAATCTACCTTGCCAGCACCTTGATCATGAACTACCAGTGTCCAGAACTGGGAGAAAACAACATTTGTTTACGCCCCCTAATCTGTGGAATTTGTCATGGCAGCCAGAGCAGACATAGAGACCACCTTCCACTGCAGTGACGGCCAACTTCTCTTCCCTGTGTGTACAACCAGACACAGATTTCTCCACTAGTAGCTGAGAATGAGATACCGGCTATCTCACACAATAAGATGTTCTATTTTCCTCCTAATTATTTCTCCTCAGTCTGATAAGATGACACTTCTAGAATTCTTTTATTTTCTTCCTCTCCTGTCCCCGTCAAAGATGAAATCCTTGGGAAGTCTATCATTTCCCATGCCCATAACTTGTAGAGGTTGCTGGAGCTGTGACTTTTATAAATAGATTATCATTAGAATTTTTGCTTCTAGTATGGACCTTCTATTTCAGGAACCCCTTACTTGCACTTGGATGGACACGGTCCAAGACAGGTCTATCCTTACTCAATTTTGACTTACTGTATCCACATACAAGGTCTGCTGCTCACCGCTGTGTCTTTCCCTTTTCATGGATCTTCATTTTGTGAGCCCTGCCCTCATTCACGTTCAGGCTTGAGCCTTCTCTTGAGTCTTTTCCTTGAGTGAGGGATGCCGGGGATGACGAGGACTCAGGAATTACTCTCAGACCCTTCCTTTTACCTCCACAGGGCAGGGGACAGGATTCTTGGGGCAAAGGTCTTCGTTGGGCATGAGGTTGGCCTGACCGCCCCTGCCCCCCCGCCCCAGCCTTGGCCATGTGGCAACGCTTCATCAACAAAACACACTCCTAAGTGATGAAGGACATTTCTGAGGCAGAAGCGTTCAGGACCACGGCCAGATCTGTCAATTCCCTCCCCATCAGAGACCACGGAAGCCCTGGGAGGAGAGTGTCTGTCAGCCTGGGTCTCAGAGGGACCTTCACTGAGCAAAGCTCCCTGTCAACTCACATGAGCCAGAAATAAGCTTTTGGTAATTTTAAGCCACTTGATTTTTTTACTAAAAAAAAAAATTGTTTTGGTACTGCTGTCCTTAGTCAACTCTGGCTGCTATGACAAAATTCCACAGACTGGGGGACTTAAGCCACAGACATATACTTCTTAACCGCTCTGGAGGCTGGAGGTGCCTGATCGGGATGCCAGCAGATCAGTTCCAGGGAGGGCTCCCTTTCCCGGCAGCAGTCGTAGCCTCACGTGGCAGAGAGCAGTTTCTTTGTCAGCTCTTGGGGGCTCAGGTCCCGACTGCAGAGTGGCCCTGTGTTAGTCTGAAACCACCCCCGCCACCACCAAGAAGCAGTTGCTGGGATGCAGTTGAACACACAAGAACTTAACTGGGCAGGACGCCTAGGAGAGGAACTGGAGAGAAAGCCGGGAGAGCCATCGCAGTGATACAGAGCTGACCCCGAGGGAAAGAGGAAAGAGGGAGGGAAGGAAGGACAGGAGGGTAGAGGCCAAACGCTCAGTTGGATTCAGCCCTTGCTCAGAAAAAGGCAAATCAACTGGAGGTAAAGAGAGGCCTGACCTCCAGAGCCTGGACCTGATCCTTTTCCCGCATGCTCCCCATGACAGCTGAGAGGTGCACACTCTGGACGCACTTGTAGGGTCAGTATAGCCAGGCGTGGGCTACATGAGAACGGAAATGTGTCGTGCATTTGGGGCTAACTAGGGGCAAGGATTGCTGACAATGGGCCGAGATGCCAACAGGAACACAAACACCTTGTCTGTGACACGTGAGCACACCTGACCTCATCTTGGCAGCCTCCAGGGCCCGGGCCAGGAACTGGCTCAGTAGGTGCTCAGCAGACCTTTGTGTCAAGAAAGAATGAACAAATGTAGCTATTCTGTTCCTGGTCATCTCGCATTCGAAGATCGAGTCTGGGAGAGATGAGACTCTGGGGTGGAAACACCAAGGAGAGGTCCCCTGGACCCACCTGGTCACCCCCTCTGCACCTTCCCTCTGATCTTCCCCAACGCTCCCTTCCTCACCGCACCGTCCATCTCTTCTTCTGCCTTCTCTCTGGTGTCCAGTTCTGGGTGCTGCCCTCTCTGCTGGGTCCAGAACCCCCCGGGACAGTTGCGTGGGGGTCACCAGTGTCCCTACATCTGGAGAAACAATGGTATCTTACAGAGAAACAAGGTTCAAGGTGAGAGACAGAGACAAACACAACAGGTGCAGCTGCATTCGGTGCTCACCTGTGCAGGGCGCTCTGCGAAGGGCACAACGTGCACCACATCCCCATTTCACAGATGGGGAGACTGAGACACAGGTGAAGTGACCAGCCCAGGGTCAGCCAGCCAGTCTTCGGTGGAGCCAGGACCATCAGGCTCCAAGCCTACCTGTTTGCCTTACCCCCATCTCAAGTTCAGAAACCAGTACATGGGTCACCTTGGGGATTGTCGCCCTCCTGCCACCTGATCAGCCAGGAGCCTTCATGGCACCCATTCTGCGACGGAAGGGCCGGGGCCCAGAGTCCAGGGCCCTCACCCACAAAATGTCGGTGCTCGGCTCTGAGCCAGGCCGGCCCGAGCACAGACTGAGCCCTCGACTGTGACAGGACACCTCTGAGCACAAGGTGGCCCTGTCCAGCCACGACTGCCCCCAAGCTTCACACCCTGATGTGCCCATGCTTGAGTCAGTCTTCGGTGCAGTGATAATTACTTGTGTGGTGTTAGGACTGCCTGGCTGTCATCTACTCGGGATGGATGGAACCTCTGTCTGGCTTCCCCAGGCTGCACTGGGGACCTGAGTGGGACAGAGATGGGCACAGGCCTGTGATGCGAGTCTGGGCCCAGCCCGGTGGCATCGGGGCCATCCTGTCTCCCTCCAACCTCCCCCGCAAACCCTCTCGAACATCCCCTGCCTTTGCCCCCCTCTCCTGCTCCTTTAAACTTAGCCAGCAGCCATCCATCCGCTTCAGGGTGTTAAAAGTCAGGGCTGGTGCCTGTTGCTGAAATGCTGCGAACTTCCCTGGGTGGGGGGCAAAATCCTTAGGACCTGGAGGGTACTTTTCTTGTGTCTCATTCTGTTTTCCGCTCCTTTTTAGATTTTATGCAAAAAGTATTATTTGTGATCAAGAATAAATACGTAAAAGGATAAAATGATTAAAAAAAAAAAAAGAGGCAGCGATTCAAACCGCCACCATTTGAAAGATTAGAGCCATAGAAATGGTGCGCCGGGGCAGTGATTTGGGGACTGGGATGCTTCCTGTTGCTGCGTCCATGGGGCCTGCCCTGGGGGGGTTGGGGATCAGACAGCGTCAGACCCTGCAGTGACTTCGCCCAGCTCACCCCCAGAAGCCCCCAGCGCCCTGTGAGCAAAGAATAAAATAATACCGCCCGCTTTCGGAGTCATCAGAGTTGGAGCCGTTATTATTTTAATTAGCCATCCACTTCCTGGGGGCCCTTCTTCCTCCGGGTCACAGAGATCCCCAGGCCCCAGACCCTGCGCTGATGATGCAGGCAGGACGTGGACGCCCCACACCCACCCAGTGGGGAGTGACACGCCTCAAGTCTGTCCCCACAGTGCACGTGAGACTTCTGAGTCCCTCCCATGGCCTGTGAGAACCGTCATAATCTGGCCCTGCCTCCCATCCTGCTGGGGGCCTGGGAGCCATTCCCTCTGATCGCCTCTGTGCCACCTTCCAGCCACATCCACCTTCTTGCTCTTGCCTGAACAAGTCAGACTCCTTCCACTGGCCCAGGGCCTTTGCATTGGCTGTTCCCTCTGCCTGGATGCCTCCCCTGAATTGGAACACGTCATTTCCCGTCCCAGCTCAAATGCCGTCTCCTCGGGGAGGCCATCCCTGACCAGCACGTCCAAATCTCCCTCTACGCACCCCACCCTTGCACTGCCCCACATTTTCTCATCTTCCTACCATCGTCTGGCTCCAGCTTTACCCTGCCGCTTCCCTGGTCTACTGTCCACTCTCCCAGCAGGAGTATGCTTCCACAATGGCAGGGACCTGCTGTTGGCTCTCCAATCCCCCCAGTGGGCCCTGGAGGCAAGGGTTGTACTCTGAGCTGCACAGACTTCCCCTGGGCTCAGGGAACCCAGGAGGTACATCGTGTCCCAGCTCTGCTGACGATAACTCCCCTGGACTTCTCTGGGTCATGGACTCCTCATCTGTCAAAGGAGGAAGGAGATCTAATTGCCAGCATTCCTTCCAACCCTAGGTGGGGGGAAGGACTTAAACCCTGGATTCTGCCCCTACTGTGTGGCACATCAGGGTGCGGCCCAGTCTACCCAGTGTTCACAACAACCGCGAGAGCTGGGGATTAGCCCGTTCCGTGGCCTGGGGACCAGAAGGCAAAGTCCCCTGTGCGGGGAAGACCCTCTGGGGTCCCACAGGCCTCATGTGAGCCCTGGGTCCTCCAACTCCAGACCCCGCGGTCCTCCCGTCCACGCTGCAGAGCCCAGACCATCCGGCATGGAGCGCCTAGCCTGGCAGGTGATGTTGGGGGGGTGGGGGGCAGAGAGCAGGTCAGAGGTAGAGAAAGCTTCTCAGAAGAGCCCGGGCACTTGCACGCAGGAGCACTGGGCGTTGATTCAACCCGGTAAAAGTTTACCCAGCCCTACTCTGTGCTGGGGACACGGTGGGTTTGGGTGTTTGCAACGGGAGCACAGGGCCTTGTCCAGACCCAGCCTTGGCGCAAGAACCCTCCTGGGGCGGGGGTGTTGGCGGAAGGGGGGCTCTCTTCCTTCTCCCCACGAGTCGACGGGCCTGTAATGATCCATACGTACACCTGCGAGTCCCCAAAATAGCAGCCGTGTGCGCGGGGACCCGCTGTTGCTGCCACCCTGGCTGTGTTTGCAAAAATACCTTCTGCCGCACAAAGGTGGAAAACGGCAGAGGCGAGAACCAGGCTTCTGGAAAGGGAAAATATTGCAACACCTTCCACAGGTATCCGTAAACTCCCCGCGCAGGCGCTGTGCCCAGGACCCCACGGGAGCCCCAGGTGAGTCGGGCTCCACCGGGAGCACTGACAGCCAGCCCGGGTGGGCGGGGAGGCGCGGGGGGGAGTGGCCACGATGATGGAGCCACCACGCCCGGTCACTTCTCCGAGGGCTCTTGTCTGGCTTGACCAACCCAGGAGAGCACCGAGAGGGCGCCTCCCTCACCCCAGGTCACACCCCAGGTCACAGCCGGAGAAAGTAACAACCTTGGGATCTGGACGTTGGTGGCCTGCCTTTGCAGCACGGACTTCCCTCCACGGCCCGAGTGCGGACGATGGACAGCCTGGCCCCACTGGGGCGTGCGCTACAGAGGCAGGCTGCTCCCGTGACTGGAGACCCAGACCTGCCTTCGGTCCTAGCCCTGGCCCTTCGTCTGAGCTGGCACTTTCCAAGCACTCCTATCTCGCCTGGTCCACAAGTTGCAGGAGATCATCCCATCGTGCTCAGGTTCGAGATGAGGAAGCTCTGACGGGCTGCTTCCCCAGTCTGCAGGTAGTGCCTTATTCCAAAGGATTCTTTTTATTTTTTATTTAAAATTTTTTAATATGATTTATTTTTGAGAGAGAGACAGAGAGACAGAGCGTGAACGGGGGAGGAGCAGAGAGAGAGGAAGACACAGAATCTGAAGCAGGCTCCAGGCTCTGAGCTGTCGGCACACAGCCCGACGCGGGGCTCGAACCCACAGACTGTGTGAGATCATGAACTGAGCCGAAGCCAAGTGCTTGACTGAGTCACCCAGGAGACCCTCTTTTTGTTTAAGAGGGGAGGTTTTAGTCTTGTTTTATTATTATTTATGTATGTATTTATTTAAGAAGGCAGAGAGTTGGGTTTCAACAAATGTCCCCTCTATGAATATCTAATTATTGCAGCCACTGGGGGGGGTGGGGAAGGGACTGAGAGAAGGGTCACCAGGCCATTTTCGGGGCCATTGGTTTGTTGTTCCCAAATCCATTTCATTAACCCAGTCGGCCAACGCCGGGAGCCTCTGTCCTGCCAAGTCCCACATACCCAGAATGGATGGGGGGCGGGGTGCCCTTACTGCCGTGCAGGAACCCGGCTGAGCCTGGTTTAGAACTGACTCCCGAGGGGTCGGCCTGCTGCTGGGGCTTCAATTAATGAGACGCTCCCGGCGGGTCGCAGGTTCACGCCCCTCCGGCGGCCCCTCCCGTGAGCTGTCAGGGCAGGAAAGCCTCCGCGATCCTTGGATTGATCCTGGCAGCACTTGGGCTCCGTGGGGAATGCGATTGGAGCTATTTATGGATCAGGTGTGGAGATGGGCAGTGGCTCAGGCCCCATTAAGAAGCCTGAAGTCCACTGATCACCTGTCCTCTAATAAAGTATGTGTGCATGGGGTTTGGGAGGATGTCCTTGGCTCGAAGGTGGGGGCGCTTAGCCTGGCCTCATTGGCCACATTCACCACCCATTACACGAAGTTCCCACTTTTAAAGTGCCCTAACTCCGGGAGCGGATCAGAGCTGCCCCGAGCCACGGCTCCCCACACCATCTGTCCCTACAGCAGTTCAGAGTCTGAACCCCAGGGTGACTGTACCCACATGGCTACAGTTGGAGACCTCACTGAAGTCTTGAGACCCAAGAACTTTAGAGCTCGGAAATGTCCAGTAGGACCCACTTGGGCTTGACAACCCAGGGAGGAGCCCCAGCCAGTTTGCAGCTCATGTCCCCAGGTCACCTGGCAATGGGCATTCGGGGAGGTGGGGATCTGAAAACCCAAAGGCCACAGGCTCTGGCTGTCCAAGCTTGGACCCATGCTCCCTGCTCCCTGACATAACGTTCTGGAACCCTGTGGGCAGACGGAGGCAGACCCAGCCTTAGTTTCCCTTAGTTTCCCATCAGTGGCTCTGCCTCTTGTATCTCAGAAGCGCTGGGCCATTTTCCCACCTCCCTCCCCTCTGACCCTCACCGCATGTCACCAAACCCTGGGACTTATCTTGGCATCATCTGGAGTCAATCATGGGATTAATGAAACACCTTTTAGCACCTGCTGTGTACCAGGGGCAGGGCTGACCCTCCCTCTTTCTTCTTGTCCTTCCTGTCACCTTGCCGGTCCAGCCCCTTGTTACCTATGCCCGGAAGAAAGGGCACAGCGTCCTAGCTCCCACCCCACCCCACCCCCACAAGGGCAGTGGAGTCTTGGCTGCTGTCCTAAGCTAAGAGTTACGAGGATGCAATGCCCAACTGAGGCCCGGCATCCAGCAGGTGTTCAAGAAACACTCAGGATCAGCACGCCAGGGTGCAGTTCCCCCACTATCTCTGTACCACTCTCCTGCTCAAGAACTTGGCAATGGGTCCCTATGTCCTCTCACATTGTCCACGTTCTTCTTGGCCATCTCAGCTAAAGCCAGATTGGTGACGGCCTTGGAAGGAAACATGTCCGTGCTGAGCCAGGATGAGCCCTGTGTGTACCCCGGTTTCAAGAGTCTCCCGGCCAGAGACAGGGCTGGGATCGATGAAACAGTGTCTGCCACGGGCACAGGCCAAGGACAGGCACCCTAAGTGCCAGTCCTGGTGAACTCGCCCTTGGCCCCACTGGCGCCAGGCCCAGTCCCTGAGCCTGTTTCCTGTCTGAGCTTCTTTCCTGATGTCCCCTCTCTCTCCCACCTCTTTCTTGTTCTCTCTCCTCCTCCTTTACTGCATTGGACCCCAGGCGACATCAGAGTCAAGGCCTAAAGTGTGGGGACCTACAGGACCCAGTAGGCAGCCTTCTCTGCCATCTGCACAGCAGTTTTTCCTTTCTGTTCTGTGCATCGACTTTTTCCTGCTTTCCTAAGAGACGTCACTTCCTAAGAGTGACCTCAGACCTGCTGGTGAGTGAACCCCACTCTGCTTTTTAGTTGTCATCAAGCATTTACTGTGCACCTGCTGAGTGACAGGCTCTGCACGACCGAGTCGAGGCAGGCACAGCCCTGCCCTCGAGGAGCTCAGTCTGGCAGGGGAGATGTGACAAGCACCAAAGGGATCACTGCAAGAAAAGTGTGTGCAGGGACACAGGAGCTTAGTCCAGCCTGAGGACAGGGAAGCTTCTGGAAGAGACACTGCCAGAGCTGAATCTGGAAAGCAGAGAGCCCAAAGAAGACAGGGAAAGGCATACAGGCAGAGGGAACAGCATGAGCAAGGGCACGGAGGCTCGATGTGCACTGAATGGCTGGCACTGGAGGAGGGCAGCAGGGAGCAGGAGCTGAGGGAGGCAATGCCAGGGGTGGGCAGAGGCTTGACTAGGAGCTCCAAGAGGGTTCCATCAGGGAAGTTCAAGAGTCAGCATGTTCACAAGACCTCTGCAGGCAGAGAAGGGGGGCGGTGCTCAGCTGGAGACAGAAAGGACTGGAGCTGGAGGAGGGCTCGTCCATGTGGGACCAGAAGTGGAATCCAGGCTTCCTGCCCCTCCGTGCCCAGCTTCATGGGCTGGCACAGCGGTTCCCAAAAAGCAGCCCGGAACCTGGCGCTGGGGCCAACTCTGTGCCCAAAAGCAGATTCCGTGGTCAAATGAATTTGAGAAATGCCGCTCATCCTACTCCTGTCTGGGGGTCATGACGCCCGTTAGGAGACTGAGGGCTCTGAGAAATCCTTCATTTCCCCATTTAACCAGTGTTCCCAGAGTAACTCTCTCATGTTCCCAAGAACAGTCTGGGAAGCTCCTGATGGGCCTAGCTGCTGGGATACAGAGTATTTCCCTCCGGAATCGGCCACTGCTGGGTTCATCAGCTGCGAACGTCATGGGCCAGAGGAACCGCTAGGGCTGGCAGAGCTGGGGGCACAGGGAGGAACCGACAGGGCCGGCATTACAGCTTCTCTTTGTGATTCGGGGGCTGCTAGGCTTAGTGCCTCACTTTTCCCATCTGTCAAATGGGGACGATGATTCTGCATGTCCTGCCCACTTTCAATGATGTGGGCATTACCACGACAAAACATTAAACTTGCCCAGGGAGTTGTGATGTTCTGGAAGCAGCGGGCTGTTGTGGCTCCTTGCCAGCAAATGGTCGTGGGCCAGCAAGATGGTTCTGCCTGCGGAGGCACCCGGGCAGCCAGCTGGGGCCCTGGCCTAGAGCACTGGCCCTCCCGGCCTTCTGCTAGCAGCAGAATCGGTTTCCGAGACACTGAGCGCTGATGTGGAAGAAGCCCCGGGCTGGGAGTCGGGGCCACTCGTAGTCACCGTGGGACCAGAATCAACCACTCGACTTCTCTGGGTAAGACGGGGTCATATTCCTTAGCCCCTAGGGTCTAATAACATGCCAGGCGTGTGTAAAGAACCTAGGAAACAAGTAGGCAGTAGCTAGTTATGAAACCATGATGTTCTTTATTATCTAATCAAATACATCTGTTTTTACTGAAGAAGACACCGAGGTCCAGGGAGGCCCAGTGACGGTCCACTGGAGGGGCACAGACAGGCCACCAGCAGCAGTGCTCAGGCTCGGGATTAACTCACCGGTGGCCTAAGCGGCACAGAGAATGAATGCACTTGTCCCCTAAAGCAAAGCGGGTGGCTCCTGGGTGAGGGGCCTTCCTGCCTCCCTCTCTCTGCCATCAGCTCCTTTTAGGAATGCTTTCCCGGGCTCTCATTGGTTGAGAGATGAGCCACGCCCAGCCACCCTCTGGCGGGGAGGTGGGGGGTGGAAAGCCTGGGCTCTGATTCGCCACACCTGAGCTCCCAAGCTGCCTGGGGCTGGGCTGCAACCTTGGAGGTAGAAGGGGCGTTGGGCTCCCCAGAGGCACTGTCGCCAGTCTAACCTCTTTCTGGACAGTGGTACCAACCCACAGTGCTGAGCAACTGAAGCCAAGAGGGCTGGAGACACAGGGAAGATGCCAAGAGCCAAGTTCTGCTCCAAGGACTTCACTTCCACCTGCAGGCCAAGGCCATGGAAGGAGTGTGGGGTACAGAGAGGGCTGTGTGCGTGTGTGTCCCCTCTTCCAGCCCCCCAAGGTCCCTCCGGGAGGCTTGGCTCCCTGAGCGTGTTTCTTTTGAGCCCAAAGGCTGTATTTTGGAGAAATACAGAAAAGGAAGAACCAGCGTTTGAGGGGCGGTCTGGGGCCATTCGAGGCGCTGGGACTTTGGGGTCAGAAGGCAGCTGGGGTCCTGGAAGGAATGCTGGACAGAACCCCGGCAGAGGTTCAAGAGCTGGTTGTAGATGGTAATTGTCCTGTGTCCCCGGGCACGTGAATCTCTCTCGTTGGAAGTGTTCCCATCTGTCAAACAAGCAGTTTGGACTAGTTTTATCTCTGAGGCCCCTTCCGGTAGGCACGCAAAGCGGTTCCGTTTTCCCGAAAGGCTGTATGTAAACCGAATAAAAGCGGCTCTCTACAAAGCTTGGGATCTGTCGATGGAGCGCATCTCAGCCCCCGCTCCTGCACCTGCCGGCGGGGACAGCCTGGACTCCCCTACAGGGCTGGCTCAGAGCGGGGCCACCTGTGGGTCGGAGTCCAGTGCCCCCTGGTGGCGCCCCGGCGGGCAGGCGGCTTCCGGACTGCCGAGGCCCGACGGCTGTGACTCAGGGGTGGCGCCTCTGCAGGGCGGCGGGAGGCCCGACTGGGGTTCCGTCGTGGGCCGAGCGGCGCGATTAATTACCAGCTGCGGGAATCCTTGTCGCCCGCTCGCGGTGACTCACCGGGAGGCCAGGCTCATTCGCCAAGCGCAGGGGCCTCGGTTCCAAAATGAATCTGGGGAAGCGACTGCTCCGGGTGGGGCTCCCCTTCCCTGTGCCCAGCGGTGCCTGCCGACCCAGACGTCTCCCACAGCTCGGGTCCCCTCACCCACAGCGCCGTGGGCGCAAACACCTGCGAATCCCAGAAGTGGGGTGGAGAGCGCCCTAGCAGGGTTCCCAGACTCGCGGGGCCCCGAGTCTCCGCGGATGGGGAGTCTGAGCACTGCCCGAGGGGGGCGACGCTGAGGGCTCAAGGCGCCCGCTCCCGCGAGCGGCTGCGCGAGGTTGGGTGGGCTTCCCTGGCCTACTCCGCGACGCCCTTGGCCGCCTCTGCCCAGTCTCCTAGCCCGCCGCCTGGGGGCGTCCCTTTCCCCAGGTCTCCATCTCTTCCCCGGCTGGGGTCCAAGGGAGGTCGCCAGACCCAGGCAAGGGGGAGCCCAGGGTCTCCGCGCCTTCGGCCTCCCACTTCGAGCTCCACTGCTCAAGTGGAGATTAAGGGGGTCGGTGGTCGAGGGAAACCCCTCGACGACCTGAAGGGTATGGGAAAGGGACAAAGCAGGGCGAAGCCTCCTCTCCGACTCAAGGAATAGCTCTCCCCAGCCTGGGCTTCCTGTTCGCCTGCCCAGGCTGGCCGGCAGTGGGGCCGTCGCGAGGCGCCGGGGTGCAGGAGGAGGGGCAGGCTTCTGTTCTGGGTGCACCCCGCGCCCAGCCTCGGGGAACCAAGGAGTGTTTCTGGGAAAAGCAACAGGGAGGAGGGGACAGGGAAGGAGGAATGCGGCATCCTCCCCCCCGAGGCCCCGACCGCGAGAGTAGCAGCCGCCCGTGACATCCTCCGCGCTCTCCGGGTAAGAGCTCAGGATCGGCAGGTGCGGGGCCACCTGGCCGGAGACGCTCGCAGGGACCGAGGCGGCCCTCGGGACCGCAGCGCGCGAGGAGGAGGTGCGCCCGGCCGGTGGCCGCCCCGGGGAACGCCCTCCCCTCGAGCTCCCACCCTCCTCCGGGTCTCTCCTCTCCCTTAAGCCGCCGGTCGGCCTTCTCGGGCTGAATCCCATTTCCTCCCCCAGGCCCGGTTCTCTCAAACTCTCAGCCCCGGGAAGCGGCAGGCGCTCCCGGGGAGCTGAGCTACAAGGGCCCGAGCAGTCTCATTTATCCTCCCTTCCCCCTTACGAAACCTGCTGGTGGCTCCGCCTCCCACCCCCACTCTGGCGACACCCAGTCCTCGGCCCGCCTCCGCCCCCTCCCCAGCGGCACCGGCCGCCCCTCCCTGGCTCCCTCCGCGTGCGCCGTGCGCCGCGCTCGGTCTGCAGCGGGAGCCGCCGAGGCCGCCTCGCCAGCTGGCTGGGGACCAGGCGGGAGGTGGCGCGCCCGGGAGGCTGCGGGAGGGAGGGAGAGAGGAAGGGAGGGAGGCCTGGCCTCGGCGTAGCCCGGCCCCCGCCCCCCACGGCCCTCCCGCCGGAGCGAGGTGCCACGCGCGCGCGCACACACACACACACACACACACACACACGGGCACACACACGGGCACACATACGCACAGACACACGCACACACACTCGGCTCCCTCCGGCGCGCACGCACGCAGCGCCCCTGGCAGACCAGCGCCGCGGCCGCCTCCCCGGACGCCCGGACGCCGGAGGGCCCCGACCCCGGCGCGGCTCATGCGCCCGCGCCCATCCCGCAGCTCCGCGAGGCCCGCGGGACCCCTCCCGCCGCCGCCGCCGCCGCCCCGCGTCCCGCCGCCCCCTGAGAGCTGGCTGGCCGACCGCCGCCGCGCCGTCCCCGGGCCGCCCCAGAGGCCGCTCCGCCGCGGGCCCTGCCGCCCTGGGCCGCGCCCCGCTCCCGCGCCTCGGGGGCTGAGCCGAGCAAACTTCGCCGACCGGCCGACGCCCGTCGGGGACCCCGCCAGCGTCCCTGCGCGCCCGGTGGGCGCGGGGCGCTCGGACCTTCGGGCATCCGGCCGCCCCGCCCGCTGCACCTGCTCGCCCCCCTCCCCGCCTGCTGGGGACTCCGGAGACGCCGCCACTTCGCAACTTTTCCCCCCCCCCCCGAGGGGGGGGCGAAGAGGGCTGAAGGGGAAGGAGGTCCCGCGAGGCGCGCGCGCAGACTGCGGGCTCCTAGCCGGGCGCCGCCGCACGGGAGCCGGACCCGGAGGGGCGCGGGCTCCGGCGGCCGCCATCCAGCCGCGCTCCGGCTACCGCCCTGCTTTTCCGGCGGGAGCGGGGGGCGGGGCGCGGAGGGCAGCGCGGCCCGCGCGGTGCCCAGCGGGGCCGCCGTGCATGGCCCTGCGCAGTGGGGCGGGCTGCTTCGGCCGGGTCTGGCGCAGGGTGTCGGGGCTCCCGGACGCCTGGCCCCCGGCGCTACGAGCAGCCTCCTGTGCCTGTCCGCCTTCTCGCCGAGCCCGGCCCGCGCCGCCCCTGCCCCCGCCAGCCGCCTCGCGGTGGCGGCGGCTGTGGCGGCCCCGGCGGAGGGGGCCCCCCCAGCCTCCCCCGCCCCCCCGCCTCCCCGCCGCCGCCGCTGCTGCTGCTGCTGCTGCGGCTGCCGCCGCCGCTTACAAACTTGGAGGCGGCGGCGGCGGCGGAGGAGGCGGCGGCGGCCGCCGGGCGCTGCAGTGGGACGCGCGCGGCTGCGAGCCTGCGGGACATGCCCCCCGCGCCGGCTCCTTGCTGGCGGCCATGAAGAGGCAGAACGTGCGGACTCTGTCCCTCATCGTCTGCACCTTCACCTACCTGCTGGTGGGCGCCGCCGTCTTCGACGCCCTCGAGTCGGACCACGAGATGCGCGAGGAGGAGAAACTCAAAGCCGAGGAGATCCGGATCAAGGGGAAGTACAACATCAGCGCCGAGGACTACCGGCAGCTGGAGCTGGTGATCCTGCAGTCGGAGCCGCACCGCGCCGGCGTCCAGTGGAAATTCGCCGGCTCCTTCTACTTTGCCATCACGGTCATCACCACCATAGGTAAGGGCCGGGCGCGCCGCCGCCGGGCTCCCCGCGCCCCGGGAGGAGTCCGGGGAGGCGGCTGAGCGCGCGGCGCAGGGCTGGGTGCGGGGCGCCGAGGGTTAAACGCAGCCTCGTCGCCGGGGCCCCTCCCGCCGCGCCCCCTCCTCTCTCGGGAGCCCCCGCCTCTCCTGCGCCTCCGCGCCTCGCCCCTCGCGGACCCCACCCGGTGCTCCGCTCCGCGCCGCTGTCTGGGCCGGGCGTGCGAGCCCCGAGCGAGCGTGCCGGAGCCGGGAGGGCGGAGGCGCCACTTTTGCGAAGAGAGTGGAGCGCTAAGAATAATCCCGTAGCAGACACCCACCCACCCACCGCCCCGGCGCGGGCTGGGCTGCGCGGGGTTCCAAGCCTTACACTTACTACCTCTCCGGGACTTGGAGACGGCTGGCCTGGCTCCGCCGCGCGGAGAGGGACTCGGGCGGCGGGGGACCCTCGCCAGCCTCCAGCCTTCTCTGAGCCCGGAGTCGAGCTTTCCTCCCTCGGGGCTCCTCTTCGAATTCTGGAGCCCGGTCGTGCCAGGCCCCCAGAGGAGAGAGAGAGTTTGCTCTCTGGTGATCGGGGTGGGGGTGGCAAGCGGGTGAAGTGCTCTAAGAGGGCAGTGGAGGGTGGGGGGCAGGGCAGGACCTGTCCTCCGCCCCCCCCCGCCCCCACCGGCTGTGATAGTGGGTGAGGCAGGTCTGCGGAGTCCCCAGAAACTGGGGAGGTTCAGCCCTGGTCTGGGGAAGAGAGTCCAATGGGTACACCCTGGGGACTCCCGTGGGTCCCTCTCCCAATGGTGCTAGCCAGAGAGCAAAGTCCCTAGTGGGTGCCCAGGGCAGGGCCCTGGCTGAGATCACGTGGCCCTTGAAGACCCTTGGGAACCGGAGAGGGTCGCTTCAACCCAGCGGACACGGCAGTGGGTAGGGTGGTGTCTCTGTGGTTTGCAACTTGTCCCCGCGCGGCACCCTGCCTCTGCCCAGCCGTCTCCTCGGCCCTGTCAGGGCCGCTGTGTTGGCTCGGGTGGCCTCTTTTCTTTGCCCGCCCAGCCCCCTGTGCCCCCTCGCTGTGAGAAGAGGTCCCCTCCTGCCCACCCTTGTCTCCTCCGTCCGCCCTGACTCCTCTGGACCTCCTCCTCTAATTTCCCCCTTGGTATTTTTCTTTGTCTGGAAAGCTCTGTGTGCTGAAAAAGCAGGATTTCTCAGTGCCATATGCAACAGGATGTACCAGCACAGGACGGCCTGTCTCTGCTTCTTGGTTGAGAAGACTTTGTAGAGAGTCATCTTGTTTGAAATGTTTAATTCATTGGTGCAGGTTTTTATGTCTTTGGGAGGAAAATGCTCTTCTGTTGTCTGCGTAACTAGCTTTGCTCCCGCTTGGCCCGGCGGCCAAAACACAGAAAAGTCCTTCGTTCCCCACACCCCACTGTGCCTCCAGTGCCTGGAAGGTCCAGGCGGTCATTACTGTCATTTTTGTCATGAAACTTCCAGCATGAGCTGTGGCGGTCATAGACGCACATGGTGCCGATCCTGGGGTTCAGGGGCCTGTTTGCTGGAGAGCCCGAGAACAAGAAATGGGCCTCTAAGAACTGACTGCTCTGGGCGGGGAGGGGAGCCCATCATCCCCTCAGCATGCCTTTCATGATCTAGCCCCTGGCAGGTGAAATCCCTAGCACACTGCACCCAGGAGCGAAACGCGCACCTGAAACCCATCTGGTCTCGAGAGCTGAGCTCCAGCCTCGCGGAGCGGGTTGGAGTTAAAATCAAACCCTGAGATGCTCCCATTTACCTGAAAATAGAAAGAGGCTGGTAAAGTTCTCATCAAGGCGTGTTTATTGACCCTGGCGGGTAGCTCCGAGCACATTCTAAGGAGAAACACGTCAAGGAACGTGTGGCCAGACCGAGGGTGTTCTTTGGCCCTGCGCACGGGTGGGCCTCCAGTCTGTCCAGGACCAGGGGGGCATCTGCTGGCTGTTGGTTTTCCTCACTTCTTTCGTCGAGTTTTCAACCCCAGTTTCTGGAAAGGAAGGTTGGGGCACAGACGCAAGGACAAGGAAGAAAACGTTGCCCCAACTCAGCCGCCCTGACGCTGAACTTGGAGCCCAGCGATCTGGCTTGCATCTCGAGTCTGGCCATCCTGGCAGACCACAGAGGGGTCATGTCGCTTCTCCCGACCTCAGTTTCCCCACCTGCAGGAGGAGCCTGACACAGGACTGATCTGCCCGGTTGGACCCGAGGGCGGGCAGGCGCCCAGCTGCCTGCGGCTACCTCAGCATAGCGCAAAGCACTCACTCTGTAGGTGTGAATTTACGCTCTTTGACACGGGCTGAGTTCATGCTGTCTGCCCTGGGAAGCTGTTTAGCCCAAGAGCTCAAATTTACAGGAAACAAAGCACCTTTCTAGTTAATTCTGTTTGTTTTCTTCTTCTTCTTCTTTTTTTAATATAAATGCAAATTAAGGTCCTCCTAGGCCTAGAACAAAAAGCAGCCCCAAGCCGGGCCCTCTGAGGCACCGTCTCCTATTGGACGGTGATATTAACGGGTCAGGTGAATCTTCACGGGTGTTCTTATTTTTAATCTAACCTTGAGCGATTTCTCGAGCGGACTTCAACTTTGAGCTCCAGCCCGCGAGGCGGGCAGGAACCTCGTGGCGCTTGTGGTCTGTAGGCCAACGGCGCTTCTCGGGTTCAGTTACTAGCTCCCTCCGTGAGGTGGATTTTAAAAGCGATGCGGTTACCATTTTGCATTGGCTCCGCGGCCCCATGACAGGTTGTGAGGGGCTGGCACGTGAACCTCGCCCAGCCCTCGGGGCGGGGGACTCGGACACGGGCACCGCGGACAGAGGAGGGCAGCACAGGTCCAGCGGGCCCGGAAGGGCACACCCAATGCTGCCCTCCGCCGCTTCCGGGTGCGGTTCCTTCCTCTGTCCCTTTTTTGATGTTTGCGCCACCTGCCATCTGAAGCCGCCTGCGGGATGGGGTGGTGTTGACTTCCGAGAGGCCCGTGTGGAAGGTGGGAGCCCTGTATCCATGTCCCGTTGTGCTCGGCTGCTTAGCAGGATGGTCGGAAGCCTCTGCCTGGCAGGGCCAGGCCCTGACTTGAATTTCCTGCTTGGGGCAGAGGCCTAAGGGACCCCCACTCTCCCAGCAAGTCTGTAGGCTTCCTATAGGAGGCGCTGCGCCCCACGGTCAGTGCCGGTCTGACAGCAGAGGGGGCATCTCCTGGACACTTCTGTTTTGGATCTAACGTCTGTGATCTAAGTTGTCACCACCCCTAGGATCATCAGAGGAAGAAACGGTGCTTAGAATTCAGATCTCCTCTGCGGGGTCCAGGAGGCCCATTTAAAAACTGGTCTGTGTGGGGGAAAGACGGAGGGAAGGAGACACAGGTCTTCTGTTTTGGCTGCAGTTTGGAGGGGCGGTGTCTCTCTGGGCCCTTTGGGCTCCTCTGAAGCCGGGGTGGCTGCCCCGGGAGCTGAGGTGACAGGCCTGGGAGCCACGGTCTGCTGGCTGGGGGTGGGGCACACCCTGAGAGTTTCGGGGCCCCTGTGCGTTCCTTGCTCCAGGCCCCCTGCCGGCTTGAAGTCGGAGCGCCGAGGGGCATCTCCCCTTCCTCATTCACGCACAGAGCCCGAGTGGAGTTTTCACAAAGCGGAAAGCGTTTTCTGTGTTTTTCTGGCACTCTTGGGTGTAGTTTTCAATGCATAGTTTTACACTCTTGCTGTGCGCCTGCCCCTGCCTGGTCTGCGTTGCCTCTGAGGCTCTGGGGACAGTCTAGATGACAAGATAAGGCCTGGCCTTGAGGGGGGGCGAGGCGGAGCTGGAAACCCGAACGGTTGGTTAAGCTTCAGTGTGAGGCACAGGGACAGCGAAACTCCCTTAACCCGTTCAGTGCCGCGGGTGCAGACGGCCCCGGGGGGTACGTTCCTCGGTTGGCCCTTTGCATCCTTCTGGCAGGTTCTCACCCTCCAGGGAGGCTTGGCCTTCCCCTCGGCCACTCACGGCTTCCCTGAGCTGTGCCCCTGCCCCCTGTGCCTCCCTTGGTGCCAGCGAGGTTGATATCATCTGTCCTGCCCCAGGCAGACTGTCTGTCCATCCCGCCCCCGCGGGCATCTTGTGAAGGATCGCAGGGTGGAAACAGGCCCGGGGGGACCGAGCAGGCTGGTGCCGGAGGGATCGTGGTGCTTTCACACAACTGCGCTCGCTTCTCCCACAAGACCGGTGGGAGCATCACCCCACCTGATGGATGGGGAAACCGAGGCACGATGAGGCAGCCCACGCGGAGGCCGAGGGCTGCGAGCTCCAACTGTGGCTTTGTCCCAGGAGCCGAGGATGGGCCTGTGGAACATTCCATCCACGTCTTCTGCTTCTCCCTCTCACTCCGCTGTTCAGGAGACCTGCTTAGCGAGGGTCAGGTGAAGGGCCGGCTCACCCAGCGCGCGGGGCCTGGACGGGAGGCGTCTCCCTGCTACTTTCCGGTGTGGCCGCTGGCGGTGTGCAGGAGGCGGGTGGGAGCGCGTGGCTGGCTCCTCCTCCCCGGGCCCCGCCTGGACCCCGTGGCCCTCGAGGTAGCATCGGCCCTCCAGTAAACAGTGTCTGTGTGTGTCGTGGAGGAAGCCGAGAAGTGAGGTTCCTTCTGACTCCGGGTGACGTGAGAGAGAGAGCTTTCCTGAAGGGCATGGGGACACCTAGCCAGGCGCTCTGAGGCGGGGGCAGGTATCCGATGGCATCCACCGTCCCGACCCCCATCGCCGCTGCCTCCTCTTTCCTGGGTCACCTCGCTAGCCAGGCCCAGGAGGGTCAGAGCAGCAGCAGGAGGCGAAGCGGCCCTCTGTGCATCTGGCCTCCACGCGCACCTGTGTCCACGCCTCCAGTCGCCGGTCCATCCCCGCGCACTCGCTCCCCGGGTCCCCCAGGCGTCTTGCGTTCGCACCGCCCCCCATCCCCTTGCACCCCCTCCCAGGGTGCTCCAGGCACCTGTTTGTTCGTGTTGTGTGTGTCCGTGCATGATTGCAACCAGCCTTCTCTACAGCCACTCACTCCCCCTCTCACTCGTTCGCTCGTTGGCTCCTCTGAACGGTCACTCAGCCCTCCAAGTACCGTGTTCACTCCTCCAGCGCTGGGGTTTTACCCGTCTCCGTCCCTGTGCTGGGTGGGAGTGCCCAGGGCCCCGGGTAGCCTCTCAGTAAGTGCTGATGCCCCGGTGTGGGGGTACCCGAGGTGTTCCAGCCACATCACCTTCCTGAAAATCGGTCGGCCAATCCCAGGCACTTTTGCCTTTTAGAAATGTTGACCGAAGTACGACGTTCACACGGAAAAGCGCGCTTAAGCGGAAGTATATCGTTCAGTGGTTCCTGTGACCAAACCACACCCTTGTAAGCCCCACTCAGATCAAGAAACATTATTACCGGCACCCCGGAACCTCCCTCCGCCGGTCAGCTTCTTGAATGCCTCTAGTGACAGGGAGCTCATTCCCTTGCATGCAAGGTAGTAGGGTGTGTTTATATGCACGATGAGGGTATTGTGTGAGGTTCTGATCTGGTGGGGCCACCATGTGGAAAAGCGGTGTGTGTGTTGGGGGGTCATTCTTTCAAAGGGGTGGCCAGTCTCTGTGGTGGTCACCTAAAGAGGGGACAGAAGGTCTGCATTTAGAAGTTGGAGACGGGGGGGCTCAGGTGCAGAAGAGAAGAGGGACTCAGCACATGGACGTGTGGTGCCACTGCCGTAGGGGGGTGTGCTTGGGCAGTCCAGGGTGCGGCTGGCCCCGGAGCCAGGACGGGCAGGCCGCCAGCCCAGGGGGCCTGCCCCTGTGAGTTAGGGCGCGGAGCAACGCTACTCTTGGTTTTACACCAGCCTTGCCGGAGCACCAGGAAGACACCGTGGGAAACAAGTGTCCTGGTCTCAGCAGAGCCCCAGGAATTTGGCGGCAAGGACCCGGGCGGGCTGGGCTGACAAAGGAGGGGCAGGCAGTCTGCGCCGTTAAGGGAGTCCCGCGGGCAGAGGAATTCTGGGATATGAGCATTCCAGTGAGGGTCTCCTCCCCCAGTGGAGCATCTGCCTCCCTGCCAGCCTTGGGGAAGGGGGTTCTGGGGTTCGTTTCGTCAGGGGATTTTGTTTGAGGGCTCCTTTTCCCGCCCATCCCGACTCTGGGATCTCTGCCTGTAGAATAGCTAAGGGCGCCCAAGCTGTAGCTTACGGTTCTCCAAAGGAAGGAGTGAGCGGAGCTCGGCTTGCCCCCTGTGCTGTAACCGACTTTAGGAAATTGGAGATAGTCCTAGGCCCCCGAGTTTCTTCCAGTCGTACCTCCCCAAGCCTGGTTCTTCTCCGAGCAATTTCGGTCTGCGTGCGTGCTCTCCGAGTGCAGAATATCCCCTCCCCTCGTCTAGGTGCTGTGCTTCTGTTCATGCCCCCCCGCTTGGTATGCCGGCTTTTCTGGGCAGCCCCTCCCTGCGTTGACGTGTCTCGAGCTCTTCTAGTTCACGCAGACTTCTTTCGTCTGGTCCTGAGCAGCGGTTTCTCCGTCTTGCGTCGGTGTGAACCCAAGTACGGTCCCTGACGTGGATCTCTGAGGAAAAGAGTGGGATCGTGTGCTGTGGACCCAGAGAAGAGGGGATGGTTGACAGAAGAATTCGCAGTGGCAGGGGAAGGGGAGGAAATTCAGGAGTGGCCAGGAGCGTGTTGGGCCTGCGGGTCAGGGCACTGTGAGCAGCTGTCCGTGCTGGGGGTTCCCTGGCGGGTGCATCCTGGCTGTGGCCACATCCCCACCCCACCTGCTCCCGCCTGGGCTTTTGGGGTCAGCCAGGCCGTGAGCAATGACAAAACCTGCCTGGGGAACAGCCACTCGCAGGGGTGCTAGCTGAGTGGGGTGGGCGAGCCCTGCCCAGTCCTCACCCTCATCACGTGCCCAGCCTTAGAAGGAGCCAGTGGGTGGCCCCGGGTGAAGCGTGGGGTCAGACTAGAGGAAGCGGCCCTGTGGCCATGGTGTGGTGGTCGCGACGGGGACAGCTTTGGTGTGGCGGGGGATGCTGGGCCGGGTGTCCAGGGAGTGGGGGAGGTCGATCTGAGCCCTGCCGTGGCCTTGGCCTTCCCGTCCAGGGGAAGCCACGTGCCTCCTCGGACTGGGCACAGAGGGGCTCGGGGAACAGGCGGAGCCCGGGGGCCTGTAGCCCCAGGCAGGACTGCCCCGTGTCTGTCTGTCCCGGACACCCAATCCCGGCTGTGACCCACCAGCCTCGCTTCCTTGTCTGTGAGATGGGGACCTAGAGCTTTGCGTGTGTGGCCGTGAACATTGAGCGCACGTCTGTGAAAGGCGTCCTCGGAGGCACCTGGGGCTTTTGGTTGTGATGGTGACGGTCAGGCAGACGCCTGGCTCCTATGTGCGACGTGGGGGACTGGTCACGTGCCGCTACGCCGCCCGCCTTCTCGAGGGTCGTCTGTGCTGCGACTTGTGGGGCCCGTGGCCCGGACCCTCGTGAGGGGCTCCCGCCAGCTGCAGAAGGAGGCTCTCAGGGCGGGACGCCAGGCCCGGGTCTTTTGGGGCCACCGCGTACAAGCCCAGGTGCTCGATTTCCCCAGACGGTTCCAGCCAAGAGGATGCGGCTTCGGGGATGCCTGCCGCCATGACCCCCTTTGTGAAGGTGACACCCTGCCAGGCCCCCCGGCACCCTGTTCCCCACAGGGCCAGAGCCAGAGCCTCGGGCCAGAGCCCCAGCCGGTCCAGTGCCTGCCCGGGTCACAGTTCGCGCCGGCTTCCGTGGTCCAGCTGTGCCCTGCCCCTCCCTCGCTGTCCTTTCCCCGCCTGGGCAGGGGATGCGTGGCTGTGCCCCCGGCCTGCTGTACCTCGCCGTCCTGGGGCGCCTCTCACGCGGTGCCCATCCCCGTCCCACACCGGAGGCCCCAGGGCCGGGCTGGGCTCTGGCTCCCCGGGCGGTGCTCAGGGCAGGCCCGCTAGAGACCCGAGTGCCACCTCTGGTCCCCAGGAGCAGGAGGACTTCGGGCTGGCTGCTTCAGGGGCCCGTCTTCCCGCGTGGTTGTGCCTTGGGGCCCCTGGGCGCGTGCCCAATGGAGGAGGCCCCTTTGGAACTCGAGCTGTTGGTTTTAATGGGCGATGGCAGGTTAGGGGCCCGTCGTGCCAAATGGAGACCTTCCCGCTCCTGCGGCTTAGAGGTGTGACGTCGGTCCCCAACCCACCACTGGTGACAGACCCACGTGAGTTAGTTGGGCATCTGGCGGGAAGGGACACCCATCTGCGATACGGTGTCCCTTTGGCTTCACCGGCTGTGCCGGGTGTGTGGGGGGCACCCCGTTGGGGAAGGTGAGAGGCCTCCCAGCAAGCATCATGAGGCCTTTGCCCGGGCCGAGGGCCACGGGGGTTCATACACGTGGCCGCTGCACCCCTGGCGCTGCCCGGCCCCCCTGGCTTCCTATCCTGGGGCCCCTCCTCTCCCTGCTTCCCTTCCTCCCTCTACCTCCCTCACACACGGCCCGGACTACCGCTTACCTGGCAGTTCCCAGCGGAGACCTCGCGCGCGCGGTTCCCTCCACCCAGCCTGGGCGCAAGATGCAGAGAAGGCGTTTGTTGACTGACTGTCGGCCAGAGGGTCAGGGGCCGGGAGCGTGAGCGTGTGACGTGTGTCTCCGGGTCCTGTCGACTGTTCCCTGGGGGTGCGGAGCGGGCACGTAGCTGGGACGCTGTGGGTTTCAGGGGTGGCTGCGGTCTTCCGGGGATGAGGGGCAGAGGCTGGGGGGCCGTCCACCCCCGGAGGCGGTCTGGGCTGTGCGCTCACGCCCCGGGCCCCCGCCACCGTTTGTGCCCGCGCACCTCCACCGCTGCCGCCCCCGCCCGCCGCTTGGAGCCCAGGAGGAGCTCGGTGAGGTGACTCTGCCCGGCGACTCGGGGCCTTGGTTGGGGGCTTGTGTGGTGCCTGCTGGCAGGGTTCCCACCTCTGCGGGCAAGAGACCGTGATTTCTTCCGAGCCACGGCGAGGATGCTGGTGTGAGCGCAGCAGAGAGCACGGGACCGCGTGGAGGGACCGCGCGGAGGGCCCCGGCCTGGGCCTGGGGTGCGCTGGGTTCTAATCCTCCCCGGGTGACCTCGGGCTGGGGCAGCGGTCTCCCCGGGGCCCACCCCTGACTTCGGGGCTGGATGCGTCTGCACAGTGGGGGTCATCCTGTGCGCGGCAGGACGTTGGGCAGCATCCCTGCCCTCCACTGACTCGTTGCCAGGGGCACCCCCCTGAGTTGTGACACACAAAAACGTCCCCAGACATCGCCACGTGTCCCCTGAAGTGCAGAATGGCCCCTGGCCTGGTGACTTCTCTTCCCTGAAGCTCTTCCGCGGAACTGGAGAATAAGCCACCTTCTGGGCCACGGCAGGTGGGGGCCACGCCGGGAGAGGCAGCCCAGTGGTGGGGTTTCTCAGGGGAGGTGACATCCGCGTCAGGATGTGGATAGGCAGGGGAGCTCAGGTGGGGCTGAGGTGAGCCTGCTTATAGAGGGTTCAGGTGAGCCACTTTGGGGGGTCTCGGGGGGGCCACTTTACGGGGTCTCAGGGGGCCAATTTAGGGGGCCTCAGGGGGCCACTTTGGGGGGTCTCAGGGGGGCCACTTTAGGGGGTCTCAGGGGGAGCCATTTTAGGGGTCTTGGGGGGGGGCCACGCAGGTGGGCAGGGTAAGCTCACTGGTGTTGGGAGGACCCCAGGCAGACCCTCGGCTTCCACCCCTTAGGCAGACACCCCGGGCACGCTGTGTTGGGGGAGCATGGCCTCGGCTCCAGCCCTGCCCTGAGGCCCTGGGAATGGAGACAGCTCTGGGCTCCATGGTCTGCCAGGTGGTGTTGGGGCCTTTGTGTCTCTTGGAGTAGGTGTGAAAACGGGTGCTGGTGGCACAGGGCTGGCCTGGGCTTCGAGCCACGTATCTTGTCTGGGCCCCGGGAAAGGGCCAGGCCCTTTCGACCGGGGAGATGTCCCTGCCGGGTCTGGTTGTCACGAGGGGCCTCCCGGCGTGAGCGCCATTTCTGGGAGATAAACCCAGAGCGCTGGGGAACACTGGCGGTTGGCAGAATGGGTCTGTCATCTGTTAGGGACAGTGCTCAGGCCAGAGGGACCCAGGCACCGGCAGAGTGAATGCTGGTGTGCGCTCACATCACTGAGCAGAGAATGCAATGGCAGAGAACATTTTATAAAGAGGGGAGAAAAGCCCCCACAACTCCCCTGTGGTTCTGTGGTCGTATCTGAAAATGACTTTAGCTTTTCTTGCTCACGTGCTTATCATTTTGCCCACATTTGTGTACTGTTTTTATCACTTCATCAGAATGAGCGTGTTAGAGATTATGTTCAGCTGCCTGTAGCTGAAAACCCTTTCAGTGGTGCCTTGACCAAAAGCAGTTTCCTGTCTCTCTGTTATGGAGCCTGGGATGAGCAGGTGGGCTGGCAGGCACTCCAGGATGCCTTCAGAGACTCTGGCTCCTGCTGTCATTCTCTTCTGCCATCTTAGTGTGGCTTTTGTCCTAAAGCCGGTGCCTCATGGCTCTAAGATGGCTGCATCAGCACCGGCATCACCTCCGGCATCCTCCTGGCAGCGAGAAGCAGAAGAACAAAAGAGAAAGGCGTGTGCCAGCTGGGCTTGCTCCTATCTGAAGAGCTTTTCCGGATGGCCCACCCACGGCCAGGACTGTGTCTCATGACCAACCCCAGCTGCGAGGGAGCTTGGAAAATGAGGCGTGCTGTTTCTCAGACCTAACTGGGGTTCTGATGGTGAGGAAGGAGCGGAGCTCGGTGTTGGTAGGCACCCATAGTGTCTGTAGGGGACGCCTAGCAGTTCAGAGCCCTTTTGTTTCTAAGTTTGTGTCCAGCACTGCCTTGTGTTTCTGCCGTCTTAAGGGAGATTTGTTTTCACGGCTCTAACTCCAGTAACAGAATGTCTTGTCATCTCTTGACTCCTCTATTCATAGCAATTTAACGTACCTTTCTTTATTTTTATTTTTTGCCAATTCTAGGCAGCGCTTTTGTGAACATCTGTGTGTGTGTGTAGCTTGGGTTGGGTTCTTCCCTAAGGGTTTTGGGTGACGGTGGGATTCCCAGGCCAGAGGGCACGAGGGCACTGGTGATGGCGGGTAGTGTTCCCACCAACCACACGGGCGGGTGTGGGTCTCCTGGTGCCGCCGCGGCTTCGGCAGCTCTCGGCAGTGGGGAAGACGTTTTTGAGGTCCTCGCCATCTCAGAACATTTTCTTAGCAATCTTTGTGTGGCCTGGACCCGGTCGTGCCGCGTCGGAAGGCTGGTGTCCCTAGGTGCAAAAAACCCACCGTCATCTCGGACACAGCTAGTCCAAGGGACTCCGTGGGTGCAGTTGTGGACCTGGGGCCCTTGACCTTCTCAACACCGTGGAGCCAGGCCTGGGAAGGGGAGCCCCTGGGCCCTGGTCTAGCTCCGGGGATGGGAAGTTTCGCCGGGTCCCTCTGGTCCTGCCGGTTGGCTTGGTCACTGGAACACCGAGCTGAGAAGCAGCCCAGTGGGAAGAGTGCCCTCTGCGATGGATTAGTCGTGTCTGCCTTGGGGATACCCTGTACCAGTGAAAGGGAGAACTGCAGAGATGGAAGGCTTTTCCGTCGCTGTGCCTGGAGTGCAGGCACTCCATAGGTTGCTTGTCCCTGGGCGGGGGGTGGGGGGTGTCTGATATACAACACAGGTTCCCGTTGTCTACTACCTTTGTAACCCTGTGAACTAGGTGGGGTCAAAGATTAGCCCTGTTATGCTGAGGCTCAGAGAGATCCAGTGACTTGCCCGAGGTCACACAGTGACAAAGGCAGATGTGGCATCAGTGTTGAAACAAAAGAGACAGAAGATCTCTCGGCGGCTTGTTTGAGTCAGGCCGACCAGAGCTTCCCGGGGCAAGGTTAACCTCCCTTCTCTCGCCACAACAATGGAGTGACCATTCGTGATTTCTCCATGGGGTTCTGGTTCTTGACAGATTCCATCGCAACGAGTTGCATCCTCTCAGCAACCCTATCAGACGGATACTTTCGTGTATTCCCGTTTTAAGCTGACATGGTAGACCAGAGAGGTTAAACAGTTTGCCCAAGGTCACGCAGCTAAAGAGCGGCCACGCCAGGAGTTATGCCCCGGGCAGCCTGACCTCAGAGTCTGTGCTTGTAACTATCCCGTTACATACTGCTTCTTTCGACCTTCTGTATCAGCTAGCTAGCGACGTGTAACAAATCACCCGCAAATGTGGAGGCTTAAAACAACAACCATTTATTACTGCTTGCAGTGTGTGGCTCAGCTGGGCTTGGCTGCACCAGATGGCTCAGCCGGGCGCCTTTTCTCACTGCTGGTCTTCAGGCTGACAGACGGCTCTGTGCTAAGCCGTTGCGTGTTTTCCTTCGGTGGTGGCAAGGGATTGGCAGGCAGGGAAGGCGAGTGAGGTCCCTTATGCCATGACCCTACACTTATGCTGTCATTCTGTCCACGTACCATTGGCTAAAGCCAGCATCCATGGGCAGGACATCCGCCTCCCCACGATGAGGCCAGGTTGCCGGTGCTGTCTGCTCCTTCTGCTGGCTGACCCAGAGCCCATCCACGCCCCTCGCCACGCCCCTCGCTCCTCCCTGTACTCAGCTGCCGGGCACAGTGGAGCGAGCACGGCTTTGGACTATGATCTGGGTTCGAATGCTCCCCACCCCTCTGTAAGGCAGACAGGGAGCCATCTCTCTGCATTCGGCAGCCCCACTCCATGATGAAGTGCCACAGACCCAGGGCTGGAGCACCAGAAGCTCGATTTCCCCCAGCTCTACAGAACAGAAGTCTGAGGTCAAGGTGTCTGGTCGTCCCCCGGTGTGTCCGTGTCCTAATCTCTTCTTATAAGAACACCTGTCACCTTGGAGCAGGGCCCCGTGCCTGACCTCGGTTTACGTTGATCACGCCTGTGAAGACCTGTCTCCAAATACAGTCCCATTCTGAGGTCATGTGGGTCAGGACTTCAGCATATGGATTTTGGGGAACGCAGCTCGGCCCGTGACATCCTCCTGGGGCTGAGCATTAAGTGTGAAAGCGGACCCGAAAGCGCCTGGTGCAGGATGCGCGTGGAGAGGCTGTTCCATGCATGCTGGTTCTCCTCTGTGTCACCCGTAGGAAGACGAGCCTGTCTCATTATGGTCAAGGGGAGTTTATATTTTATTGCCCCGATGTGTCCCATATTTGTTTGTTATTCTCAAAATCTAGTTCTGTGTTGGGTGGAAAGGCCACGGTGGCGGAGTGGACCCAGCGTCCGATGTGTCCTCGGGAGACCGAGCTCCCATCCCTGCCCCCTCCCCATGCTGGCAGGGGGTGGCGGGGAAGCCCCCTCACTGGTCTCAGCCTCAGTGTCCCCACTTGCAGACTGGGAGTGATCCTGCCTCCTTCGGCATGTCTGCGGGTTCGGATACACGAAGTCTGATGTGCTGCTTCTAAACGTGTCTGTAACTGGATTTTTAAACAGGTGACACGTAGTATTTCTGTAAGTTACACACACACACACTCTCTAATGTTAGGTTTTTGGTGTGGTTATCTTATTATGGTTCTCTAGAATACACGAGTCCTTCTCTTTTGGAGATATATACCAAAACACTTAGAGATAAAATGCAGCCTCTGGCACTTGTTTCAAAATAATCTGAATTGTCGGGAATTACCAGCCTCAAAATAATCTGAATTGGGTGGAGCGACCATGAGCTGTTCATTATTTGTATGCGGGAGTCTGTTACACGGTTTTCTTACCTTAGTATATATTTGAAAATTTGCATCATGAAACTGAAACCATTTGAACAGAACGCGGAGCGGAAGCGGCCGGCTCTGTGCGGTCGGGTCCCCGGGACGGGGCAGCGGCCGGCAGCGGGCCGTGCGCAGGGGGACGGAGCACTTCCTCGGCTGCCCCCCCCAGGCTCTGGCCTGCTCACAAGCTTCCTTTGGCCCTTATGTTGCTTGAAAATATTTGGAATTCGTTGAGGACACGTATTGATCTTTCAAAAGAACTTCTTGGTTTTGTTTATTAGTCATGTCGTCTGTCTTGCTGACTTTTGCAGTGGTATTTATCAAATGCCTCTTACATGCCTTAGGTTTGTTCTTCCTTCTTCACCTTCAAGCACCGAGAGATACCAGGCTTTTCTTTTTTAAATGCAGGCATTAACGGCTACACATGTTCCTCTGTGTACCACCATGGCTGCATCCCGCAGGTCTGTTATCATCACTTATTTGTAAATAATTCACTGCTGGGCATATTTTTTTCTCTAATCCAGGAATTATTTGAAGTGTTCTGTTTTAAATTTACATGCACACGTGCACGCACACACTCTTGTCAGCATCGTGATTACGAACGTGAGCTTTGCGGCCAGACTGCCTGGCTGTTGTCCTGTCTTGGCCATTTACTAGCTGTGTGACCTTCAGTGTAGAACACAACCTCTCTGTGCTTTGGCTTTTGCCATCTACAAAATGGGGGTAATAATAGCAACGAAAATAACAAGAGCCCTCAAGGTTGTCAAGAAGACTGAGTTAGCTGTTGCATTCCAAACTTTTGAAGGCGCCTAACGGCTGTTGACTGTTCTCTGTCTGGAAGTTCATGTCTGAATTACATATGGCTTCTACATTTCAAGATTTTTGGGCTTTTTCCTTGTAGTTCAAGGATCACTTTTTTTTTCAACTTTTTAAATTTATTTTTGAGAGACAGAGACAGAGCATGAGTGGGGGAGAGACAGAGAGGGAGGGAGACACAGAATCCGAAGCAGGCTCCAGGCTCCGAGCTGTCAGCACAGAGCCCGACGCGGGGCTCAAACTCACAGACCGCGAGATCATGACCTGAGCCGAAGTCGGATGCTTAACCGACGGAGCCACCCAGGCGCCCCCCAAAAAACTTATTTTTAATGTTTATTTTTGAGAGAGCGAGACAGAGAGTGAAAGAGAGAGAGAAGGAGAGCACTAGTGGGGGAGGGGCAGAGAGAGGGAGACACAGAATCCAAAGCAGGCTCCAGGCTCTGAGCTGTCAGCACAGAGCCCGACATGGGGCTTGAACTCACAGACCACGAGATCATGACCTGAGCCGAAGTCGGACGCTTAACCGACTGAGCCACCCAGACGCCCCAAGGATCACTTTTTATAAAGTTCCAAGGATGCTGGAAAAGAACATCTATCTCTCTGCTGTGCCTACAGTTCTACGTACACCTATAAAATCAGACTGGTTTATTACGTTATTCGACTCCTTTTCAAGGGTGGAAAACCAGCAAATGCTGGCTAACTCAGCCTGCGCGCACGTGGGGTTCGGCACACAGAGTGTTTTAAGTGATCACTGTTTGGTTGCCTTTCGTGCCCATAGCGGAACCTGCGCTCATTCCCGCCGCCCACAGTCCCCATGGTGGTCACGTCAGGTGCCCACGCCGCTCGCTTCCACTGCCGGGCCCCGGAGACATCCCGTCCCACGCCCGGTCTGTGATCGTGTGAGGATCGTCATTCTTACTGAGGCCCGATGAATTTCCGAGGGACGTCTGTTAGTGCCTCCTTCAGCACTTTGCCACTGGGATTTGCCAGTGTATTTCTGGCAAATTGTATTTCTGTATTTCTGGTGATTTTAGTTTCATGTGTTTTGAAGCCATGCGGTTAGATGTATAAAGGTGTGTTCTCTCTCCCTGGTGGAGAAGCTTTACAAAGCAAGCTTCTTTATGGTTTTTGATACCTTTATTTATTTATTAATTTAAAGTTTATTTGTTTTTGAGAGAGACACAGTGTGAGCGGGGGAGGGGCAGAGAGAGGGAGAATTTCAAGCAGGTTCTGTGCTGTCAGCGTAGAGGCGGATGTGGGGCTCGAACTCATGAACGCTGAGATCATGACCTGAGCCCAAATCAAGGGTCAGATGCTTAAACCGCTGAGCCTCCCAGGTGCCCCTGTTTTTGATACTTTTAGCCGTAAATTCTTTCTTGTCCTGAGATTATGTCTGTGTCTGATTTCTTTTATGAGCACCTGTTATATAGACGTTCGTGTTTTTAGCTCCTATTTTACCCTTTTTCATCAGGAAGGTTGTGACACGGCTTATAACAAAAGGTGTAAAAGTAAGGTATAAAACCAGGTCAAAAATCGTGTGTGTGTGTGAGAGAGAGAGAGAGAGAGAGAGAGAGAGATTGATTCATACATATTAACCTTCACGACGGCTTTGAGAGAAGTTGATGTGTATTTGGAGCTTCCTAGGAGGCAGGACAAAAAGAGAACATCACACATTGGGCTCAGAGTTGCAGAGTGTGTTTTCCTGTGGTCGGAGAGGGCTGGCCGAGTAAGGTGCCTGTGTCAGGAACAGCGATGGGGACCAGGCTGAGGTGTGGCTGGCCTGGAGGCAGCCAGAGGGCGCGGATTCCCCGGGGAAGTGTGAGTGGACCGTCCCGGGGGTGAAGGTGCAGGTCTCCGGGCTGTGCTCCCCAGGGCCATCGGTGCCCAGGCTCCTCGGATTCTCCCACTCCGTCTTCCTGAGTGCTGCCATTTGGACCTGTGCTGGCTGCATTTCTGTTCCAAGAGGGAGAGGACGGGGCAGAGGTCAGCAGGGTTATGCCAGCCAACACCACCCTCTGGACACACTGCCCTGGGGGCCCGGGGCAGCTTCTGCTCCTACCTCGTTGGCCGGGGGCGGGTCTCACGGCCCCACTTAGCGCGGGGGGCGTGGCTGCGTGCCCCGTCTCACACCTGCCTCCAGGCCCCGGGGACACAGAGCCCCGACTCGTGGACACCCTGGCCACCCGTTCATTCGCCCTGCAGACTCTGCTCGCGCTCTCCCCGTGGCAGGGACAGCCCTCTGAGCCCTCAGCCGCGGTCAGCCACTACGCGTGCCGACGGGCGACCGGGTGCCTTGCAGGCGGTCCCGTGGGCAGATCTGTCTTTCCTGTCTGGGCTTTCTCTCCCCGTCTAGGGAGCGATCCTGATCCTGCAGACGGGGTTGGCTCTGAGGCCTCCTGCTGCTGAAGGCAAGGGCCAGGGTGTCTCCAGAATCCCTCGTGGAGGAATCAGCCCAGAAGATGGCACTGAAATGGGAAACACTTGCACGGAGGGGCACCCCAGAGGGCGGCGAGCATGGCCGTAGGGGTGTGTAGGAGGGGGCTGCCTCGTTTCCAGACATCTGCTCTCCTCCTCTAGGCAGGGGACTCTGGCGCTGGCAGGACATCGTTCTCTGCTTCTTAAGCGTTTCCTCCTGGGCCCAGCAGCGGCCTCCCAAGAGGGGGTGTTAAGTGTGTCGCTACCCGGGCGGGGGCGGGGGGGGGGCCTTGGCCATCAGCCAGCACCTTGCTCTCGTGTGCTTTACCAGAGTCCTGTGGGGGCCCCTGTCCCCAGCCCCTGACGCCCCTGGCCGAAGCCCGTCCTACCCCCCGCCCCCCACCGCAGACCCGGGAGACCCGGCCAGCAGAGGTGTTCTGGGTTTTTTCCTTCGGGTTTTGTTTTCCAGCCCAGCCTAGGTCCTTTCTGGGCACAGAGAGGAGCCCTCTAATTTTTGGCTTCCTCTGGGGATGACCTAAGCATTTGTTTTCAGAGGGCTGGCGGGGGCCGCCAGGCATTATGCAACACAGCACTAAGACCGCGGTTCCCGCCGGCCCTCTCCAGGCGCGTGCATTTCTGGGGTGGCTCAAGGCCTGTGCTGATGTGCATTGCGCTGGCCGCGGGCCATCGGATCGCGTCGAGTCACTCCCTTGCTGAAAAGCCGTCGATGGCTCCCGGCGGCCTAGAGCGTGCGGGCGCTGCTTCTCGCGGTCCTTGAGGTCGGAGCTCTCGCCTGCCGCTCAGCCCCGTCCCGGCAGCACCCGGGGCCTGCAGACCGAGTTTCCCGACCACTCAAGACCCGCCCTCTTTGGAGTCCTCTCTGGCTGCTTAGGTGCCCCTCCCACGTGTCCCTGCAGCGCCAGGGCCCCTGCGGGCTTAGCACCTGTCGCCCTGCGTGCAGCTCAGCGCGTCCCAGGCCTGGCTTCCTCCCCTGCCTCAACAGGACTGCCTTCACCTCCCTGTGGCTGAGGCGTTTGTCCTCTGCGTCCGGCACCGAGGAGGCCCTTCCGAGAACGTTTGTTGAATGAACATAGGCGTGTAAATGGAACAGCTTCCACAAAAGCTGTATTTAATTGTTCTAGAATATTCTCCAGGCCTTTCAGAAGAGCAAATTCTTGAAAAACAACAGCTGAAGGGCAGGTGTCGGCGCAATGTGGTGGGTCGTTGTTGGGAGGGCGGTCCCGCCTGCCATGGGATTGGGTCCTCCCTGCACCCCTCGGCCTCTCCGCTCGCTCTGGGATACCCGCTGACTTTTCTGGTCTCCCTCCAGGTTCCCCGGGCACCTGCACGGCCTGGCCTGGTTTCTGTGGGGCCACCAGGAGCTTGGGAAGGGAGCCCTCTCCCCACCTGGGGCTGGGCCACTCTTCCGGGTGGCTCGCTCCCCCTAACTCCGGGCTGGCCAGCGGGCCAGCCTAGTGGCCGTGCTCCGCAGTGGTGCTCCGGACACTGGCCCTCACGTTGGCCCCTCTAGGCCGGTGCCCTCTCCACTCAGATCGTCCCCGTGAGGTGGGCCTGACCCACGACCAGCCTTGCTGGGGAATGTTCCAGACTCGCACTCTTTCTGGCAGAGGCATCACTCAACCCAGCCTTCCCACCGCTGTGCCGTCTACGGCTCTGCAGCAGGGGTGAGCCTCCTGAGGCCGGAGGCCCTCGTCCCAGCTCCCGAGGGGGCTCCGGGGAATCTGCAGGATCACGTCCAGACTTCTGAGGTGTGCGGACGCCCACGTGAAGCCACCCTTCTCTGCCAGCTGCCTCTCTTCAGGTGGCCTGTGCCCCTGCCTCCCGCCTTTGCTCGGGCTGGTCCCCCTGCCTGGCACCTCTGTAGGCCGCTCTGCTGTTCCTTCTGCTCGGTGGGAGCGTGTGGAACAGCCCGTTCGAGGGGGAGCGTGCCCAGCGGTCAGAGCCGCCGGGGGCGCCACTCTGCTGGGGGCACGGCCTGGCCTGGCCTCTCTCTAGCCGGGCGACCGTGAACAGGCCATGTAGCTCGGTTCCCATCGGTAACGTGGGTAGAAGAGAGACCGTGAGGGTGTGGTGAGATGAGGTGGGCACGCGGTGCACGGTGACCGAAAGGTGTGCCGTCGGGCGGGGGAGGCTGTGAGGAAGCAGACTCTGTGCCAGGTGCCCCTGCGCAGGGGGTGGGAGGCGCACGTCTGGGGACTCAGTTGTGGAAAGAGCAAACATGCGTCTGGAGATGCAGTTACGAGATGTGCCGAGAAGGCAGGAGCCGGGGCGGGGCTGAGTTCTGACTGATGGTCAGGGACGGCGTCCGTGCCCCCGAGGAGAGCTCTTCAGGCTGGCCCCCCACTGAAGGCAGGGGTGAGGCGCCTTGGAGGACATGGAGGGGGAGGGCACTCCGCTCTGGAGCCGGAGAATGAGACCGACTGGGCTCAAGTCCTGGCTCAGCCATTTACGAGAGGGTGGCCCCAGGTGTCATTCTGTCCGCCCTCGTTTTCTGCACTACGGACCGGGGACCACAAGAATGCCAGTGCTAGAGGGCTGGGTGTGGCTCCAGAGAGGGACTACAGGTGACCGGCCTGGTGCACGCTGGGCGTGCGCCTCACTTAGGACACGCCGTCCCCCAGTCAGTGATAGCAGCCATGACACAGGGCAAGGTGCACCTGAGAAAGAGCCCCCGGCTGCAGGGAAGTGGGGTGGCGGGGCTGTGGGGAGGCCGGAGAGCGGCAGCGGCTGCAGCCTCCCGCCCCCACCCCCTGGCCGTTGAGCACAGGTCCCGGCCGCACTGAAGGAGAGAGGCAGGCCTGGGGCACTGAAGTCTCAGGGGGACAGACCAGCTTCCTCGGGCTCACCCCCCGCCTCCCCGACGGCCCTCCCCTGCACAGGGCTGTCCGATCACAGCCCCTCTGGACGCGCAGGACCTGGCCGGCCTCACGAGCTGCCATCTGCAGGTTCCGGATGGCGGCCCCGGCTCGGACGCGTCACGGGGCGTGAAATGGGAGACCGGGCTAAGAGGCCGCACGCTCCCGTGGCCCTGGCGAAGGCTCCGTCCCGAAGCTGGGCCTTCCCTGCCCCTGTGGCATCCCCGGAGGACCCGGCCCTGGAACTTCCGGTCCCTGCACTTCTGCTGCTGGCCAAAAATCAAGCCAGGAGCCCACACTTGGCTCGCTCCGGGCCGAGGCTGTGCCAGCAGGAAGCGAAGCGGCCAGCGCCCGCTGGCTGTGGGTGCAGCTTCCCAGGTCCCCACCGGCATGGGGTGGGACCAGGTGGCTCAGGGGAAGGGACCCGGGAACTGTGGGCTCCCCGGCCACGCACCCCGGGATGGCACTGAGCCTGGCACACGCAGCAGGGACGCTCCCCGACTCAACACATTGTGGCAGCTGTGACGGGGGCTCCAGGGCAGTTGGGAAGGAGCCCCAGCACACAGGTGGGAGGGCCGTGGTGATGCATCCTTAGTCCTGGCTCCTTCCTTGTCCCCGTGTCCTCAGTGACTCGGCGCTTGTGACACGTAAGGCACTTGATAAATGCTTGTTTGTTGATGAGTGAATCCGCGTGAGTCCTGCTCTGCCCCCAGCTGTGCGGCCGCTTCCCCTCCCCGGCTTTAGTCTCCCGAGCTGTGAACGGGCACCTGGGAGAGACCTGGCCCAAATCCCGGGCTCTGCCCTCGCAGGCTGTGTGGCCTTGAGTGAGCTCATCAACCTCTCTGAGCAGTACGTGACCTGTGATGTGGGACTCCCAGCGCGAGGACTGACTGAGAAGATGCTGGAGAGTGAGCTCTAGGTGCCTGGTGACTGGTGCCGGTCCCTGTGGTGCCCCCAGTGTTACCCGGGGATGCTCGCACCCAGACGTCCTGGGCCAAATGGTCACTCCCTTATGTCCGTCAGTCAGCATGGTGCTGATCTCTTGGAAGGAGAATCTGACCACAGCGGCTCGGTTGGGGATTTTCCCCGGAAGAGGAAGCTTGGGTGTCAACAGGCCAGGTTAGCTCCTCAGGAGATCGTCAAGGACTCAGGCCCTCTGGCCTCCTGCGTCCCCGTCTTTAGCGAGTGGCTTTTATTTGTCATTCCTCATCTTCTGGGGTGGGGTGAGGAAGGGGAGGAGCTAAGGGGGGTGTCCCCTGGGGCTGCACCCGAGTATGAGGGACATAGACTCTCCCACAGCCCCTCCTGGAGTGAGCGTCCGCCCTCCCTGGCCTCATCAGGGTCACGTGGCCACCCCTGGTATTTCTAGGTGGGCCCGTGGCTGTTCAGATAAGACTGAGGTTCTCTTCGTGAGGACGAGGGGTGAGGTATCTAGGGGACAACCTGTGTGCAGTCCCGGAATCAGATGCTTATTACTCTGAAATGTGCTTTAAAACAAAAACAAACTTGTAAATCATCGGGGTGTTTCTCCGGGCCCCTGCAGCGGCGGCTGGGGCTCCACCACCGTGTGGATGGAAAAGCTGGGCGTGGCTGGCCTGGGGAGCGAGGGGGCAGCTGTTTGGCCCGCTTGAAGTCTGGAGAGAGAGACCATTCGTTGCCGTGTCTTAGAGTGAGGACATTGGTCCCAGGATGGGAGCCTGTATGTCAGCAAGGACCCATTGGTGGCCCCAGCCTGGCCACGTGGGGCCACAGGCCAGCCCAGTGTCCTCAGGCCGTCAAAGGGAGTGGTGTCTGTGGAGGTCAGAACCAGCCACGCCGCTGAACCTGGGACCTTCCCGACAGAGGACATCCGGCTTCTTGGAGGCTCATCCTAGCAGAGCCGGGAGTGAGGGCAGAGACGCTGGCCGTGAGCTAAGATCCAGATGCATTTTGAAGTGACCTGGAGACAGGTACCCTGCGAGCCAGGGTGAACACAGGACAGTGGTCCCAGAGGGGCAGTGGCTCTGGCTCTCTCAGCCCACAGGGGAGGTGGGTTCAACTGCTGAATCCGAGAGGAGGGCTCGGGGAGGCCCCCTCCTGGGGAAAGCCCTCTCTGAGAGCCCTTTTACCCGTGGGTGAAATCTGGATTCCAGAACGTGCAAAGGGTTGCTGTGGCCCTGAGACCTCTGGGGAAGAAGGTGGAGCCCTGGGGGCCGGTGGTCACCAGGGCCAAGCAGGTGTGGGCAGCGGGGAGAGCAGGTGACGGACTGCGTGCCTCAGCGGGGCGGCTGTGGGCTGGTCCCGTCGGGACGAGGTGCCACGTTCCCCTCTGCGGTCACAGACACTTGGGAGCATCGGGTTTTTCTCTTCTCCTTTGTAAAGGGGTCCAGCCCACTTCTCACCTCTCACAGAGTGCTTGGAGTTTAGAGAAATTACTCTCTCACTGGGCCCTGAGCTGCCTCTTGGGGTTTGAACAAAGCGGCAGCCCGGGCTGGCCGGATGATGAACGCTTCTCGGCGTTTGGGGTCAGTCTGGCCTGCGGTATAAGCAGTGTGGATAGGGCCACAGGCCATGGGTGAGGCGGGACTGCTGGGAAGCCTGATGCCATCCCTTCCCCTTGGTGTGAGTCAGTGCCTTAGCCTCAGTTTCCCCATGGGCTGCATGAGGGTTTGCACACCCAGAGGTGACCACGGAAACATCTGACATCGGTGCTGCGGGACCCACTTTGCCTGTGATCAGCCGAGCTGGGAGACGTAAGGGATGGGGTGGCAGGGTGGTGACAGGCAAGGGGTGGCTGCTGACCAGCGGACGCTGGGAGTTATGGCATTTTAGCTTCACGGTGGTCATACGTTGGTGAGAACCACTCACGACACATGTGCCCATCTTGCAAGGGGCAGCAGTGTCTGTGGGGCATCTTGTGTGCAGAGGGCAGGCCCTGGAGGTCCCATGAGGCCTCTGACCCCCCAGCATGGGGTCCTTATTCCCAAACCATGTGGAGCTCCTGGACTGGGGGGGGGGGGGCAGCCGCCAGGGCACTCCGTTCCCCTGTGACACTCACATCTGGCCGGCTGGGGAGAAGTGCCTGCTCCCACCCCAGTCTTGCCCAGAGTCCCCAGCTTTTGCACTCAGCTGCGGTGGGGGTGAGCAGCCCGTGAAGGCGGCTTGGGGGGCAGTGGACCCTAGGGCTGGGCTGTGATGGCCCGAAGGTGCATTCTCAGTGGGGCGTGGGACAGGAGGGGGCCCAAACGTGCGTTGGATGGTTCCCGGGGAAGCCCGTGTGTCTCAGAGCCCCACAGCCTGGGCTTCTGTCCTGCCTTTGCGGCCTGCCCACCATGGGCCGTGGACAAGTGCGCCTCTGTGTTGTGAAGGGCAAAGTGAGTGCGTCCTTGGGAAGCGCTTAGAACAGTGCCTGGCATGTGGCTAGTAAGACTTACTCTCAGAGGATCAGGGGCACGCTACGGCCGGAGGGCCCTCTGGGGACAGACTTCCCGTTCTCGGGAATCCTAGCCTATCTGCCGGGCACAGTTTAGGAGCGCCCTCTCTGCACCCGCCCCAGCTAGGAACGGAAATGCGTAGTCCTACGTGTTGGTTCTCCAACAGCTCACCGAACAGGACGGGAGAGAGATGACTGGCTGATGATGGTGCAGAGGACCAAGGGCCAGGAGGGACACGAGGAGGGAGTCGGGGGAGGAGTCGGGGCTGTGTATTTGTCAGCGTGGGCTAACTGCCGTAACAAACAACCCCGGTGCCAGCGGCTCAGCACGGTGCAAGCTCATCTCGCTCTCACGTGGATACGGGTGACAGGCTCTGCCCTGCCGGGTCATTCAGGGCCCCAGGCCCCTTCCAGCTTGTGGCCCTGCTCTCCTCAGGTCCTCGGTGTCCTCTCCATTCAACTAGCTGGTGGGGCAAGAGCTTGGAGGCGTGCGTGGAGCGTTTTCACGGGCTGGACCTGGAATCGTCATGTCTTGCCCTCCCCCCCCCCCACTCCATCCACGGGTCGGCACGCAGTCACGTGGTCCTGCCTCACCGCAAAGGAGTCTGGCACATGTGGGCTAGCTGTGAGCCCAGGAGGGAGCCGAGGTTTGGCGAGCCCAGCAGGGTCTGCCGCGGAGGCTTCTGGGAGAAGCCGAGTGTGGCTCAGCCTGTGGAAGGTGGCAGGAGGTGGGGAGGGGTCAACCCGGGCGAGGGACGAGAGCGTCCAGCTCATTTTGGGGGCACAAGAAGCCCAGGGGGTCGGGGTGGGTGGAAGGGAGTGCGGGAGGTCATAGCCTGTCTCCCCGCCGTCCTCTTTGCCCCCATCCCTGCGTCCTTTCCAGTTCAGGCACCACCTGTGTCCCCAAGCAGGGCCTGGCCAGGGACGTTATTACCTCATTCAGTCTGTCCACCTCTGCTCTTGTGGGGCTGGGGGGCAGCGGGGCTCTGGGAGATGAAGTCGCTTTCCCGTAGCTCACACAGTCAAGTAGCGCGGAGCCCGGATTTGAATCCTGGTGTGCGTGACTCTACGGCCGGAGCTATTTCTGGAACCCCACACTGCTTTGCTTCAGCGAGACTGAGAGGACGCGGGGTGGGGACCCCGCGTGGGGGAGGCTCTGGGGGGAGGCACTGCCGCTGCCCTGCGGGGAGCACGGCCCGTGGGATGCAGGCACGTGCGGGCCCTTCCTGGTGCTGATCCCCTGCTCTGCCCTTGGCCTCGGGGCCAGTGGGAGTTGGAGCTTGGGTGACCCTGACGTCATGGGTGCTGTTAGTCCCCACAAACACGTCAGCAGAGGAGGAGGGCCTCGGGGCTCTAGAACAAGGGGAGGGAGGCTGTCTGGCCAGCCGCTCCGGGCAGCGCGGGGCGCTGGGGTCGTGGGGTCTGGGGTTCTAAACGCCGGCTCCTCCCTCTGGAGCTGTGTGCCCGAGTGTGAGAAAGAGCCTCCTCTGTGAAACGGGAGCGTGGGGTCCCCTGCCTCGCACGCAGATGGCACCAGGGACACTGCAGCCTGTCTGCCTGGCCTGCTGGCCGCTGTAACAGGCTGGTGGCCTAGGCGCCCCGGATTCATTCCTCACGGCTCCGGAGGCTGGGAAGAGTGCCCTCGCTGCCCCGTGGCCGGGCGAGGGCCTCTTCCTGGCTCGGGGGCGGCCTCCGTGTCGCTCTCAGAGAGCACTCTGCTTTCTCACCTCTCAGAAGGACGCTTACGGTCACGGGGGCCCCACTGTTACGATGGACTCGATACCCAGTTACCTCCAAACACCATCACCTTGGGGGTTGGGATTTCGACGTGTAGTTTGGGGGAGACACAGACATTCAGATCACACCCTGGGTGGGCTGTGGGAACAGAGCTGGGGCTGCCGTGTCCTGGGCGTGCCTAGGGCCCGAGGAACTCAGAGGGGCGAGCATGGGGTCTCAGCAGCTGGGGCTGGCTCCGAGGGGGGGGGAGGGGGGGCCCCGAATCTGGCCTTGGAGGGGTTGCTGTGGCCGTGGGTGACGGGTGCTGCTGGGGTGAATTCTGTCCTGTTGGACCGTGAGGCCCCTCCCCTCTGCCGGCCGCCGCAGAAGCTCAGGGAGGCCTGGCCATCTCCTGGACGGCATTTCTGCAACCTACCAAAAGGCGCTTTGCCCGTCCTCCCAAATATACGAAGCTGACGTCTTGCTTATAGACACGCATTCTCTTTCCAGCCTGCTGTTTGCCAGCTGTGCAGCCTTGGTAAACTCCGAAGCTTTCCTAACCCGATTGTCTCCGTGTGTAAAATGGGCTCACGGTGCTTACCAGGTCAGACCATCAGGGCCGTTAACCGAGATACTGACCTACAGAGGTGAATGCACGGGGTCCCCACTGCTCACCCGGCACCTGCCAGGTACTTCTAGGGTGTCCTGTCCCAACTGCTGGCCCAGGTACAGCCAGGTCGTCTTTGTTATAGCTTCATTGAGATACGGTTCATATACCGTCCGATTCTCGCTCTCAGAGTGTGCAATCCCATGGTTTTTAGTAAATTCTCAGATTGTGCAAGTGCCCCGCTCAGCCTCAGGACCCGTCCGTTGCCTCAGAGAGAAGCCCCAAGCCCTTAGCCCTCTCCTGCCCCCTGTTCCCCCATTTCCCCCAGCTTGAAGCAACCACTGGTCTCCTCTCTGTGTGTCAGGCTTTGCTGGGTGTTCATCCGGCCGCTCAGCAGCAGGAGGGCATCAGGTCCCTGACTCCAAGAACCCAGGGCTTCCTTACTGTCATTCTGTGCGCTCACATCCCATCCTGGAATGGGGCAGGGGCCCTGTCAGTGGTGGGCGGGTTGAACCGTGGCTGTTTACTTCTCTTGTCTCGTCAGTTGTCCCCGCTCCCTGGACTTGTACTCCCCAGATCTCTGAGTCTGTCCATCCTGGCACGTAGCCTCGAGCCCGGCGACACTGGGAAGATCGGCCTGGTGAGGAGCCTGGGGTGGTGGGGGGGTCCGCAGGCTTGGGTGCTTTTCCCCACGGCCCTCCAGCCCCACAGATTCTAGGATGCTTCTGGACCCCCACGTCCTTCCCCACACGGTCCCTGAAGAAGGCATGGGACTGGAAGGGAGGGGCTGGGCCCTCTGTGTCCCTCTGGCGGGCCATGTCCTGGAGAACCTGGACCCACCTTGCCCCATGTCCCCTCCGCTCCCCACTCCCCGGAGGCGGTCCTCAGGCGTGGGGCCGTTGCCATGGGAATTATGTATTGGGATCTATTTTGAGACCGTTTTGTAGTGTGATTCTTAATACTGCCTGGTGTTGGCTGTTGGTTTTCTACGTTTGCCCAAGGGAGTGGATTTCGGCTAGCCAGTGAGGTTTGGCCGTTTTTGTTCCTGGGTATGGCATTGCCCAGAACGTTGGGCGCTTAGTAAGAGGTGACAGGGGCCTTGCCGTGACCCCCTTCAAAGCCTGGGCTCCCCAGCCTGCTGCTGTGGAGCGGGTGCAGAGGGGCTGACACAGTGTCCTGTCCCCAGATTCTGCCTCTGATCAGCTTGGTGACATCCGTGGGCGGGGCACATGCCCTCTGCGACAGAGGGACCCGGGGAGCACTTCCTGGGCTCCGGGAATTGTGTGAGCGCTCGGGAGTAGGCCTGGCCACCGAGGCTTTGCGGGACCACGGTGAGCGGCTGCTGTTGGCTCCTGTGGCCCCCAGCCTCCCCTTCCCGGCATTCACCAGAACATGAGCTGAGTGTGTTCATACACTTGACGCCTGTGTCCCACCGGACTGCAGACGAGCAGGGAGCCACGCGTGGACACTTGGGGATAAAGAAAGACCTTACGCGAGTGGCCTTGGGGTTGCCGCCGTGCGGGGACGGAGCTACGAAGCCTCCTGCCCGTGGCAGCTTCTGGAGGCACCTCCCCCGCAGGCTTGGGGGCCCTGCTGCTGGGGCCACAGAGCAAGGACATGAGTGTGTAGGCCCAAGGGGTTCCAGAAGAGCACCACCCAGGAGGGATGAGCCGGGAAAGGGAGGCAGGGAGGGGAGCGCCGACCACGGAGTGCCCGTCTTTGGGGCCAGGCCACCCGGAGCCTGGGCACCTGTGCAAATGGGCCAGCCTTGTCGCCTCGGGCTGCAGGAGCAGAGTGGCAGGTGACATGCCTGTGCCCACGCGGGCTGGCTCTTGCTGTGTTCCGTGTGCTTCCTTCTCGTGACCTGTGTTGTTAGAACAGACGTGGATGCAGGAAGGGGGCCCCTGGGATGAGCAAGGTCTAAAGCTGAGCTGAGCAGGGGACACTGTTCCCGCTCCGCGTGGCTCAGCGGCCGCAGGTGGTTGTCGGGGGCTCAGGACCCTGCCCCTGCCCTGTGGTGGGACGTCCCCGAGGAGGCCGGAGGTGGGAAGCTCGGCCTGCCTGTCTCACCGTGGTGGTCTTCACCTTGAAAAACAAAACCTCTTAATTGCACCAATACCACACAGTCCTTGTGGGAGCAGACAGAAAACGCGCGTAAGGAACGAAGACCTCCTGCGCTCCTGCCCCCAGATCTACGGCTCAGAGGTCCCAGATGTCGCTTGCCCATACTTTCCAAACACACGTACAGCTGGCACCTGGTTCCTGTTCCCCGTTTACTTGATAAAAACGGGTTTCTTCTCCCCTTCACTTCCCTGTAACTTTGGTGCTTTTCTCTTTGACGTATCCAGAACCTGCTTTCATGGACGTAAAGACAGCACCACAGCCCTGCAGCGCGGTTTTAACCGTCCGTCCGTGCGGTGGAGTCTTCCTAAGCCGGGACTCACCATTCTCCTGTGTTGGAGGCTTAGAGTAACTCGAGTTCTCATCGTTGCTTGGGCTGCTGGGATGAGGCCCGCGCACTCCCCTCCGTGCGCCCGTCCCCTTTCCCCTCCGCGTGCGTCCCCGGACGTGCGGCCACAGGGTCACACACGCCCGACCCCGTTCCGTTCCGTCTTCCTCAGCGAGGCCCCCGGGGATGGTGCTGCCTGGGCTGTGAGGTGGGGCCCGTGTCCACCGGACCCTTGTGTGGTGGGCGTGGGGGGCAGCTGATGTGAGCTTCCCTCCCCCTGGCGGTTGCTAAGGCTTCTTTGCTTCCAGGCAATTGTGCGTGACACCAAGAGCCGCCGATCGACGTCCCCGAGCCTCAGTGTCCTCGCCTCCGTAAGGGGGATGACTGTCCGCCTGGCAGGGGAAATGTCATGGCGCCTGGCCCCTCCTCGTGTCGGGCGCTGGCCTTTCTAAGGAAGTGCACGGCTGGTACCCTGGGTGTGTGGCATCCCACGTGTGCCTCAAGGGTGGAAGCTGGGCCTTAGTTCCTTCCGCTGCTGGGCCAGGGCCAGTGTCCCACGGTGGACCCTGGCCCTCCTCGGTCCCCTCGGCGCTGCCTGGGGCTCCTGCGGACCATTCGCGGAGGAGAGAAAATTGGCGCCCCGGAGAGTGACTGGTGGTGTTGCGGAAAAAATGGTGGTGTGGTGGGTCAGAGGCCCCCGGAGTCTAAGGGGCTCAGCGGCTTCCAGGTCTGTGGGCAGCCGTCCCTGAGGGGGGGTGGTGGGGGGCGGAGGCTGTCCTGGCAAAGGAAGGGGGCGGTTAAGTGCAGCGATTCCCAGAGAGAAGGGGGGTGGGGGCAGTGAGCTGCTGTCCCTCTGGGCGATGCTCTCAGAGCTTCACGGCCGTGGCGCCCGGGCCGCAGAGGTTGGTGAGGGTCCCGCTCGGGGCGCCTTGGGGTCCCGGGATGGCGCCGTTCTCCCCGGCCACTTAGGAGGCTTCCGGCGGCCCGATGCCGCCTCTGCGTGGCCCTGGCCGTGAGTGATAGCCTGCGAAGGGCAGGAGGCCGCCCGCCCCCGTGGGCCCCTCATGTTCCCGGGAGGAGTGGGGCAGCGTGGAGAGGACGCAGGCAGAGGCCAGGGGCTGGGTGCCGGCCGGGCGGCCTCGGTGCCGACCCCAGGGAGGCCGAGCTGGATGGCAGCCTCGGGAGACTCCAGGCTGACCAACGTGAGGCCCACCGTATACTCCGTGGCCCAGTACGTGTCTGCTCACCTCCTTCACTCTTACAAATGAGACAGTTCATGAAGCGGTAACTGTGTTGGGCTCCCCTGATGCTGTTTTCCCCTCCCTCCCTTTCTCTTTCTCCTTTTCTTTCTCTTTCTTTTCTTTTTCTTTTCTTTTTTTTCTTTTTCTTTTCTTTTCTTTTCCTTTTCTTTTCTTTTCTTTTCTTTTTCTTTTCTTCTTTCTTTCTTTCTTCTTTCTTCTTTCTTTTCTTTCTTTCTTTTCTTTCTTTCTTCTCCTTCTTTCTCTTTCTTTTCCTCCCTTTTCTTCCTTTCTCTTTCTCCCTTTTCCTCTTTCTTCTTTTTTTCCCTCTTTTCCTTCCTTCTTTCCTTCTTCGTCCCTCTGTCCTTCTTTCCCCTTCCTCCCGCTCTCCTCCCTTCCCTTCCCTCCTTCCTTCCCTCCCTCCCCCCCTCCCTACACCACCTCCTCATTCATCTCCTTTCCTTCCATCCTCAGAAAAAGGTAAGGATCCCATCTTTTGTGAAATTGATCTCTGCCAATACTGCGGCCCATGGTCTCTGATCCAGGCGTGCTGGGGCTCAGGCAGAGCTTGGGCAGGCCTGGGTGGGCAGAGTGCATGTGAGGGCAGTGGGGGCCGTGCTGCACCAGGTGTTCTGGCCCCGGCCGCCTCTCCCACTTTCCCTGTGCCCAAGGAAACACCAGCAGAACTGGGCAGACATCCTAAAGGTGGACCTGGGTCAGTACTTTACAAGCCAATGGACAACCCTAAGGGTGGGCCCATGGGAGCGGGCTCTCATGGAGGTCCTGCCTTGAGTGGGAGTCGGACAGCTTTTGAACCCCAGACGAGCTCACACTTACCACAGGACCTGGATGATCCCCTTGGCCTCATGAGGCCACAGGTTTTTCTCCATCTGTGGGGTGTGGACCGTGGCCCTGGGCTCACAGGGTCCTGGAAGGGTTCAGAAACCAGCATGTCTCACATGGGTACTTGGCACGCCCCAGAGCTCTGTCATCCTCACCCTTGGCTCCTTCCCCCCACCTCTGGTCTCAAACGTCACATCTGAGGGACGAGGGCCATGGGTCCAGGGTCCCAGTTGAGGAGCCACCAGGGTGCAACCCCCCCCCACAGCTGAGTCTGCCTCACCTGTAATGGGGGTGACAGGTGCGGTGAGTTCCGCTTGTGGAGTGGAGGGGAATGCCCAGCCCGCCGCAAGCTTTCTCAGCAGGACTGTTGCTGTGTGCGATGAGTCGTGCAGGGATGCTTTTGGGTGTGTAGGTTGGCAGGTGGACACGGTGCTTTTCCTGGAAACGGGCTTTTCTCTCTCTCGCCTGGTTCATCCTTGCTGACAAGTCCTTGGCCTCATGGCGTTAGCAGTGCTGGAACCGTCCGTGTGAGCGCTGGCTGTGGCCTCAACCTCTATCCCAGGGATGCTGTAGACAGTTGCACGTGGTGCCTCGTTTCGCAATGTGGGACGGCAGCCTGACCCCCCCCGTCCCCCGGGACTTCTCCGAGGCCACATCATGTCCCAGCATGCAGGCGGAGCGGAGCGGAGCCTGTGCCTCCCTCCGGGCCCCTGCACCACTGAAGCCCTCAGGTGCTGGGCGTGTCGCCGTGCACACTAGCACACTGGACCCCTGTCTGGCCTCGAGAGTAGCCGCAGCGCTGCTGCAGTGGAATGGGGAGCCCCTTTACTCCTAGGTGCTAGACCCAGCTCTCCTGCCAGGGCAATCCGACGGGCCATGGTTCGGGTGCCCACGCTTGGTCTTAATCTTGAAGGAGCATACGGCCGCGTTTGAGACCAGATGGAGCGAAAGTCGGGAAAGAAGAAAATCAGACTACGACTCTGCTGGAGATGCTGCTGGGGAGCGGTGAGTGCCAGTAAAAGATGCAGTCTGGTGTGGATCTGGGTCTTTCTGTGTCGTCAGTACCTCCTTTTCATCAGCAGGTATCTGAGGGCCACTGTGTGCGGCGCTGTGGTGGTTGAGAGTACGGACTCGGCTGGCGGCCGGGTTTGAGTCTCAGCATGCCCGCTCACTGGCCTCACGAGCTGGGTGGCTGATGAATGGACCCTCTCTCCCCTCAGGTTCCTTATCTATGAAATGATATGGAACCTACCTCATGGGGACCCATTTACTTAGCACTTATGGACAGAGGGTCTGGTAAGCACTGCATACAGTGGGTGTCGCCCTGGCAGCAGCATTGCATACTGTTTTGCCCGCCCTATGCACAGCGCAGGTGGGGAAACCAGCCAGGAATCTTGGTTGGAACTTGCCTCTGGCACCCGGCCCGGTTACATAGTAAATGATTTGTGGGGCGCCTGGGTGGCTTGAGTCAGTTCAGCGTCCGACTTTGGCTCAGGTCAGGATCCTCGCTCATCGGTTCGTGGTTTGAGCCCCGCATTGGGCTGTGTGCCGACATCTCAAGCCTGCTTAGGTCCTGTCTCCCCCCTCCCTGCCTCCCACCCCCTCTACAAATAAGCAAAAAATTAAAATTATAAAAATATATAGTAAAGTGGTTTGCACCTCTGTCCCTGTTAGGTGTGTTCCTGCTGTTCCCTCATAGTTTTCCTCCACCTTATAACAGGGAGGCCCGATTGCCGTTGCTTGAACGCCTGGTAAGCTGGCTCCATCCCAGGTGGTCCTGACCTCTCCCTTGAAGACTGAGCTTTGGGGGCAGCTGG